>NC_139632.1:17838660-17886160 GCF_964638095.1 Poromitra crassiceps
GCAGGGGCACGGGGGTGACAGGGACTTTCCGAAACGCTCTCAGTCATCGTTCTGACAACAATATTTTCTCTGCCCGGGCCTAATGGGCTTGTAATGAGTGCTGTAATATAAGCAGTAGCCTAGCGTAACCTGTAAACCTTAATTAAGTCGGGCAGCCACCTTAAAGGGAGCCAGCCACTGTGTGCCCCGTCTCCATCTCCCCATCCTGAGGCTGCCTAACACTCTTTCACTCCCCCTCCATCAATCACTCCATCCCTTCCATCTTTGCCTCGTCCGGCACCAGGTCCTCCTCCGTTTCTCCTTTCACTACCCCTCCCCTCATCGCCTCACCTTGAGCAATGGTTGGAGGGGGGGGGGGGGGGGGGGGGGGGGGGGGGGGGGCGGAACGTTGTAGAGCTCCGAGGACCATCGGTGTCCATCATGGGGGAGAGAAATAATCCCCGGACCCTCCCTGGTATCCTCTCTGACCCCTGAGCAGGAGACCTCGCACATTGATTTGTTGCTACTTGCTCACATAGACTCCACCAGCCTCCAAGCAGCAGTCAAACAGATCCATAGGAAACACATCCCGAAGGACTCTGCGTGTGTGTGTGTGTGTGTGTGTGTGTGTGTGTGTGTGTGTGTGTGTGTGTGCGTGCGCGCGCGTGCCCGTGCATGTGTGTGTGCTTACAGTATGTATACAGGTACACTATATGGTATTTCGAGTGCAGTACAACATACAATACAGTGTGGGGCACAACGCCTAATGAGTGTGACAAATGCTATAAATTCTCTCTGAAAGGTTGCGTGTGTGTGTGTGTGTGTGTGTGTGTGTGTGTGTGTGTGTGTGTGTGTGTGTGTGTGTATCTGGATCAATACCGGGGCAAAGAAGCCATCACAACACAGCAGGGAAATAGACGTTGACACATTCACCCTCACACAATCTATTGTGTGGCTCTGGGGTTAAACAGTTCTCTGGGAGCAGAAGCCATGCCTCACTTATAATCCAATAGTAGATTTTCCGTAGTCAATAGTAGCCATATTGTATCTAGGATGTATATATACTGTAGAGGTATAACAGCATTCAGACAGTAATGCAGTTCCAACCACTTCCTGATGAACTTTCATAAGCTAATGCAGTCTGGCGGCAGATGCCCAGTTGCCCGGAACTCTTTGGATATATGGCTCTGGCCAACACTTGATAGAGGAACCTTGGCATCTTCTCCTGTTCTGTAGCAGCCTATAAACTAGCTGGCTTACGTGGACCGTCTGGGTCCACGTTCTGCTGTTAAAGCTAGGGCCAGCTCTATAAATACACCTAGTGGCCTGCATCCCTGATGAGCAGGTTAATTGACACTGTTAATGGATGGGCTTTCACAGGGCTGTAAATAATGTGTAGGTTCTCACTTGCTGCCTCCTGCCACCTCACTTGTGGGAGGGCAGAGGTAGTTGACCTGCCAAGTCCTTCTCTCTGCGGTCCTCCTCTCTCCCTCCCCCCTCCCCTCCCCAGCCAGCTCTGCCGTGGCCAGGGGGATTTACATAGAAATCAATGAAAGTTTTCTCCCAGCACCCTGTCAAGGTCAGGAAAACTGCACCGCTTCCTCTCCGTGTATTATAACAACCTCCCGGAAAAAAACACAAACATGACCTGACAAAAAAAGGAAATCATGAAATCACTTGCACCTGGCTTACACACCACCTGCCTGTAAACTGCTATACAGCTATAGCGCGCGTTTTTCCCATTGATACAAAGTCTCCATTTAAAGTGTCACGTCGGGTATATTTGATGCGATATTCATAACAACCCGCTGTCCTTCTTTCAAAAGGTGAAGGCGGAAACCTCGCAGAGAGATCAATTGATCACGGCGAACGGAGCCACATTCACGGATGATCGGCAGCTGCAGACTGACTGGCATACTGAGAGAGCAGATCAGGTTCTCACTCACTTTGATTTGACAAATTGAAAGATGCCTTTAAAGATAGAGCTTCAAAGGAGGCAGTTTGCCTGGATGGAGTGATGAAGAGAGGGATGAGGAAGAAAGACACACGAAGACACCCCCCCACCCCCCCGCCCACCATACACTCCACTGCAGCGCTCCTCATACACTGTACAGGCCGTGTTGAGATGAAATACTCATTGTACATTTCTTCAAAACAGCCTTGTAATAAGCACTCTACCTCCAACAGTTGGCCTTGCATGCACTGAATAGCAGCAGGATATATTCCAAATATTTTTCAATTATGCCCTGCATGCCAAAAATGACAACGTTTTGTCTTTGTCCCAGGATTTTTTTGTATTTATCTATCTCCTGTCAGCACCGAGCTGGAGTGCAGGCATAATTAGCACTAATGGTCTAGCTAACAAGCAGGAGCCAGGGCGTTAATTGCATTGATGCCCATCTCCTAGTAACCACAGAGACAGACAGACAGACAGACAGACAGACAGACAGACAGACAGACAGACAGACAGACAGACAGACAGTAGATAGATAGTGTAGGTAGATATATACTGTAGATAGATATAGATAGATAGATATATAGATAGATGAATAGATAGATAGATGGATAGATAGATGGATAGTTAGATACTGTAAGTAGATAGATACTGTAGATAGATATAGATAGATGAATAGATAGATAGATAGATAGATGTGACAGACAGACAGACAGACAGACAGATAGATAGATAGATAGATAGATAGATAGATAGATGGATAGATAGATAGATAGATAGATAGATAGATAGATGGATAGATAGATGGATAGTTAGATACTGTAGGTAGATATATACTGTAGATAGATATAGATAGATGAATAGATAGATAGATAGATAGATAGGTAGATAGATAGATAGATAGATAGATAGATAGATAGACAGACAGATAGATAGATAGATAGACAGACAGACAGACAGATAGATAGATAGATGGATAGACGGATAGATAGATAGACAGACAGACAGACAGACAGATAGATAGATAGATAGATAGATAGATGGATAGATAGATAGATAGATGGATAGATAGATGGATAGTTAGATACTGTAGGTAGATATATACTGTAGATAGATATAGATAGATGAATAGATAGATAGATAGACAGACAGATAGATAGATAGACAGACAGACAGACAGACAGATAGATAGATAGACAGACAGACAGATAGATAGATAGATAGACAGACAGACAGACAGACAGATAGATAGATAGACAGACAGACAGACAGATAGATAGATAGACAGACAGACAGATAGATAGATAGACAGACAGACAGACAGATAGATAGACAGACAGACAGACAGATAGATAGATAGATAGATAGACAGACAGACAGATAGATAGATAGGTAGATAGACAGATAGATAGACAGATGGATAGACGGATAGACGGATAGATGGATGGATAGATGGATAGATGGATAGATGGATGGAGTTGATAGCAAAGGTAAAGACTGTTCATTGGATGGCAGAAGAATAGAGGAGGAACTACTGTGTCAGACAAATACATTTGAAAAGCAGCCTATACAGATATATGGAATCATCAGCCTTAAATTAATTGGAGTCCTCTTTTTTAATGAAGCCACATCTACCTTTGAGTAGTGAAACATGGGAAGGGTGCCATGTTGGAACTCACTATAAAGTCTGCATACTCCGCTCTTTGGACCAAAATAACATTTGATCATCAAATAATAAACACAAATTCCATCCGTCTTCTTTGCACTCTTTGGCATGCAATTTCTCTGTGTTCCACTGAACTTGAATGTGATCCTATCTCCAGTACAAAGCCTCTGAGCAGTTTGCGTCTCTGGCAGGAGAGCACAGAGACCTTTTCTGTCTTGTGCACCCCTTGAGGTTTTTGCCATCCCAATAGTGCCCCCTCACTCATGCGTGTCGATGATTCTCCTAAATTTGTTCTATTAAACTCATATCAAACTTTTAGTAGGCCTAGCACATCTGATTATTAAATGGAAATAATTTGAATAATTTAATACGATTCTGACAGTTTCCAATTGGAAAGTTTTACCAAGATGGACCTATGAAATTACTTGGAATATTGTTTTTATCATTTTGGAAATAAAATGTAATCCCCAATCATTCCAAGTACCCATTGCAAGCTGCTCCAGTACCCCTAGCGGGACACGTACCCCTGGTTGTGAATCACTGAGCTACTGCATCACTACACTAGTGGAAAAGACAGATGGAAGTAGTGAGGGAGGAGGCATGGCTGTACGATTGAAGGGGTCGAGGGGGAGGGGAACTGAGGGGGACCCAAGATGGAACCGAGGAGGAGAGGGCACTACACTTGCCTACAGATGCTCCCTCTGTCTCTCTGTCTCTCTCTCTCCCTCCTTTTCCAAACAGTATGGGAGCAGTCTTTTGGGGGAGGCTGGCAGGCAATCAGTGATGTCATGCCAGCAGTACAGCGATGGCAGCTTAACCTATTTTCAGAAATACCACCCAATTGCTATTTATAACCGTGCTGAGCAGGGTGCATCTCCACACATCGCGCACGGACCCCGAGCATTCACATTCATTTCCCCGTCCTAATGTGTGTCTTCATTCTGGTCAGGGATTGTTAAATATCCGTTATTCAGCAGCACTGTCGGAGGAAAGTCCTGACGTTGACAGTATTGCTTAGCGGTGTCATCATTGCCATTTAGGGAGGTAACACAGGCGATTATTTATGTTGTCAACAGTAGTGCCAATTGTAGGATCTTTTATTCTGTTGCGACAGGTAATAATAGCAGTATTACCAATGCCTACCATTGCATAGTAATAATAGCCATATGACAGTAAATAGCTTACTGTCCTAGCAACCTAGCACTCATGGTGGTGGTAGTAGTAGTATTGTAACAAGTATTACTAGTATTACTAGAGGGATTTTCTATTTATCAACCGCTTTTGGGTGATTATGTTATACACCTGCAAAACTTGCCCTCCTCCCCTTCCATCTTCAATCCCTATGGTTTCCACCCCCGCCCCCCCCCCCCCCCCCCCCCCCCCCCCCCAGCTCTAAAGCTGTCAGAGGAGTCCTGCCTGTCCCCAGCTGAGCCGTCACTCTGCTCTCCCACTGCCTCGGGATAAAAGCCACCATTTGTTTCTGCATCTCTGACAAACACTTCATCTTCTCCCCTCCACTTATCCATCCGTCCATCCATCCGTTGTTCTTTGCCCATGTGTCTGTCTGTCATTTGCCTTGTGGTCCTGCTGCATACGTGTGCCTGCTGCCCCTCTCTCGCATTCCTCTCTGTCACGTTGGGCCGTGTGACAGAGAGGAATTGAGTGACGACGGCGGCGGCGGGCAACTCGCACGCAGCACACACTCTCTCGTGTTCCCGGGCACTCTCTCGTGCACGCGCACACGCACACACTCTCTCGTGCACGCGCACACGCACACACTCTCTCGTGCACGCGCGCGCACACACGTGCACTTACATTTATGCATTGCTTATTCACACACACACACACACACAGACACACGTCAAGGGCTCAAGCATTTTGGCAATCAGGGAGATGTGACAGCTTGTCTAATCTGTGATTGTTTTTTTGGCCAAAACACGGGGGTTAGCAAGCCTTCCAAGGGCACCGTAGTATAAGGCAAGACAAATAACTTATTATTTTCCAGGCTTGTACGAGGCTTTATCGCATGAGTTCTCCTGAACCATTCCAAAATGGAGAGGGATTATCACAAAACATTGCATTCAAATCTCCTCTCTCCTCTCTCTCTTGTTATTTCATTTTCCTTCTCAAATGAATCTGTGCCCAGTCAGGCTCAAACGCAGCATTAAAGAACGCAGGGCATTCTAACAGAAACCACCAGCACCCCCCCCCCCCTCTCTCTCTCTCTCTCCCTCTGTGCCTTTATATCTCTTCTCTCTCTTTATAACAGTACATTTTGCTCTGTAGGCACGCGGCACTGGCACTCTGCTAAGCTCACCATACAAAATAGATAGGCTTCTATCCCTCTATTTAGACAGAGGCAATAGCTGTGACCTTTGTGCACGAATGAGAAGCTGCATGCCTCTAGAGAATCGACCTTTGGGGAAGAAATGTGACCTGCAACACACAGAAAATATTTCAACCCAACATCCTCTCTCTAACTCCATCGCTGTATTCTAGTGGCCTGAATTCCTTAATTAAAACGAAGCATACTAAAAGAACTCCTACTAATTCTGTAGTTTCTCCTGTTGAGGAAGTGATTTTAATATCAATTTGCATTAGAATCCCATCAAAAAGTAATTAACGCAAATGCAAATATTCTGGGGCAATGACGTTTTGTCATATTTTGGGATAAATTCTGTGACATTATTATACAGTACAACCACAACGGACATCAATAGACTTTAAGCATCCTGCTGTTACAAAGACATGACAGTATAAGCCAGGGATTCACTTTTGCCCAATGATGAATTGGAGATACAAAAAGAACAACCTTTAAATAATGATCACAGGCACGCAATGCGATAACAGACTCAGGGAAATGACTGTGGCACCGTCCACAAAACCCACAATGGGAAACCATCCAAAACAGAGGTTCATGTAGCCCAATTTATCAAATCCACATGTAGACGTGTGCTGAAGCCGGTCCATGTCTGGCCCTGCTCTGCTCTGGGCCCTGTTGGAGAGCAAGCATATTCCACAAAGGTCATGGAATAGCAGCCTTCAAACATAATAAGAGCATAATCTACTGCAATGCCATAATGAATGTTGCATTGGTGCAGGAAATCAATCCATCTGAAAGACCCTCCTCTCAGGCAGGGGTTAGGGGGGGGAGTGGAGTGGAGACAGGATGAAAGCCAGGTGAGGGTTTGGTGTGAGGACACCAGGCGAGCGAGGCCTTGTCTGCATCAGAGATGGCCCCTCTCCTCATCCCAAAGTCAAGGCCCATAGTGGCTGTCGGCACCAGCTGAGCTCCTGCATCTTTTATGAGGAAAGCCCTGTTGCTTATTAGAATATTTACAGACATTGAAGGATTGGGAAGCGAGTGCTATTATTGCATTAGCCTGGCTTTGGTGGCCTTAACTCCCCAGCGCAGACAGAAGACGTTATTCTAGACATGAGAAATCAAATCACGAGACAAAACTGCCAGGGAGGTGGAGAATTGTTTCCCACTGTCACTCCATGTTCTCCTGCTCAGCCGAAATGCAAATCCTCATTTGTTCTGAAAATCTGCTGAAACGGGTGCCATTTCATTAATCACCACACAACCGCACAACACTCAACCTGCTAAGATGTCAAAGCTAAAATGAACAGAGAGACTGCTGCCTGTCTTGTTTTGTTGGGAATATCCTCTCAGAGCATCGTGTGTTGATTATCTATGCACTCCTATACAGCTCTGTTTATAGGCTGTGGGTGAATTTGCTCCCATCTGTTTCCTCAGGGGGGATGCTGTCCTACAACAGTGCCGTGATCTCCGGCACTTTCCATACGGGCACATGCGATGTGGAGACACGCTCCGACTTCCATCATATCAAAGAGGAGAGACACAGAGAGAGGCTTCGGCAAAAGCCAGGATTCCCACATTAGCTTCGTCAACACTCCTGCCTGTCAGCTCTAATCCTCTGGAATACTCTGGTCCCCTATTAATACAATCTCATTTTGCTTCCCTCCTTCAGTGCATCTATCCTTCTTCCCTTCCATCTCTCAGCCTTATTTGATGGGGAGGACAAGCCACAGAGGAATGCTATCCATCAGGCCGGCTCAGAGGGAGGGAAAAAAATAAAAAAACTTGAATAAATATTTCATTAGATTATTCCACGATTTAATGTGCTTCTGCTTGGCTGGGGTCTACGGCAATATCTCGGGTCCATTTATAAATGCATTAACACAATGATCCCCGACACTAGCTTAATATTGATACTCTGCAAACTGGAGCAGCGGCAGCACCGGGTTTGTTTTGTCCGTCTGTCCACTGTGCTGAATCACTCCTGCAAAAAAAAAAAAAAGAATCTCCTCCCTTTCTGTCTCTGTCTTTCTCTCAGCATCCCTTCCTCTCTCTCTGTCCAGTATGTTCATCATGAGTTCATTTCCTTTTCTTAAACGCGTTGTACGAGGGACAATTTCACAATCTCAACCAAACCCATATAATTATTCAGCAACAAATCCACCCAAACAGATCAATTTCCGAAATTCCACACTGAAACCGATTAAAATGGCTCTGACTGCTTTTCATGTATACGCCCACTTTTTTTCCATTTTTTTTCAAGCTGAACTGTCAACTACCGGTATTCATTAATTTGAGGAAACAGAATAAAAATATCCTTCACACCATGAGAAAAAAAATCATATTTACAGACGAAAGCCTTGGTTGTGCATAATGTGCGTGAACGTGCACGTGTGTGTCCTGCACGTGCTGTAAGTGAAAGCTAATTAGAGCCAAAGGGAGAAGTTTTCACAGTCGGTGATAAATTCAACATCAGGAAATCCTCTACCTATTAATACCAATTGAGCGACAATAATTGGCAGGCCATCGACAGCGTGGGCAGAATTAATCATTTGAACAGGGAGACTAGACTGCATTTTTAATTGGCAGAGGCAGCCACTGTTTAGGGAGGCAACCAGCTGATCACCCAAGAGACTGCTGCTTCAGACAATGCACATTTGCTAATCCTCTTGAGTCAAGTTATTATGGCCATGCATTATTATCACGCTTTACAAACTAATTCCATGTTTTCCCTCATGGATTACCAAGGGCGGCAGAATCAGTTGCATAAGAAAAGAGGGGAGAAAAAACACACGACACGAGACAACAAACTGAAGACGAAATGAAAATCTAAATAAGAATGCACAGAAATTGGTACGATGAAGAATGCTTTTGTGTGTGTGTGTGTGTGTGTGTGTGTGTGTGTGTGTGTGTGTGTGTGTGTGTGTGTGTGTGTGTGCGGATGTGTCTGTCCCTCTGTCCATCAATGTGACGTTCTACTATAATTCCATCAAGTTCATACTCATAATCCTTTCTGCTTAATAAGATAATTTTGACTATAAAAGAATCCCATCAGAAACCATTGACATATTATGGTTTGAGAACTTATTGTTCCATGGATTCATTATATTCTAAGCCAATTAATTTGACTAAACTATACTTAACTAAACAAAATTAGTTGTTTGGAAGTTAATGAATAAGACTGTGAATTAAGTTTGACAAGTGTGCTTGAGTAATATTTTACAATTAACCTCTGAATATTTACTTGTATCTCATCAATTTGTGTTTAAACAACAAAGTAATCTTTAAAACTTGATAGAATTGAAAGGTAACAACAAGTCTGGTGGTACGTCATACCAGTGCATAAAAGTTCACAGACGGGGGAAAAATCCAAGGCATTTTCATAACTTTTTCAAAGGTAAAAAAGAGGTCACGTTAAACACACACACACACACACACACACACACACACACACACACACACACACACACACACACACACACACACACACACACACACACACACACACACACACACACACACACACCTTTCTTTTCAAGAATGAGGTTTCACTTTGTTATTATTCATCCCCTTTTGAATTTGAATTTGGAAATTAAAGCAACTGACAGGGGACCTGTGGAAGACAGCGCACATCGCTTTGAATGAATACAAACGGCACATCTCAATAAAAGGTTTAGGAGAAGAATTTTCTGTGAATTGTTACACTAACAGAGTAAGGATGATGCAATAGCTTCTGTTGATGATGAAATCAAGAATACAGACCAAAACAAGTTAAATTGTAAAAACAATTTAGATATGCAATTAATAATATACTATACCATACTATATTAATTAATAAACTAAGAATTTGATCCCCTAAATAATTGTGTTGTATATTTCACTTGAAGTACGCAGATGTATCCGAGCTGCATTCTCTCTCTGTCTAAATTGTCTGTGCCCTGACTTCAGTGATCAGACAACAATCAGTCAAGATCTGAATACTGCAATCATTATGCAACACAGGGCAATGACATGTTAACACATATGCGCCCGCATGCACACGTGCACACACATACAAATGCCAAATGAGTGCTACTGAAAAATTTGTTTGCTTCTACATATTGACAATATCAACTCTAGAATCAATCTGCATTTGATACGGTCAGATTAGAACAGGCATGTGGCTTCGTAAAATATGCCTCTAATATAGAGTAGAATAATATAACGGGTACCTTTATTATGCTTGCATTTTGTTATCCAAATGCGATCATAGAGATTCCGCAGCCAGGAGAAAATGCTGTACTGTAGATTACCAGGTAATGTCAGTAAGGACACATACAAAAATAAGAACCCTATCATTTTCATTCATACGAATGTTCCTCCATTTATATCTATAGCATAACATCATGCCTATTTCCTTCATCATCATCTCTCTTGTAAACTTGAAGTTATTTGTTTATTTTAAGTTTAACGTTATGCTTGAATTAATAACACTCAATCAAGGGGCGTCAAATTGATGAACATTTTTGATACCAAAACAAAGGCTTCATGAATGTTGTGGATAACCTTTGTCATGTTAGGAAATGTCAGATCTTTATGATGGTGATTGTATATGTCACAGAAGACATGATACTGTGATAATACGGTGTTTTGCAAATGGCATTTACATTACTGCCATTGATTGTCATTTGTCTTTTCGAAATGTCACTGCAATAAAAGTCTCATCTCATGTACTGTAGCATCCATCACATATCAACATCTGCTCTGCAGCAGGAATGAAAGATGAGGAATTGTAAGGGAAAATCTGAATTTAGGAACAGACCCATGTTGTATCTTTACTGAATTGTGACTAAAAGAAGATTTAAACAAGGACCAATCACATTCATTGCTGTTTGTGGTCTACATCATCTGTGGGGCAGTCTTAGAATTAGAGAGATGAAATCACCATAAACATGAAAAGGCAATGTAAATGCAATGTAAACATAAGTCTAAGAAATATTGTTTGGACAATGGTCCTTTTAATAATGGATAATGTTGTTGCAAGCAACTAAATTATATTGACTATAGTGGCCCGATGTGTTGAAATTCTGATCATAATGAACCAGATCCCTTTGGTCCATCCATGTCATGCCATACGTGAAAGCCTCAGGAATCGGCACTTTGAATGCGTTTTACCAATAGCTTTACAATGTAAGGGTACAATTCTCAAGAGGTTATGTGCTTTACGCAACTTGAGTGCCCTTGAGCAAATGCAAGTTGATCAAATGTCAGATGATGTGTGTGAGACTGCATGTGAGTGCAACAATGTTTGAACAATGTATATGTTTACCAAGGTAAACATGTCAAATAGGTGGAAGAGGTTGGGATTACTTTCCTGAAATAAATAGTGGCAAGTGTGGTGATGATGCTGAGGATGATGTTGAGATGATGATGATGATGACGTCTACATTGTGATTGAATGTGAGGGGGGACCACATAGGCTAGGCTGTTGTGAAATTAATTTGCCAGAAGGCTGTGATCTACAAAGTAGACCTA
This sequence comes from Poromitra crassiceps, assembly GCF_964638095.1. Classification (NCBI taxonomy): domain Eukaryota; kingdom Metazoa; phylum Chordata; class Actinopteri; order Beryciformes; family Melamphaidae; genus Poromitra; species Poromitra crassiceps. The sequence continues at coordinate 17,850,097 of NC_139632.1, forward strand.
TCCATCCGTGATAAGCAAGTTGAGTGTGGAAGGTGGAAGTTGTCACTGTATAGTGAACTGTGTGGATTTACACGCTCTCCCACAGCCTACCATTTCAGCAGAGGGGGGCAGCATCACTGCTTGCGTCGTAGCGACGTCCGTCATCTTGTGACAGCTCTTGCGTCCCTATTTTGAGACATTGTGGTAGGCTATATGGAATTGATTTGGTTGTGTCGGGGTTGCAACCAGCCCACTCCATTCGCACATGGGGAGATGTTAAAGAAAGCATACGATGAATAAATGATGCCGCCCCTCCGCAAAAGATGGGACTGGCAAGGGGAGGCTCTTTAAAAATGCATCCTTTCCAAGCGCCTCTGCCCCACTTCCGAGAGCGCGTTAAGAAAACACAATTCAATCGCAATAAAATACAGAACATAACGTCGGTCGATGCAGCACGCTATTCTTGATATTGAAAGCAATCGCAATGTTTGAGACGCGCGCATTTTGGGCAGCCAGAAATAACAAATAAAAGGCTACCAAACGTGAAATTATGAATTACCCAGACGGGAATGTAGGCTATAGGCTTTGAACAAATATTAGGTTGTCAGAAACGCAAGGGAACTAATGCTTGACAAACAAAACAGTCAGAATTGGGCCACATCATGCATGTTACGTTATTCTGAATTGCTTAGAATTATAGGTTTGTAGTAGGCTATGGCTGAATGGTTAAGCCTGACGGTTCCACAAAAACTGTAAAAAGTGACATTAGCCTAAGGAAAATACGCATTGTTTCCCGACTTACAATTCCAACACAATTCTGTTCAAAAGGCACAACTAATTATAGGCAATTATTAGGCAATTGGCCTCGCAGGCATTCGAGGGGGGGCACGTTACCTTTGTGCATGCCGGTGTATCGGTCCTTAAGCACTGTCAGTTCGTGGATTTTCCCAAACTGTTCAAACAGGGGTTTCAGGTCTTTTTCCTCCAAGTTCCGCGGTATCTGCCCGATAAACAGCTTAATGGCATCTTGGTCTTTCATGTTGCCGCTCTCCGGATGAATGGAAATGGGTTCTGACCCGTTCATGGGTTTGGGGAATGTGATCTGAGGGTACTGGTGCTGGGGTGGGATCAGTAGTAGTGGTGGTTGGGTCGGTAGTGCCCCCGGTCCGCTGAATACCAGGCTGGAGTGAACGGGCTGCAGGGGCTGTTGTAGATGGTGCTGCCTTCTTGTTTCAGTCTGAGTGAATCTGGCCATTCTGAGCTGGGAGCAGAGTGGATAATAATGACAACACACACACATACACACACTGTGAGAGAGCAAGCACTCAGCTGGAAACCAGGCTGACTTTCTATCCGACACACAACACACACGCACGCACAGTACGAGGCAGAGGGGGTTGATGGTGGCAGAGGAAGCGCAAAAGAGCGATATTCACCACTCTGGAGCGACACCCACAGCCATTTATGAAGTACTACAGCTTAGGTTGGGCACGGATTTTTTAATATTGTATATTTTACAACTTTGAGACTTCCTTCTCAAGCCAAAGTAGGCTATGCAGTAGCCTAGGTTAGATCTGAATAAATAAAAGCACCAGATGTTATAAGCTCACTGGTATGTGGATAAATGTTGAAGATGGCCAAGACCACCAACACTAGCTCCTCAGATTTGAATTGAGACCTATAGCCTACCCACAGAGAAACTGTGTGCTGCACTGCTCAAATGTAGGTTTGCAATCTTATAAAGAGGCTGAGCTAGTAAAAGGGAGTTGCAAGTTGCAGACTCGTTTCTATAAAGAGCTAAGTAATTTCGGTGGACAACAATGGCAAAAAGTTGTTTTAGGAATACCAACACATGTACTCACAGGCACAGGGGCAGGATTTTTCTCTCTCCCGGTGATGGGGGGGTTATTGACCAATATGTGGGGTTGCTAAGAAAGAAAAGGCCCTAGCTTAACTTCCTGTCGTAGTGTTTTCTAATACAATAACTGGAAATAAACCTGGTGAAATGGTCTATAAGGAAGTTGTCTTTCTCCCTCTCTCTCTGTCTCAATAAAAGCAGATATGGCACACAGCAGGTTTGATATAAATGTATTTTTTAATTGAATTTGTCCCAAGACTATTAAAAAGCTGAAAAAATAGCTATAAGCCTAATACAAGTGACCACAAGGCAAATGACAAACAGATTTTTACATGCAAAGGTGAACGACTTCAGCACCGCATGGGCGCTGTCCAGTGCTGAATTCTTTCAGCAAAAACACACAATACATCCAAATGTGACAATTAGCAAGTGCTTTTATCCCATATGCATAATCAGACAACTGTACATTTGTAAGAGTGTTTTGGATGAAATGGCTATCACAATGTCTGAAATTAAATTAAATAACAGTGCAGCCACAACGAGATGCAATGCATTTACCCTATGCCTGTTAACTGTGCACACACTTGTAAAATGAACTGGCTACCATAACAAACTTAGCGATGATTATATTTCTATTGCAAAATAGGCTACTTGTAGGCCGACTGGTCGACAATATTCATGCGTCTTCTTGTTCCATCCAGACCAGCGCACGATTGAATCATGTTCCCACCACCAGACAGGCACGCTCTGTCAATAAATAAAATACCTTTCAGTTGCAAATTCATAATAACATATGAGGCTACGACAGCTGCACAATATACAAAATTACATCAGTTACTCACCAAGTGTTGTTTTATAGGACGATGCATCTGTTGTTGTGGTTCAGTGCAAATGATTAAGCTATAATCTTCTGGACATCCAGGGCCTTGGTTCTTTCTGCATGCATGGGCAGGCAGGCAAGGCCGCTGAGTCGAGGCTTTGCCATTCTGTTTCCCAGGTAGGTTTTTACATGCCACACGCAGGAAAAACTGCACTCACACATGACACAGAGGGTACTGGCAGTGCATGTGACAGATATGCATACATGTTTATACATGTAGATGTCCATGAAGGAGTCTTTGTAAGGTTTAAGCATGTCAGGGAACACGTGTAGCACGAGCACGCAGCCAGGGATCAGATTTGTGAGGTGGCTAGCTATAGCCCCCCTAGCCCCTGTGTAGCACCGCCCCTGCCTACTCATGAGGACTTTGGCTTACAATGATAGCCTGTGCAATGAAACTAGGCTATTCAATATTCATCACATACTGTAGTTGAACCGCCTAGTTTCTGGCATTCACCAACCAGCTTTATTTGTATATTGCCCGTGGTTAGGTTGAAATAAGAAATAACAATACAGGCTTCTTGCTCCCTCTTCTGGAAACCAATAGGAGGATGGAGATCATTTTGTAGCTCTGTTGTCTACCTGGATGGAACAGTGGACTCTGACAGCCCGTCATGCTTTCAGAGGGTTTAAAAGAGCACAAAAGTGAATGTTCTAATATTCTTACTCCACTTAAAGGGACAACTCCCGTTGAAAGTGTATCCAACATGTATTTCCTAGACTTAACAAGCCTGTAAAAATTGCTGCATCATTTGACGAGACTTCAATGACATGTGACGTAAACAGCTGCCATGGGACTCTGCTACTTTGCATGATAGATTTTTACAATATATGATCTGGTACTTTGGTTACATGCTGTAACCGCTAGTGGCAGCAAGTGCTCTATTTATAGGCAAATTCTACTGCTATTGGCAATCGGTCATTAGATTGAGTCAAGGGAGCAGCAAAACATTAAGCACAACATGCTTAATTAGGAGACTTATTGTAAGTACTTTTCTAATAGCAAGCAGACTAATCCCCCACGAGGCACTTTATTTGCATTGTTTAGCTTCTCTTTACACTGTCAACAGCACTCCGATCCAAATCCATCATCAAAATCAAATGCATTTAAACCATCGCCTACTGAAATAAAAACTTAACTACCGGCAGAACTGTAAGGCAACAGACAGACAGGGTAGTTTGACTTGGGACTTAGCCACAAACCACCCTTTAACTGAACACATCTGCTGGACAGATTTCTAATTACGGCCTATTTAACAGTGGATTAAATAAAGTGATATACTGTCTGTGACAACAGACTCGAGGCTGCAAGGTGAATCGATACCGCTGGGCTGTCTTGGCTGCTGCTGCTGCTGCTGCTGCTTCTGTTACTGTGGAAGAGCACCACAGGGGTCCCGTCCTAGAACTACAACTTACGGATGGCTGCGTCAATGTCTGGGAGGATTGCCTTCAGCTGGCTCCACTGCTCTGGGTTTAACACTATACCTGTAGGGGGGGGGGGGTTCTGCATTCAAAAAGGCCTTGGTGCTGTAGACAGAAATTATTTAATTTAATTTCAGCACTATTGAACTGCACTCATGAAATGTCTTTCTGCAAAGTTCAATAAGTGCAGGTCTAGAGGGAGAGGCAGCAGCAGGCAGGGATACACATTGACAGGACCAGTCAATAAAACAGTGGGTGGTAGCTATACAGACACTGGGCATCAGTTAATGTAAACATGTTCTTTTGAAATGTGAATGTAATTCTTTCAAGCTGCAGGTCCCAGGGTGCCCTGCAGGGTGCCCTGAGAGAGACATTTGGTCTTATTACCAAACTGCTGTTCCTTTTCCATCTCTGCATGCAGGGCACATTGTTATTTTGGGCTCTGTTGATGGTGTAAAGTTTATTCATTGATTAGAAGACACAGGGTATTCACTGAATCTGGGTGGCCATCTGAATGGGAGCTGGCAGGGACAGGAGTCAAAGTAGATGCGTTTGGCGGATGGCTCAGCATGTTAGCTTACTTACATTTATAGTGAGGAAACAAACATGCTTATTGAATAAGTGCTGGCTCACCAGCCTCTGAAGGAGGTTGAGTGGCTATTTTTAGGGATGTGGTGGTCAACACGGGGGAAGGGGGATTGAGAACTTCCACTTCATGGTTTTTTATTGACCACTGCCATTAGTGTTTCGTCAAAGCTGAAGGCAGAGACAGGAAATCAATAAAGGCCACACTATTCGTGTGAACTAAAAAGTTACATACAATTTAGCTGGCTGGCATTGCTTGTTAACCGGGCTGGACCCTGGAAGGGAGGCAGCCTGGCTTGATTTGTTCAGCCTGGGAAGCTTGGGAGGCCCAGAGCGAGAGACAGGAGACAGCTAAGGAGGCCCAGAGCGAGAGACAGGAGACAGCTAAGGAGGCCCAGAGCGAGAGACAGGAGACAGCTAAGGCCCAGAGCGAGAGACAGGAGACAGCTAAGGAGGCCCAGAGCGAGAGACAGGAGACAGCTAAGGGATTAATTCTGTATTCTCTGTGCATTTGCAGACATACAGACAGACACAGGCAAACACACACACACACACGTGCGCGCGCACAGACACACACACACACACACACACACACACACACACAAACACACACTTCCAAATTATCCAAATTCAATATTATTCTCACACATTCTGTAACTCGCTTGCATAGTGTGCAAACACTGAAATGCATATAGGCACGAGCATAAAGTACATTATACTGTACACACAGACGATTCAACTTGCCATATGCTATCTAGTTATGAGTTGGGAGTCAGTGAATGAACGAGGAACTCGATATGAACTTTGCGAAAAGACAAAATAGGGTGTACGACACTAAGAGAAAGCTTTCTTCTCTGCTTGGGCTGCCACGGAAAAGTTTTGAAACGTTTAATAAGCGGAAAGGGTTTGAGGTGTCCCCCAGTGCCTAATTCACATTGCACTTTGGCTATGCATTGCAAAGCATGCTCGCTCAACTGTGAGGTGTTGTTCAAGAAAATGAGGGTGTGATGTGATGATGGCATATCACACTGGAGACAGTTTTATGGACCGCTGGCTTAATAGGCTGATGAGAAGTGATCAGAGCAGGGTGAACTGTGCCGGAGTGTGCCGCACCTTTCCTTCCAGGCCTCAGGTCCCCGGTCTGAGAAGTGCACAACTCTCAGATATGGATCAGAGATTTTCCCACGGAAGAGAGGCATGCTAACATAGCGCGTCTGTCCAATCTGTTAACACAGATTTGAGTCATAATTAGAACCATAGATCTGTTAAATATGGAGACAGAAAATAAATACAAAAAATTGTGACTATCCATCATTATCGGTATTCTGTGTCAAAAGTTTGAATTTCTTAACTCCACTCAAACTTCACATCCTGACTTGACCTGGATCCTGCCTGCTGTCATCAAAATCCTCTAGCCGTGTCCCTGTACACGCATGCAAAACCAGACATGGACTTAAAAGCATATGCCTATGTAACAGTGTACCGGTAACGGTGCAACGATAACGTGTAACCTTTAGGCAATTTTATGGTTACCGCAGAGTGTCTGGTGTTGACTGTGCAGTAACAGTGCACAGTGGAGCACAGAATGCAGTGGAGCACAGAATCCGCTGCCAGTTTGTCAGTTTGCATGAAGAGAATACTTCCCTAGTAACCAAATAACATAGCAACTATTAGCCAATCAGCTTTGGACTGACTGCGGCGTTTGCAGAGTTTCATTTTTGGGAGGAGTGCGGAGCGCAGTGAGGACCCTCTGCGGAGCTCCGCACTCGTCGCACCGGACACTCCACAGTAACCATACATTTGCTTTAACAGTAGCCAGCGGCTAATGCTGTGCAGTGAGTAAACCTCACTCTCTGAGACACACTAGCGACAGATGCTAGAGCCCAGAGGTTTTAGCCTCGTCGCTAGAGCATCCGCTTCCCATGCCGGAGGTTCCCAGCTGCGGGGGACTAGGCTACACAACGCGGGTTACACAACCACATGAACACATCAATCTCACCCTTTACAATCCAACTCAGGTTAGTACATGTCATCTTTAGGGGAAAGGGGACAGAGAATTGGCACTTGAGATTGGATTCACTGTAAGAAGCAGTCTTGGTAAACTCTCTCACTCTCTATAGAGTAAATTCATTGGCTTTTTGGTATGCTGGGAATTTTCAATTTTCCCAAAGTTTGCCCAACATTTCCAATAATTTCCTGATGCCTTAAGTGACCATTAACAAATTAAAAAAGTTGTAAAAGCCATTCATAATAGAGAGCCAAAGTCACGCTCCTTCCGGGAGGGCCCTATGCAGACCAGCATCGGAAAAGATATGAGTGGTGGTGAATGGCGAGAGACAATAGTTTTTTGATCCCATTTGTATTGTGCCATGAAGTACACATATGAGGTTTGTCAATTTAAAAGATAACTGAAAGTTTTAAACTACATGCTTCAGCATGCGCTGGGACGCGCATCAGTGATGTTAGCTGGGGTTGTAAGGTGTTTCGGGTCTCTCAACATCATACACCCTCGCCCAGTAGACCCAGCTGAGGCCGATTAAGACCCCGACCCGCGTCCCAGAAGCAGCCGCTCACGGATCAGCCTTCCTACTCTGTCTGCAACGTTGCCAGCGGAAGGGTTGATCACGCCCAATTCGCTGCAATAGAGTTAGTGCTACACCGCAGTATTGTAAGACCCTTCGGTGCATGGAGGGTCTAGGCCCTGTGTGGGTGACTCCAGGCCGGGCTCCTCCTACCTCTCACCAGACCCTCCCGGGGAAAAGGCAATCCTACCATGGGCAGAGAGGACGCCTCAAGAAGGCCTGTACGCTGCACGTCATTCGCCTGCAGCGAGCACCTCGCTCTAGCCTGAAGGACCCCAGGCCGCGCCGATCTTTGCACAGATTTTCAGGAGGCTAATCCGCAGCGTTTGTGGATTTCTCCCTCACAAGAGAGACAGGATGAGGTGCTAATCCCATCCCGTACCGGATGTCAAGAAAGTTGCAGTTTGTCGTAAAACGGTTGCACTATAAATTATAAATCAGAAACATACCCAGTCGCGTAAGTGACATCATAACTCTCTCTCCCGCCAGGCCATGTTGGTGTTGGTGTGACGTATTTTGTGCGAGACGAGAGGTGTAGTTGATTGAGCGGTTTCATACAAAACTAAATGTTAAGTTTCGGTTTTACAACAAATTGCGGCTTTCTTGACATGCAAAGTTATCTTTTAAATTGAGGACAAATAACGCGTGTACTTCATCGCACAATTCAAACGGGATCAAAATAATTATTGTCTTTCGCCATTCACCAGCATTCATATTTTTTCAGACGGTGGTTCGTATGCTGAAGCAGGAAGTAGGCGTGACTTTGGCTCTCTATATTCCCACCACTCTCAGTCTACTGGATATATTTGATTCTGGTAGGTTCATGGTGAGGTGTATTCGATTCTTGCTGTAGAAGACCCAAACCTTGAACATGGCCTCCTCCTCCTGCATGGGGAGCAGGGGGCGCAGTGGATGGTAAACGCAAGTAAACACAGTTTACCCACCTCATTGAAATGAGGCAGAGTTTACTCACCTATTTTCAGATCAACTGTATCAATCAATAAGGGGAAACAAGGTGGCTAAACTAATCAGCTTGGACAGTTTACCCACCTCTGTATTTACCACTCTGATGGGGATGCCCTGTTCTTCTCGCTTCATGTTCAGCACCTCTCCTGCAACAGGTCTCTTGCTGTGTTTCCTGATCAGAGAAGAGCAACAAGCATCATTGGAAGACATGGAAATTAGATTGATGGGCTCTAAGCCAACAGTGATGCCCAATTTACTAATATCAAGAAGACAGAAAAGCCAGCACTCAAAGTAAATCCTTTTGGTTTTTAATACCTTCAGTAGCAGCAGTGACATCAATCAATGGACGTACGTTTCGGCACAAGCCTTCCTCAGCATTGTGCTGACAGTAGACGGACATGACGTATAAATAGTGTCATACCGGAAGTACAATCAATTGCATCTTCAAATAATGGAAATATCTCACAATATACAATATCAAAAATACAATATCAAAAGCATCAGAAAATATCGACCAACAGACAAGGTATATCGACCAACAGACAAGGTACAATTTAAAAAGTACACTTGTAAAGATATGTCTGTACATATTACACAGCAAGAATGCATCAATGTTTGCATACGAAGAGAATGAGGCTGGATGGCCACACTTGTGTTATATAAGCACAGATAGAAAGTCAACATATTTCAATTGCAAAAATAAGTAAGAAAATATTCAAATAGAATTAGACAAATATAATAAAGTGTATACAGTGCAAGAGCATTATGTGTAAACCTACAGTATATCTATCCAATGTATTCCCTAAAGGAAACACCCTAATAGAAGTTCTTCATTGATTCAAGCCCTTGGGGTGCTCTGTCTGCAAGGTATGTATCCAAAACGCCTCTCTTTGTAACAGGGCCTTGTCTCTGTCACCCCCTACTGAAGGCATTAAAAACCAAAAGGATTTACTTTGAGTGCTGGCTTTTCTGTCTTCTTGTATATTGTTTGCGCCTTGCACCGTAGCTTTTGAAACTTTTTTTGACTTCGATTTGGACATTGACAACGTTTCTGCACAAAAGTAGCCTATTTTGTTAATTCTATAATTCAATTATTATGCGCTAATGTGGTATTGTGAGTGACTGAATGGCACCTGACCTGACCTGTACGTGCCATGGTGTCTGTCTCCAAGCTTGTTCACACAGGCGGCCAATGTTGTAGAGTGCGCCGAGCATGCTAATGTGTTAACGCTAGTTGAACCTCCTTCCTGAGCTGCTGAAACAAAAGCAATGTATTGTATGCGGCACGCGAGGAGCAACAAGCTAATATTTTCATGCAATGTTGTTCTGTTCGTCACCAGGCAGCCACGGGACAAAAGACACAGGCAAGTAAAGTAACTTTAACGCAGAGTTGGGCCAAAGCAGACACGTCAAAATACTACTGTCTGTGACTGTGGCGAGGCCTGTTATCCTGTTATTTCGCCGGGTAGCACGTTGAGCTATGACGTTGAGGCCCAGCTACTGGGTGACGTTAGCTTAGCTAGCTTTCCGGGGCGGGGGCGGGGGCGTGGGGGGGGGGGGGGGGGGGGGGGTGGTTGTCGGGGTGGCTGCTGCCATCTTTACTAAACTAGTAGGTCTAAAATCAAGATAATCAGGTTTTTATAGATTTATTTTATGAGCATCATGCTTGGATGGATCAAAAACTGGAAATGGAAAATGTACCCACCCCTGTGAAGTTCAATTTCATAATCTGGCCCCCATCCAAATGTTATGGAATGGCCCTAGCTGGCACACTAGATCTGTTTCAAGTGGTCAATTTGTTTCAATTTTTGTCCCACTGATGATGTCACAATGTCTATGACATCACTGATGATGTCATAGGCATTGTGACATCAGCGATGATGATGTCACAGGCAATGGCATTGTGACATCATCAGTGACAGTGATGTCATCAGTGATGCGAAGTTGGGCAATTGTGCATGCCAATAGAGCAGGCGAAGCCACGCTGCAGCCGAGCTGCAGGCAATATTATTATATTATGCTGTACATATATGCACTTCCCTGCACTTTAGATATTTGTGTGTGTGTGTGTGTGTGTGTGTGTGTGTGTGTGTGTGTGTGTGTGTGTGTGTGTGTGTGTGTGTGTGTGTGTGTGCGCGTGTTGCTGTTTATATTGTATTTTATCTTGTTGGCCAGCGGTGCCTGTTCTTTATCTAGATACTTGTAAGTCACTTTATGCAAATTTTTTGCACTTTAGTATTATTATTATCAGTATTTTGCTGCCCTTTTTTCTTTTCTTAGTACTTGACAGTACTTTTTGTGTGCCTTGCTACATGTTTCAATGTCCTCCTGTTTTTGTCCTGACATGTTGAATGTAGCTGCATTACGTGACACATGAATTTCCTGCAAAGGATCAATAAAGTATCTATCTATCTAAGGCCACGCAGCGGCGAGGTTTCAGCCCCGAAGAGGCCGATACCCTGGCCTATGAGTTGACCCTAGCCTATGAGTTGAGTTTGTATTCGTCTTGACTTCAACACACTTCAAATTGTAGCTGCTGCAGCAGTCCCCCCAAAACTGTTACTGTTATGCTTATAAAGTCATTTATGGGCATGATTTGTGTTAATATATGGAAACTAAAGAATATATAATAAGGGCTGGCCAATATGTAAATATTATATTGATATGTGATGAGACTAGATATCTTAGATTCTTGATATCGTAATATGGCACAAGTGTCTTATCCTGGTTTTAAAGGCTGCATGTCATTTTCTGAATTCACCAGACTGTTCTAGGTGCTATTTGCCTTTACCCACTCATTATATTACATTACTGAGGATTATTTATCAAAAATCTCATTGTGTAAATATTTTGTAAAGTTATTTTTGTATATTTTAAAACAGGGAAGTAAACACTGTCTTTGCATTTTATTTTGACCACAGTCTTGTTTTAATAAGTCTTGTTGCGCAACTCACATCTGGCTTTCACTTACTACTGAACATTTAGCCCACTTCGTAGAAAATACTGAGGTATATAATTGTTTATCGCCATTCAGCTTAAAGAATACAGAGATAGCCCAGCCCTACTGTGTATCTTTAGAACAAAAGTTGCTGCTGTTTGCCTTTGATGTGCAGAATAGGCTGCTACTCTGTGTGTGTGTGTGTGTGTGTGTGTGTGTGTGTGTGTGTGTGTGTGTGTGTGTGTGTGTGTGTGTGTGTGAGTGTGAGAGAGATCTTGAGGCAAAAATGAGGTGTCTAGTGATTTTCAGATGGCCTTTTGATTGCCGTAGCCTATACTGTAGGATGGAAATAAATTCACTGTACATTCTTGATCCTGCCCTCAAAATATTGATCCTGAGTTGAATTGCACCTACATTTTCTAACCACCAGATGGAAGCTGTGCTCCGTTCTGATTTCCTCCCATATCCTACCAGTCATTTAAGGCCATATCTCAGTCTGACCAATGAGTAACCTGAATTAAATGATTGCAAGTTCTCCAAAAGCTGTCTTAAATATCACATTTGCTGTTGACAGATTTACATAATTCTAAATTTATTAACACATTCACTGCCAGCCGTTTTTCAATACTGTAGTTAGCTTCTGCCAGAGGTTTTTTTTTACAAGAGCCGAGGATTCTTTTCTGCTTTGACTTTGTGAACACAAAGTTCACAAAAGTACTAATAGAATGTGTGCTTTCTCTGTCTAAAAGAGTTAGTTTGTAGAGTTAGTAGTTATGTAGATATTAGCCGTTGAGTACAGCATGGTTTCAGAGATTTTCAGAGAGTTTTGAGATAAATGGATTTTTAGAACCACCTCACGTGCCTGTGATTATGGGTGCCCTTGGGCAAGTCTGTATACTGTATTGTGTTTGTTGTGTGTGTGTGTGTGTGTGTGTGTGTGTGTGTGTGTGTGTGTGTGTGTGTCTCCAAACTCCTCCCTCCGTCTGTGCTGCTGCTGCTGGCTCCGCGGCCGCTCTCGGGCAGTCTGGATTACTGTAAAACGGGCTCGTTCGTTTCTTGGGGTGTCGGCTGAGAGCTTTGATGAAGCTTTTGCGATTCTGGTCTTATTTATGCTCAAAGGTACTCGAGTGTGTGTGTGTGCGCGTGTGTGTGTGTGTGTGTGTGTGTGTGTGTGTGTGTGTGTGTGTGAAATCGAAAGCGTTTTCGCCCAGCTATTTCCTTGAGAATGGCTTTCTCCCGCGGCTGTTTTTGCTCGGCTTTCTCTCTGTCTGGAGAGCACTGTCGCCACTTAGCTGGTCGGTAAAATAGATTATACACATTCTCTTCCTCCAATATTGGTATAGGAGACGTAAAAGGGGTTGATCGATGTCCCACCGTCAAAAAAAAAAAAAAGAATTTTAAGCCGAGATATCTCGTCTTTGGCACTCAACGGTTGGATTCTGTAAGCCGAGATATCTCGTCATTGGCACTCAACGTGTTAAATCTTAACACTCCTTTCAATGTTCATACATACAGTAAATATGGCTATAAATATGGCCACTAGCAGTCGTAGCGGAGATACACATTTGTTGTTGCTTTTTGCTTTTATTTGATAGGACAGTAGGAGGTGGGCAAAGGATTCGAACCCGGGTGAGCCACACGAAGGACTAAGCCTTTGTGGTACATGCTCTACCAGGTGAGCCACCGGGATGCCCCAGAGATAAACATTTGTATTATATGTTCAATGGTAAGTAGAAATGGAAAAATGTTAATGTCAAAAATGTGCTACTGGAACATCATACAAAATATATGTTTGATAAGGAAATGCAGTCTGTTTTAGAAGATGTATCCATCCATTTCATCACAGGGGTAACAGATCCTCCAGCTCCTCCAGGGGGGTCCCCAGGTGCTGCAAGGGCTGCTGGGAGATGAGGTTCCTCCATCGTGTCCTGGGTCTGCCTCAGGGAATTCGCCCACTTGGCTGTGCCAGGTAAATGGGAGGCAGAAGGAGGTTATCATTGCCAGGTGCCTACAGATTGGTGTTGAAGGTGCTGTTCATGTGGGACAATAATGGTTCTAGAACCTGTAGTAAAGGGCGGCTCCTGGAACCCTAACTGGCAGGTTCTTGCTCGAACCTGTGAGTGAGGTTTGTAGAACCTTTTAAGCAGTTCAACGTGTTTTTGCTAGAGCCACTTTTATGTTGACGGGAAGTTCATGGAACCTTGTGTGCCATCTAGAATTATTACATAATTATTTTTAAAAGCCTCACTGGCTGTTTGCCTTTGGAGCCCTTTTATATTTCAATGGTTTATCCTGTAAACCAGTGGTTCTCAACCTCGGGGTTGGGATCCCTCGGGGGGTCGCGGGATTATTTTGGGGGTCACTGGATGATTGTCAAAAGGGAGGGGGAGCGAAGAAGAAAACATCTCCCATAATGATCAACTCTCCCATACAAACGATTCAATGTATTATAATGCTATATAAACTATAAACTATTTAAACAGTATAAAAAAAGATTTTGGTGAGTGAGTGAAAACACTGTGTGAATGCTTGCGCACAGTTGTTGGGTTGGGCAACGGCGGGAAGGGGGGTCGCGAACCCCAGCCTAAAGTTTTTTGCGGGTCGCAGCTCAAAAAGGTTAAAAACCACTGCTGTAAATCACAATGAATTCTTTCCCCTGAACCACCATTTGAAATATTCTACTGTACCTGAAGGAAAGTGGAAGGACCATGGTGGGAGTTTTAACCTTGTTCTGTCTGTAAGGCACAGGCATCCGTTTTCAGTTTTTATGAAGACAACTAAATGAAATGCTTTGCAAAGCCAATAATTATAATAGACATAGCAATAGCAGCACCCAAGGCCCATGCTGTTGTTAGTTATGGGCAAATAGCCTGGCAAGTTATTTTCTTTGTTAGTTAAGGACTAATCTCTCGAGACAGGGTTCCCAGATTGATTAAGGGCAAAAGTAGAAGTAGCCTTGCAAGTTATTTTCTTGGTTAAATAACAAACTTACTCAGGCCATGGTACCATCCAGCGAGATCACACCAGAGTGTGAAAACTCATACTAACGGCCAGTATCAATCCCCAAAGAATTAGGATTAATTCAACCCGGGTTGCCCCAATGCTGATTTTCCTGAAGAACAGCACAAGCAACATAGTGTTCAACTGTTTAAATGTACAAAGTAATACACATTGCTGAGACTTAATACCTGATTTCTATAGCAAAGAAAGAAGCAGAGTAGGATTTGTAGTGTCCACTTACCGACAAAATTAATACCACAATGTACAACATATTAGTATAAAAAAAGATCACTACATGTAAAGTTGCATGTAAAACCATTTTTTAAGTGATAGGTCAGCATATCCTGAGATAGTGTATTGATTAAGATCCCTGCCTTTTGTACATGGGATCAAATCCCTTTCCCCCTTCTCACCTAATGTCTTATTGAAGATAAAGGACCTTTGCCTATTTTAATTTAACAATTACAATGTATCTATACAATATACAGTATCTATTTTAGCTGCCATGGTTAACACCATCATGTATTATGTATCTATTTTAGCTGCCATGGTTAACACCATCATGTATTCCAAATCAATGATAAATGTGTGAACTAGATTCAAACCTATTCAGATTAGATGGGTTCAATAGGCCAATTTCACATGCCCACCCAAATCATCCATTTTGTGTCTAAAGGCAGGAAGTAAAACAGGTGCCAGCGGGGACAGGACCCACTTAGGTGTTCCAGTCCTGCGTCTCTAATCAGTTTCTTGCTTGCACCTGCTTTAGTTCCTGCCTTTAGACACAAACATGGCTGATTTGGGTGGCATGTGAAATAGGCTAATGTTAACCTTTTTCAACTTCAAGAAATATCAAAGAGAAAAATGGTTCTTGGCTTCATAAAGTTCAAGAGGCCTTTCAGAGGGAGATTTTCAAGTCACTGTATTTGACCTGGGTAGATTTGTGTCAGTGTTACTGACTCATTCACACATCCTATTTTACACTCAGCATGTGTTCAGATCCAGCTGGCTGCTCTTTCTACTCCCTTATCTGATCACACACAGTTACAAGAAATGTCACATTGGAGTAAAGAGAGGCGTTTATTGAAATATCAGTCAACTTAAATAGAATAAAAGGCAAAGCCAGATAGTCAGCACGTGAGTATATTCCCTTTAATAGAGTTTTTTTCTTAACATAACTTTGATAAAGTAATCAAATCAGTTTGCAACTTCAACTAGGTTAACACAGGCCTTATTTAAAATAAATTAAAAATAATAATGTCAAAGCTTCTTCTGATGAGAATGGTTCTTTCGATGTGCTGCCTTTCTCAAGTTCAAGATGGTTTGCAGCCCTTTATCACAAGCATGGCTCAAAGGACTTTACATACAGTCGAATGAGCCGAACTAGATCCAAATGATACACAATCAGTCATAGAACAGAATGATGTTAGACAAACACAAAGAAGAAAAAATAGAGAAATACCCGCACACTGGAGCAGCTCCAATATATTTAATTTAAACAGCTACTGCAAGCTTTCGACCCACACAGGGGTCTTCATCAGGCCAAATACTAGACAAACACAAAGAAGCAGAAGAAAGCGTAACACACATTTTAGGAAGACATAATAGCCTATCCTACAAGAAAACCTTGGAACAACCAAATAACCCTCTTTAAAAAAATGGAAGAAGAAGAAGAACTTTAATGTCACACGACAAACCAACACACGCATGCGGCCAGCCACACACACAAATGCTGATGGTGGCCGGTGAAATATTCGCTGCATTTATCCCGTCCTTCCTCCGGGGGGCAGGCCAGGAGCAGTGGCCAGCTTTGTTGTGTGCAGTGCCTGGTGACCATCTTCAAATGTTTTTTTTTTGTAAATATATTTATTGGGTTTTCCTTTTTTTTTTACACAACATGTATTGACACAAATACTACATGTACATGTACATATACACACGAATACAGAAACGAAACAAAAACAAACCACACACACAAAAAACAAAACAAAAACAAACCAACAACTATAAAATAAAAACAAAATCAATTAAATTAAATTATTCAAGCAGCTCTTACAAGGCACTTACATTCCTGGTGTGCGACTTTCTAGGTATTCTATAAATCGTCCCCATACTTTTTTTGCATTTTCCCTTTGACGGCATAAGTCAATTTTTCCATGGCAAGAACATTGGAAAGACTTTTAAACCACTGTTCAACTGTCGGTGCCTCCGTGCTCTTCCAAGACGTTGCAATACAGTGTTTAGCCTGAAGTGAACAAAGGTTTAGTAACTTTTTATTTGCCCCTGTCAGTCCTAGGGGGGCACGGTGGCTCAGTGGTAGAGCTGTCGCCTCGCAGTCAGAAGGTTCTGAGTTCGATTCTCGCCTGGGACACTGTGGGCACTGTGGTTGTGTTCCCCCCCATATCTTCAGTGCCTACTGCCCAGGTGGGGTATCTCGTCGTAAGGGCCTTTCTGTCTGTGTGGAGTTTGCATGTTCTCCCCGTGCTCCCCCAGGGGGGCTCCTCCGTATATAACCCCCCCCCATTAAAAACATGCAGAAGATCAGATCGTCATCGTCATCCGACCAGTGACGACAACATCCGAAGTCGGTCCCCGGGCGCTGTACGAGAAAGCGACCACTGCTCCTGGCCTGCCCCCCGGAGGAAAGGACAAAGCCAGGATGGGTTAAATGCAGAGGACAAATTTCACCGGCCACCGTCAGCATGTGTGTGTTGTGGCCCACCGTGCATGTGTTGATTGTAATCGTGTGACAATAAAGACGGGCTTGTCCGTCTGAAATCGTGTCCTAACCCAGGAGGGGGTAACCCCAGAATGAATAACTGTGGGCAGATCGGCAATGCAACAACAGTAATGTCAGATGTAGTTTGTATGACTTTCCCAAAATTGCTTAATTTTCGGACAGCTCCAGAGGCAATGAAATAGAGTGCCGACTTTTAGACTACATTTACTACATAAATCAGGATTATTGTTGTCAAAACGATGTAACAGGTATGGAGTTATGTATGTACGTATAATCCATTTATATTGTAGCAGCTTGAATCTGGTATTGATAGTCTGGGTTTGTGCATCATGACAAACTGTCTCCCAGTCATCTTCAGAGATCTCTATCCCGATGTCATTGGACCAAGCCAATCTTTTGTCATCTGAGGATTCTCTGGAATTATCTACCATCAGTTTATACAAACATGAAACCTGGCCATGTCCTTGGAGATGCTCCATTATGGAATTTTCAAGACAAGAGAGAGGAGGCTTACTAGTGGACTGATGTAATGCTGTTAAAATGTAGTTTCTAATTTGTAGGTATTTGAAGAATTGTTTTGTAGGAATACCATGGTTTCTTTGTAGATCTTCAAAACTGCAGATGACGATCTTCTGCATGTTTTTAGTGGGGTGCATACCAATGTTGTATGGAGGAACCTCGGGGGAGCATGGAGAGAGCATGCAGGCTCCACACACAGGGGCCCCTTTGACGAGGTGGCCCATCCAGTTCAGGATGATGCCTAACCAGAAGCCCATTGAGTAAAATTGAAAAATTAACAAGGGAAAAAGATCAAATGCTTTTATTCATTGTATGTCAGATCATA
Source organism: Poromitra crassiceps (assembly GCF_964638095.1). Taxonomy (NCBI): domain Eukaryota; kingdom Metazoa; phylum Chordata; class Actinopteri; order Beryciformes; family Melamphaidae; genus Poromitra; species Poromitra crassiceps. Next base: position 17,867,891 of record NC_139632.1, read on the forward strand.
TATTTTATCAACAGAATGACTCATGCATGGTAATGGACTGTGAGTCTGTGAAATTCATGTTTTCAAAACACAAGAAGACCTCCAAATCCCCAGGCAACAGGACTGCAGTATTATAGTCTAATTGGGTCTACAAATTAGTCATTGTGTTTAACAATTCTACGAAAACAAAAATGTGTCTGTCAATAGGTATCTCGCCTATAATATTCGTGTGTGTGTGTGTGTGTGTGTGTGTGTGCACGCGTGTTAGTTACACAATTGTTGGAAACTACATCCACATTATTTTATTTTTTTACCATTATTTTTTTATTTTGTAGGCAAAACATACATACATACATTACCACCATACAATTATGAATAATTATTATAAACCCACTTATCCCCACAAATGTACTGCCGGGTCCACCAGGAGTTGCACCTCCAGCAGGTCTGACTACATCCACATTATTGATTCAAAGTTGAGAGTTGACTTCTTCGCTTTGGGTTGGCTAGCTGACAAGCTGTTTGTAACTATTGTAGCATGGTTGCTCTTGCTGAAGTGAAATAATTAGTTGGGGTCTAAAATCTTATGACTGACATGTGTGAAATATGCAAACATATAAATATCTTTTTTTCTTTTTCTTTCACATTTCTGTTTATTGAAGTTTTCAGGGCATAGATGATACAGCACATCAGTATTTCAATTTCACTGCCTGTTATAGGACTGGAAAGACAAGATAAAAAAAAAAGGGAAGATATGTGTATACGGTCGTAGGAAAACAGGTTCACTGGAAAAGAAGAGGAAAAACAAATACCTATACCATTCCCTCCCTAACAGCAACAGTACAAAAGTAATCTTCTCACCCTGAGATACTTCCTTTTCCTTATTAACAAAAACAAAAACAAAACAAAAGTAAAACAATAATTGACATAGTCCGATCCGATCACCCATCAGAAACACAGTGCACAAGTACATGATCAAATATCCATAATCTACACAGCCCACCCACACAAGAGAAAAGAAGAGAAGACAGCACAACAGACAGACATCATCAGGCCCAACACATCACAGAGAAACACAAATCAGTCCTTTGGGATCTCAGGAAACTGCAAACCCTCCACCACCCTAAAAAATAATCCCCATGTTTTCAAAAATCTAGTTGACGAGCCTCTCATCGTACACCGAATTCTTTCCAATTTAATAAAATAAAGAATATCTCTGATCCATAAGGAATTAGGCGCCTTGCTAAAAGCGTCGTATAGGCCACAAAGCCTGCTTGGTATTTTGATAATGATACTGTGGGGGGAGGGACTCCGAAAAGAGCTGTTAGAGCGGTAGGCTCAAGTGTCACTCCGACACTTTCTGAGATAGTATTAAAGATTTCTGTCCAATACTTGTGCAAAGAGGGGCATAACTAAAACATATGAATGTATGTGGCAGGGGCCGAGTGACATCTGTCACAAGTAGGGTCGATGTCAACATATAAATATCTAGCTCATGATTAAGATATATGAAATATGGAAGTACAGGAATATCAATTGTATGATTAAAGTAATAATGCCTATGGGACAGTACCGTTACCACACAAACTGGTTGAATCCACGCTGAAGGCTTACCATGTCCCTGGAAAATTCCAGCAGCTTCAAAAGGACTATTTCAGTCACTTCAAGATGCGCTTCACCTCCGGCATTTTTTTATATAATCTTTTGCATTTAATTGATAGGACAGTAGGCACACAGGAAGGGTGGGGAGAGAGAGAGGGGATGACATGCGGCAAAGGACCACGGGTCGGATTCAAACCCGTGTCGGCCGCATGAAGGACTAAGCCTTTGTGGTACGCACTCTACCAGGTGAGCCCCACCTCCTAACCCTAACCCAACTAGCAGCACTATGATATCTCAGTGATTTTGTTCGCAGTTGCAATGAACCTCCTTGTCAAGTCAGTAGGGAAACAGATGGGGAGCTGTACTTGCAAGTGGCATCCAACAGGTTCCGATCACAGCCTTCATGGATGACCTGGCAATCACGGCGGGGTCAGTCCCAGAAGGCAGATGGATTTTGGAAGATCTGGTAGCTCTCACCATAGCAGCCAGAATGGAGTTCAACCCATCAAAACTCCAGAAGCCTAGTCCTGAAGCGGGCCGTGTTCAGGACTAGGGATGTAATGATAACCAGTTTTAATGATAACCGTGATAAAATTCCTTACGATAATAACCGTACCGCCTCGAATTTGCATTATCATTAAAACCATGGTACCGTGATTACTGTGTTACCATGATTACAGTGCTTTGAAAAATATGGTAAATACTGTCCATCATCAACCAAACTTGGCAACTATCTCCCGGATGCAAACGGGCAGCCTTGGAGAAATGATTGATCAATCCTTTTTCGGTCTGAGTTTTTCAATATAAAACTTGGTGAAATGATTTCTGTGAGTGTATTAGTACTTTTTGAAAACTTTTCGCACATTTTAACAAACTGATAACCGTGATCATTTTGGTCACTATAATCATGATATGAAATTTTCATATCGTTCCATCTCTATTCAGGACCACTTTTGCTTCAAGATAGGCAAAGATGTTATTCCAACTATCACTGAGAAGCCTAAAGAGCCTGGGGAGGTGGTATAGAGCCAAACGGAATGACAGGGTGACTGTGGAGTAGATGCTCAAACAAGCAGAGGTGTGGATAAGACCCCTTCAGAAGAATGGCCTTCCAGGCATACCAGCATGGAGTCCTTCTGAGGCTCTTGTGGCCACTGCTTATATATGAAGTTCCCTTGGCAACAGTAGAAGCTTTGGAAAGGAAAATCGACAACTTCCCGAGGAGGTGGCTGTCTGTCCCCATAAGCTTTTGCTCTATCAGCTTGTGCAGTTCAGGGAGCAAGCTGCAACTGCCAATTACATCAGTCGTGGAGGAGTAGAAGACGGCAAAAGTCCGGTTAGCCATGATGCTGCGGGACAGTGAGGACAAGGTGGTCCGGCAGGCATATATCAGCCTCTGGACAGGATGCAAGTGGACAGCTAGCAGTGCACTGAGAGAGGCGGGGGAGAGGCTGCAGTATGCTGACATGGTGGGGACGGTGAACCAGGGGAGGCCTGGCCTGGGCTGCATCACCAGGGCAAGCTGGAAGGATGTATGGTACAGAAGGGGATCCGGGCAGCAGAGGAAGTCCTGCCATCATGAACGACCAAGCCTGACGGATGGGAAATTCAGATGGTGGCATGATCAGTTGCTGGCCCAGCTGCCCAGGGGATTGGAGAAGGAGAGGAAGCGAAAGAACATCAAGCTCCAAGCCAAAAGCCCTTGCTTCATCAGATTCCTCAGTCCAGGGGGGGCAAGGAGGCTGGGGGTACAGGGATCCTCGCTACAGCAAAGGACTGGGAAATGAGAGTTGACCTCAGTATAACTCAAATTTCCGGAAGAGATTGCCAACACCACCCTCCTACCTGACATTGTATTCTGATGGTACCCTGGAAGAAAAAGATTGAGGAGGCGCACGAGCGCAAGCGGGGAAAATATCAGTCCCTCATACTTGGAAGCCAGCAGAGGACATATAGAGCCTGCAACCTCTGGTGAAAGTTGGTTCCAGGGGCTTCCCAGGGCACTCACTCTGGACTTAGGGGTCCTCGGGGTCAGAGGGCCAGCCCACAAGAAATTGGTCACAGACATCCCCAGGCAGGTGGAGACCAGGGGCATAGTGGAGGGTAAACACAAGTAAATGCAGTTTACCCACCTCTTTGAAATGAAGCAGAGAGTTTAGTCACCTATTTTCAGATCAACTGTATCAAAGTACGCACCTTGGATAGGTTACCCACCCCTGTATTTACCGCTACACCGCTGGCAGAGAAGTGAGCATGGTGCAACCAGGCTGGCAGAGGAGAGGGAGGGCAGAGCTTTGTGGTGAGTAGACCTGAGGGATTGAGGGGGTGGTTCCAGGACGCTGGTTCTACTGTCAAGCCCCTCAGAGGCTAATCGACGAAACACCTGTGAGGTGGGGTGTCCACTTGAAAACCCTGTGAAGTTGTGAAGGTCTGGACCACAAGGCTCTGGCCTTGGATGATGGAACAGCGTTTGAAGAGAGCGATTTTAGGCCAACCGCCTCACATAATGTGCAGGGGCTAACTCCTGCCAGGTGTGGCGGCTGCGATTCGACACGGTGTAAAGATATAGTTCATCAAAGATAAGATATGTTGGCATTATCTACTCACCATCATGTCAGTTGAAACACTGGTGAAGTTACAGTAGCTGGTGCAAAACTGCTGGAGTGAATGGAGACTGTTCAAAAATGGAGAAAATACCATAAAATTACTCCAGACGTGTTCTGAGGCTAAATGATTCCACTGTGAGTTCAAAGGTCCAAATATTGACTTCATTATCTCCTAGGCCTAGGGGATACTTTAGAATTTATTTTTCAAAGAAGACTTGGCCAAAACAGAAGCTTCAAACTGAAAACAAAATGTGTGCATGAGTAACATACAATAACATCACATAGAAAGTAAGAGCAAAGTTAAGAAAATTGCTATGTAAGTGCTCAAACGGCAATAGTAGTCTGATATCAAACCAGCAGGATCCAGGGCCAAGCCTGTATAAATCTTGACTAAAGAAAGCACAGGCAACTTCTTATTGAGTCCACCTCAAGATCCCTCATAATGGGTTAAGAAGACTCCCCCAGAGAGACTCGCTTTACCAGTTTGATCATTTTGCAATGAGATGAATAGGGAGAAAACCATCTGACTGCTCCTTTGTCAGCAGACAGTTCAGACAGATAACAAAAACAACAGTAATTTAATTATATATATTTTTTACTTTTTTTTTAAATAATAAAGCACAAGTAATTGAAGCAGGTGCAGAATATAGCTTTAGTTAAATGTACAATGAATAAGTCTACAAGTAAAACATTGCCATATTCAATTGGAATAAAAGTGTCAGAGTTTGATGCCACTGGGACCAAATACTATTCATGCAGTATGCTGACATGGTGGGGACGGTGAACCAGGGGAGGCCTGGCCTGGGCTGCATCACCAGGGCAAGCTGGAAGGATGTATGGTACAGAAGGGGATCCGGGCGGCAGAGGAAGTCCTGCCATCATGAACGACCAAGCCTGACGGATGGGAAATTCAGATGGTGGCATGATCAGTTGCTGGCCCAGCTGCCCAGGGGATTGGAGAAGGAGAGGAAGCGAAAGAACATCAAGCTCCAAGCCAAAAGCCCTTGCTTCATCAGATTCCTCAGTCCAGGGGGGCAAGGAGGCTGGGGGTACAGGGATCCTCGCTACAGCAAAGGACTGGGAAATGAGAGTTGACCTCAGTATAACTCAAATTTCCGGAAGAGATTGCCAACACCACCCTCCTACCTGACATTGTATTCTGATGGTACCCTGGAAGAAAAAGATTGAGGAGGCGCACGAGCGCAAGGGGGGAAAATATCAGTCCCTCATACTTGGAAGCCAGCAGAGGACATATAGAGCCTGCAACCTCTGGTGAAAGTTGGTTCCAGGGGCTTCCCAGGGCACTCACTCTGGACTTAGGGGTCCTCGGGGTCAGAGGGCCAGCCCACAAGAAATTGGTCACAGACATCCCCAGGCAGGTGGAGACCAGGGGCATAGTGGAGGGTAAACACAAGTAAATGCAGTTTACCCACCTCTTTGAAATGTAGCAGAGAGTTTAGTCACCTATTTTCAGATCAACTGTATCAAAGTACGCACCTTGGATAGGTTACCCACCCCTGTATTTACCGCTACACCGCTGGCAGAGAAGTGAGCATGGTGCAACCAGGCTGGCAGAGGAGAGGGAGGGCAGAGCTTTGTGGTGAGTAGACCTGAGGGATTGAGGGGGTGGTTCCAGGACGCTGGTTCTACTGTCAAGCCCCTCAGAGGCTAATCGACGAAACACCTGTGAGGTGGGGTGTCCACTTGAAAACCCTGTGAAGTTGTGAAGGTCTGGACCACAAGGCTCTGGCCTTGGATGATGGAACAGCGTTTGAAGAGAGCGATTTTAGGCCAACCGCCTCACATAATGTGCAGGGGCTAACTCCTGCCAGGTGTGGCGGCTGCGATTCGACACGGTGTAAAGATATAGTTCACCAAAGATAAGAAATGTTGGCATTATCTACTCACCATCATGTCAGTTGAAACACTGGTGAAGTTACAGTAGCTGGTGCAAAACTGCTGGAGTGAATGGAGACTGTTCAAAAATGGAGAAAATACCATAAAATTACTCCAGACGTGTTCTGAGGCTAAATGATTCCACTGTGAGTTCAAAGGTCCAAATATTGACTTCATTATCTCCTAGGTCTAGGGGATACTTTAGATTTATTTTTCAAAGAAGACTTGGCCAAAACAGAAGCTTCAAACTGAAAACAAAATGTGTGCATGAGTAACATACAATAACATCACATAGAAAGTAAGAGCAAAGTTAAGAAAATTGCTATGTAAGTGCTCAAACGGCAATAGTAGTCTGATATCAAACCAGCAGGATCCAGGGCCAAGCCTGTATAAATCTTGACTAAAGAAAGCACAGGCAGCTTCTTATTGAGTCCACCTCAAGATCCCTCATAATGGGTTAAGAAGACTCCCCCAGAGAGACTCGCTTTACCAGTTTGATCATTTTGCAATGAGATGAATAGGGAGAAAACCATCTGACTGCTCCTTTGTCAGCAGACAGTTCAGACAGATAACAAAAACAACAGTAATTTAATTATATATATTTTTTACTTTTTTTTTAAATAATAAAGCACAAGTAATTGAAGCAGGTGCAGAATATAGCTTTAGTTAAATGTACAATGAATAAGTCTACAAGTAAAACATTGCCATATTCAATTGGAATAAAAGTGTCAGAGTTTGATGCCACTGGGACCAAATACTATTGATTTATGCACTTATTACAACATGCATTACATAAAAAAAATCCACCAAATGTCATATCTGTCACCCATTGTGACATAGCCAGATTGTATTTGGAGCCTTAAGCAGTACGGCAGTGTTTTCTGAGAAAGAACTGTTTGAGATTTGGTTGTTATTATAAACTTATGCATGCCATGTGAGAGTCTTACATTGTGACAGTTGCTGTTAGACTGGCATTTAGGTTTATAATTGGCATTTCCTCTACAGCATCCATAAATCTATGTTTGTAAAAGCTCATTACCATACCTCTTCAACTTTCTATTAGGAACATGCGGTCACCTGACCTCCACCTTAAATGTCTGGAACAAGAAACAGTGGAGTGGAGCATTCAAATGAGAAATTAATTAATAGGCCTCTGTCAAGTGAAATATCAGCTCATCGACACCAGGCACTGAGTCTATGCAATTTTATAGCCTTTTCCTGTGCAGTGCTTCCATCATGTTCACTGTGGAAGTATGGGGGGTCCTACACGGTAACATTTTAAACTCACTCAGTAGATGTTGTTCCCTGTGTATTGATGAATTTCACCATGGGGTTTGGCAAATCTGTCTGCTATTCACCTTATGTAGCCCCGCCCACTTGACCCAGTTATGTTGAGACTTCCTGTTCAAAACACTGCTCTGTTTCACCCATGGATGTATTAAAAGAACTGGATAGGGGACATGCCACGCCCACCCATGCATTCGGACGGAGGTTGCTCATTGGCGCATGAAGCCATCATGGGGGCTTTTTCTTCCTGGTTTTACTTCCTGACCATGCGGCCCAAGGCGAAGTGTGCATGTATGCCATGACGTGTTCCATGACGTCTCCCACCCCTCCCACCCATGGATTGTATTACAAGAAGAAAATACCCCCGTATACGGCTCTTAGTGGCTTCTGAAGAAAAAAATGCCCCATAAAAAATTTGTTGATAATTAAAAGAGTCGTTTTATACTTTGAGTGACACCCGGAAAAAATTCCCCTGGGTTTAACAGCTGCCAGGGTCCCCAGGCAAGTGGATGGGAATTTTCCTTTCTGGGCTGCATGGCGTCACGTGACTTGCAATACAGAGCTTCGCCACCATGTTCAAATGGCTTCACAGCCCAGCGCTATTCCTGGGGGCTTGGTTTCACCTGGTCACTAGTACTGTAGCTGTCACAGGAAGTGTAAACACAATACGAAGTAACTGGTTGACCCCTGTGTTGGAACATAAGGTGAATACTAGTAGGCCTAGCAGAAATATAATAAGAAATCCAATATAATGAATCAATCATTGTTTTGTTTTTTGTTTTTTGATCCAGAAGTAATTGGAACATGCATAATTCCATGGTCAAAATTATGCCATACTTTTCCATAGGTTTCATATAATATTGCTTTAATAATTGCAAAAGAATTGATTTAATTTCTACTCTTTCAACCTGAATTATGGAGTGACCACTTGTCTCCAATCTCACCCCAGTTACAAATTGCTACCACTAGAACTTTGAATTGATTTTAGAAATCAATCTTACTTTCAAAGAAATGCATGCATGATGCAGCGAGCAGCAGGGGCGTAGGCAGAAATTCAATTATGGGTGGGCCTGGATAAAATTGGTGGGGCAATTGCATGACGAAATTATGCGCGCAAAGCGCGCAAAATTCCTAGATGTCATGAAGTCGTCATGCTTTAGACTCTGGAGATGATGTGCCCTGCGTTTTTAAGCTACAAAACCATTAGCTAGCAAGGCAGCAGCAAATTTGCCTCTAGGTGGGGGGGGTGGGCCAGGGCAAGAAGTGTGCCTGTGCCTACCCAGGCCCACCCGTAGAAACGCCCCTGGCGAGCAGGTCGGAAATGTATTCAGGAGCTAAATCATTTGAGCCTTGTAAACATTCAATCAATTTGATATTGTCCTGAGAGCCAATTAAGTGATCTCAGTTTGCTTATTTTCCTCATCGGATATCTGTTTGCTTTAGGCCAAAAGCAGCCAGCCGCCCTTTCTAGCCTCTCTGCTCTAAAGTCAGCTCAGTTCAAATATCTTAATTTAGTTCCTTCTTTTAGAAATGTTTGACCTGTCACCTGACTGGTCTGATTTGAAAATAAATGGCAAGAGAGAAAATTACATTGATTGTTTATTAAATAAAAATAGGCGAGAGAAAGCTGTTCCAGTCGGATCCTGATTTTGTGTCTAAAAGGCAGGAAGTAGCACAGGTGCACCAAAACATTAATTAGGGTTTCCAACAGTACATACTGTTCCAGACAGTGCTGGGACCCTAATTAGTGAGTTGGTTGCACCTGCAACCCAGGCCCATTCCCCATGTAGTGTTGATCATAAGTGAACTAGGGGGATGATGTTTTTCAGACACTACCTACCTCAGGGAGGTCACCTAGTTGCTGTTTTTCTTTTTAAATAGTTTGTATCTTGTTCTTTTCACTCTTTACTGACAATACTGAAAAACTGCTGAGATGCTTTTGAGCAGGGGTGGACTGGGATCATAATTCAGGCGGGGCATTAGATACCAAGCAGGCCAGGCCGACGCGTGTGCCGCCGTCCGAAGGGCGGCGGTGAAAAATTTGGGCCGTTTGAAGCTCAATTTGGGTCGTTTGAAGCCCAATTTGGGCCGTTTGAAGCCAGATTTGGGCCGTTTGAAGCCCAATTTGGGTCGTTTAAAGCCAGATTTGGGCCGTTTGAAGCGCAATTTGGGCCGTTTGAAGCCCAATTTGGGCCAAGTCCAATTTTACAATGAGATGCACCCACTTTAACCCTGAATAAAGTAATAAAACCACTAGTAAACCAGTAGGCGGCACCTGGCCTGCTGTTCAGTGAGTGGCCTGGCCTGGCCTGCAATTTTTTTTTTTTTTTTTTTTTTTTTTGCCAGGCCAGGCCAGGCCAGGCCACCGGGCATTTGCCCGACGTGCCCGATTATGCAGTCCGCCCCTGCTTTTGAGAATGCATACTGCCGATGTACAAATGTAGCGAGCTGTCTCAAGGATGGGTGATGAAAAATACCTAAGATTAATGAATGATACTTTGACAGAAAGAAATGGACTGCTGCGTTCAGTTGTCATTGAGGTCATAACCTCTCATTTGTATCTTGCTTCATGCTGTCGGTACTAAAGCAGTAAAGAAACCAAAGAAATTGAAGCCGGCCATTCTCTTCAGTCCGGTTGGATAGCTTTGATTAATATTCTCGCTCTTTCTAGCACGTTGGTACACATTATTTCCAAGATGTCATGTGTCATTTCAAAATCTTAATCATTTTAAATTATAATTGTTTTATTATAGGCTATTTGTGTTGGGGGAGATACAAGTGAAGTTTAGTGAAACGAATCCATTGCATTTTATGACTGCAGTATAATGTTATCACTGCAAACATGGAGATGGGACTTTTTTGATTGTCCGCAATGAATGTCGTCATCTGAGTTATATTACATCATCTACAGTATCTTAACATGTGACCTGATAAGCACCTGTCTCATCGTCAATACAAGATTCAAATGACTTCACTTTAGCCTACATAGGGGAGCTCAACCTTTTGTCATTCAAGGCCCACTTCTGATTGTTAAAACATTCGGAGGACCACCTTCCAAAATGAATGATAAGCTATTATTCTGATATATTGATGTGAAAGGTCCTCTGCGGCCCACTAGATGGCGCTCTGAGGCTCACCAGTGGGCCACGGCCACTACACTATGTCATATCTAGCACAGTATTTCGCCTTGCAGATCTTACATTCACTAAAGCATTTATCCTAACCTGTCTTTGTTTGATTACATTTCTATGGCTTCATTATTTCATTTCATTTCATTTATCTTTTCTCCCATTTTCTCCCTAATTGTACTTGGCCAATTCCCCCGGGTCGTTGCTCCACCCCCTCTGCCGATCTAGGTAGATTTATGCTTCCTCCGATACATGTGCCAGCCACTTCTTTTCACCTGTCAGCGAGGAGTTTCACCGGCAGGAGGTAGAGAAACTCATGGAGACGTAGCAGCTGTTGCAACACCAGCTGGCAGAGAGTGAGACAAAGAGTGTGCCAGTGGTGACGCTACCACCTGCTGGCAGAGAGTGTGCCAGTGGTGGTGATGCTGGCAGAGAGTGAGACAGAGTGTGCCAGTGGTGACGCTGCCACCTGCTGCGGTTAATCCACCTGCGAGGGATCCCCAGCAGGCCCCCTCTGACAAAGCCTGCCATCGAGGACATGATGCGGGACACAGTCCAGAAACAGATCTCAGTGCAGCAGCAGCAGCAGCAGCAGCAGCAGCAGGGTAAAAAGACGGGGAACTGTCTTGCTTGTGGCCAGCCAAAGTTGCAGTACCGGAGAGACGCTTCCTCCATCCACTTTTCTTACTTGGCTTTTACTGCTCGCAAAGAGCCCACAAGCTCTATGCAGCAGAAGGCCTCACTGACCCCCAGAATGCTGTTTGTGGACTTTGCGGATACAACATTGTTGACTAGAGAGCTTGAGGCAGCCAACCTCAGGTCAGCAGAGGCATGGAGGTTGGATGATCTGTGTGGGAATAACATGACCACGAGCCCCTGCCCTTTAAATAAGTGCCCTTTCTGCAAGACACGTTCACGGCCAACATGACTGTGTTTGAGAGGCTGTAGTGGACTCAACATGACTGTGTTTCAGAAGCTGTAGTCTCAACATGACTGTGTTTCAGAGGCTGTAGTCTCAACATGACTGTGTTTCAGAGGCTGTAGTAGACTCAACATGACTGTGTTTCAGAGGCTGTAGTCTCAACATGACTGTGTTTCAGAGGCTGTAGTAGACTCAACATGACTGTGTTTCAGAGGCTGTAGTCTCAACATGACTGTGTTTCAGAGGCTGTAGTGGACTCAACATGACTGTGTTTCAGAGGCTGTAGTGGACTCAACATGACTGTGTTTCAGAGGCTGTAGTGGACTCAACATGACTGTGTTTCAGAGGCTGTAGTGGACTCAACATGACTGTGTTTCAGAGGCTGTAGTCTCAACATGACTGTGTTTCAGAGGCTGTAGTGGACTCACTCAACATGACTGTGTTTCAGAGGCTGTAGTGGACACAACATGACTGTGTTTCAGAGGCTGTAGTGGACTCAACATTACTGTGTTTCAGAGGCTGTAGTCTCAACATGACTGTGTTTCAGAGGCTGTAGTGGACTCAACATGACTGTGTTTCAGAGGCTGTAGTGGACACAACATGACTGTGTTTCAGAGGCTGTAGTGGACTCAACATGACTGTGTTTCAGAGGCTGTAGTCTCAACATGACTGTGTTTCAGAGGCTGTAGTCTCAACATGACTGTGTTTCAGAGGCTGTAGTGGACTCAACATGACTGTGTTTCAGAGGCTGTAGTGGACACAACATGACTGTGTTTCAGAGGCTGTAGTGGACACAACATGACTGTGTTTCAGAGGCTGTAGTCTCAACATGACTGTGTTTCAGAGGCTGTAGTCTCAACATGACTGTGTTTCAGAGGCTGTAGTGGACTCAACATGACTGTGTTTCAGAGGCTGTAGTGGACTCAACATTATTGTGTTTCAGAGGCTGTAGTCTCAACATGACTGTGTTTCAGAGGCTGTAGTGGACTCAACATGACTGTGTTTCAGAGGCTGTAGTGGACTCAACATGACTGTGTTTCAGAGGCTGTAGTGGACTCAACATGACTGTGTTTCAGAGGCTGTAGTGGACTAAATTCTTAAGATTAGAGTGAAGATACCGATATCAGAAACTAGAATTTCTCATGCATCCATTGGTACCAGAGCTTTCATGTTAGCTTGTCGGGAAGGGGGCTAAATAACGCTCCAAATTTAGGCAAAATGTTAGCGAGGGGAAAACCGGCATGGTCATTTTCAAAGGGGTCCCTTGATCTCTTACCTCAAGAAATCTGAATGAGAATGCATATGGTTATTTGGGTACCCATGAGTCTCCCCTTTACATACTGTACATGCCCACTTTATGCTAATCCCATGCAGTTTTTGGCAAAAACATGCAGTTTTTTTTTGCATGCATGTAGCCTATAAATGTGTTATTTCCGCCTTCTATTTGAATAGTTCGACATATTGGGGTCCATAAAAAGTCTTTTAATTACATAATTTGGGTGTGACTGGAAAACTGACTCTTGTGGATTCAATTGGTCCAATTGTATTCATGTGTTAGTCCCCATAGTAGCCATTTCATTGTAGTGAGACAGGTTTACGAAACTACCTCACTGTATAAAATTACATATTCTTTTAGTTAGTAGAATGTGTCTTACATGTTTCTGTAGTATGTGTTTTGAGCCTGTACGTTAGCAATAAGTTCATGCAAATCTGTGGTCCTTATTACCATAGTAATATTTTTTTGTTTTTTTACTATTAATGATGTATGACAAATTGTTTGAGGTGGGAGAAGGGGGAATTCCGCGGAATCGCAATTTGTCATGCATCATTGATAGTAAAAAAATATATATATTACTATGGTAATAAAGACCACATATTTACATGAACTTATTGCGGGTGCCGACTCTTTCTTTATTCTAGTTATCTTTCATTTGTCCTGCACCTGCCTACTTAAGTGGATGTTCGCAGTGCGCACTTCCCTTTATTCTTCAAAGAAACTTTTTAAATCACAAAAAGTTTGTACCAGGTGTGATGCAAACCCTCTCTCTCCAAGCACGTTGTAGATTAGGTTGTCAACGCTTTAACACTATACCCTAACCTATACTCACTGCGATTTCATTGGCTGTCAGCCTGTCACTGTGCCCGACTAGAGGCTCCTCTAATTGCCTCTACACTACCCAGACGCCCCTGGAGCTTCATTTTTTAACAGGTTCTTTCATTCGCATACCTGTTATTTTAATATAGGATTCACTCTAGCCAAGCTTCTTTGACTTTGTGACCGAGTCTTGGAATTGAGATTTAACAACTGTCTCAAACTTGACAGTGATAAATTTTTCTCTGGAGTCAAGACATTGGGAGTCGGTCACAAACACAGACAAACAGTGAGAGATAGAGGGGAAGACAAGACTCATTAGTGGCTGATGAAAAACGGTTATCTAATTCCAACTGATAACCAAGAAAGGCAGGGGCTGCAAAACTTGGCATAAATAGTCACTCCAATGCAAAGTTGAAGATAAGAGTGAAGCCATTATTTTCAAAACTATTTTCAAAACTCTCCAGCAGATACTGTACATTATTATGTCACATGTAAAACAATATATAATAATAGATTGATGCAGCTCTGGGATAGAATTTATTTTTAGATGTATTCAGACAATGTTCAAAAACTCTGAGGAAGACAGACTTGTCTGTCGAAACGTCAGTCAGCCCCTTCTATTAAAACGTGCAGACGGAAAAGAGTGCTCCGGTGTCTTTACTTCGGGTAGTCTGTGTGAAGTGCCCAGGTAAAATATTATTTTAATGTTCAAAAACTGTTTGAGGATAACTGCGAAGCCTTTGCCCTTTGGAACCCTCCACTCTCAGATAATGAGGCAATAATGATGATGTAATACTTCTGGCTAAGGAAAAGCATGGTTATTGGCAGTGATCTCATTCTACATTGAGATCACATGACAGTGAGTGAGTGTAGCCTAGTGACTGACAGCGCTTTTAGTGATCCTGTTAGTAAGAGTGTGGCAAGTCTAGGCTTATCGGTCTTTTTGCCCCCAGGGTCAACCATGAGCCTGCAGCCTGGAAGGCTCCTTCTGCCAGTGCCAAGCCAATCAATTTAACCAGCTTAGCACACACAAACTCTTAGCCAGCAAGCACATCCTATCTAACGCTGCACTGCGAAGGCAATTCTGTATGATATTGTGTTATTAATCGTTTCTGGGCTACTGCCTGGATGATGCCAAGCTAAAGCCCAACCAACAAGCTAGTTAGCTGTCTGCTTAGCATCTCCACTGCCCTACTGCCAGTTAGCTTATTTTTTTTCTCTTTCACAGCTAGCTGAATTAAGTTAAATTAATTAAAGTTCTACTGTCAAACAAAGCGCATAGATTATAAAGAGAGAGAGCATAGTATATTGTTTCTGCACACATGCATGTTTTCAGTGCATGTTTTCCATACAGGCTGATTTTTTGCCCCATTCCCACTTATTCTAAAAAAAAAAAATGGGACTTTAAATAATACACTGCCACAATACACTGATAACAGATCTGCTACAATAAACTACAAAATTGATATTATCTAATTCAATAAAGAAAAAATTTGATATTATCTGATTCAATAAACAGAACTAATTTAAGATTAAGATTAATATTGTGAAGACAAGGCTTTTAACCCGGGGCCAGTCTGGGACCATAGCTCCTTTTAATTACATAATACTACAGTGGAGTAGAAATGCTGTTTCTCTATAAAGTGAAGGTGACTTTCTTTTGTTGGATAATGTTTATCCATTTCCTAGCTCAAACTCTTTGGTCTAGACTGGCTGTTGTATGTTCAAAGTGTTATGGATGTATGCCAAAGGTCGGATCCATTTTCTTGTCAATATGCTATCAAACAAAATAAGGGGAAAGCAAAGAACAAACTTTGACCTTTCTAATTTTGTGCATCCTAGTGGAGACTTAAATGTTTTCTGTCTCCAGATGGATATACTTGTGGTCCACTCTTTGCTATCAATCAAACGCTATCTTCCCATGTAGCCAATGGGGATAAAGCTGGTTAGTCGGCTGGGTGTGTTGTGTTGGAGTTTAAACTTTGGACCTGAGAACAAGAGCTGAGAGAGACAATCGAGACTCTTTAGTTTAGGGTCTGAAGCGCAGCTACTCCACAACAAAGTAAATCGGATCATTTAGCTGGATTTGTGTGGTTTCGGGGGCTTATTCACTGCGGAGGAGAGAAATAATGGACCACTACTCAGATCAGGTAAATGGGTCTGTAACAGAATTTTGTCTTGTTGTTGCATTATATTATATTATATTATATTATATTATATTATATTAGGTGGCCAGTTTAGGTTATCAGGGCAGTGGAAATTGGCTGCATGTCCCACAGAGCAAAGTTCAGGTTTGACAGCAAATCTATTTAAAGCTGCCAGAAGAATACCTGTTGGAAGGCTTGTTTTCAACCTGAATATAATTAAGAAGCAGAACTGATAAGAACAGCATCGAACGGAAATTAATGTTACAGATGTCAAATCTTAAGTAAAAGAAAATCTACTGAGCCACACCGATTGGAAGAACATGTTGTGCTGTAGAGTCAGGGACGGTCATGGTGAAATGTTACTAATGAAACAGCAGTCCCCAGCTGTGGCAGTATATGAAGGCTTTTACACTTTCTCTACTGGTCGACTCTCTTGTTGTCGTTGGTTCTTGGAAGGGAGGGAAGACAAACTGTTGTGTGGTGTCATTGATGGCATGATCTCATCCCAGGGCTGTGACGGAACAGAAATTGACTTTTAAGTTGGTATTCTGTAGAAGTTCTAAAAGTTTTTTTTTTGTTCGTTAAATTGGTTTTTGTGGGCAGAAAATTTGATGGTGAATGTTGTTCGTCATTGTCAGTTGGGTCACAAAGAAATCATCCTTAATGATGGAAGTAAACGCATCAGTAAATACGGAGGATTACCAGGGGCAGCATAATGTGTTTGGTGTGTGGTGGAGCTTTTGGAGCTTGGAGGAGTGATACTAATGCAGGAATCAGAGATCGCCACCTCCCCAAATTCAAAACAATATCATGCACATTTAAAAAAATGAACAATAAAAAGGAGTGTGCCTCTTACTGCAGCCAAATATGTCTCAGCCTGTCAAGACAGGAGACAGACTGACAATTAATTGTTGTATATTTGTTGACATATCAATTAAGTTTGATTATTATTATTTGAACTAACTACCATTGTTCCCATAAATGACTGTGTTCGAACAGCATCGAACGGAAATGACTGTTCCAGATGTCAAATTTTAAGGAAAAGAAAATCTACTGAGCCACACCGGTTGGAGGAACATGTTGTACTGTAGAGTCAGGGACGGTCATGGTGAAATGTTACTAATGAAACAGCAGTCCCCAGCTGTGGCAGTATATGAAGGCTTTTACACTTTCTCTACTGGTCGACTCTCTTGTTGTCGTTGGTTCTTGGAAGGGAGGGAAGACAAACTGTTGTGTGGTGTCATTGATGGCATGATCTCATCCCAGGGCTGTGACGGGATCGAGCTACTTGACTGGCTGTTTGATCAGAAAGATGGAATCCTGCGCTACGAGGAAACGGGGCACCATGACAACCATCCGCCCTGGCCAGTCCAGGACCCAAATGTGTGTGAGACCATGTGCTCTAATGACACTCATATAGGCTATTTATGACTGTTTGCTGTGTATGCATCTACTTCCTCTGTGACAGATTCTGTATCTTCATTTGTTTTTAATAGACAGTCCTGTCTCTCCGTCACAGTGCGCTCATCTGAAGCAGACAGATTAATAATAGTATTTGGGCTTTGCACTCGACAGACGCTGCTGCCAGCCGCACAAGCAGACAGTGCCTTTCTGAAGGCCCTCTTGAGTGGCAGCGATTCTGTGTCGGGCTCGCCTCTCTGGTCCCCCTCCCCCAGCGACACAGTGGTATCAGTGAGGACCCCCCGTCGGACCACATGGACAGCCCTCAGCGCCCTGAGAGCCCCCCTGGGCAGCCCCTGTACTTCAGCCCCCAGCCCCAGACCAAGGCAGCCCTGGAAGCCAACTTCTCCATTGATATCAGTAAGTCCCAAATGAATACAGCGCACATACAGAACATTAGCTGATTTGGTTGTGATTATACTATGATACTATGATAGGGCCTAATACTACTTATAGTATGTTAAATACCTTTTGCACTGAGAGTGGTAGGCAGGCAGACAGACAGTGATCTCTAACCAAAAGGCGGGTAAAAGGAAGAATTAGTGTCTCCTAGTAGTCATGTCTTTGGCCAAATTGCTGCTTATGATTCATTGGTTCTCCTGTGTCACAGGGGATTAAATATGATGGCAGGAAGAAATTGTTGTGATTACGTACAATAGAGGACAAGATGTCAAACAGGGACGGCACACTTGGTGAATAATTAAACAATGTTTAGGCTGCAGATGTCGTTTTTGTCCAAATTTATTTGAAATCCGAATCCAAACAATGGCTCTAGCACAGACATGGGTATTATGCGGCCCGGGTGCCAGGCCCTCATCATGATTCGGTCTGGCCCGGGAGGTCTAAGACAAACCACATCATTTTATTTATGAAATTTATTTATAATTATATATTTATTTAAACAATCTAATGAGATGACCTAAATTGGCTGTTTGGAGTGATTTTGAATACAATAAATGCTGAAGAAGAAGTGCACAGTATGTTTTCTATCATTTAATCTAGTTATAAAATTAGAGGTTACGGCATGACAATGTTGTTTTGGTCCCCGGCAGCAATCTGGGTTTCTCATGCGGCCCCCCATGAAAAATAATTGCCCACCCCTGCTATAGCACATCCCATTGATCTCCATCTCTCTCTCTGTGTGCTG
>NC_139632.1:17891160-17931160 GCF_964638095.1 Poromitra crassiceps
GCGATAATGTGTACAGTTTCCATGTCAGTGGATAATTTGTTAATTGTTGAAGGATTTCGAGCGATTCTCCTGGATGAATTGATTGGAACAATTTAGATTAATTCGTGGATAAAACTGCCTCAAATAAAAGATGTCAAAAAGGAATAAAAATATGTCAGAAAGGAATGTGTGTGTGTCCACCTCCAACGAGATGCATTTTATTTATTGATTTTGATAGTATTAATATTTAAAGGGGGATTCAAAGCTGATTCAGAGTTTCTCCCTGACAGATTAAAATATTTCCCTTGACAGTTCTGCCTGGAAGGCTGATATGAGCCAATGTCTACAGCAGCCGTCAGTCACACTAGTTATCATGTCAGTAGAGCCATGGTTCACAGAGAGTGAGGCGGAGCAAACTAGGCCAAAGGTAGGAGTAGATAACCTTATATCATCTGACTCTGCCTTATTGCCCAATGATTACAACCCCCTACTGGCAGACAAGTCCATTATTTACTTGCTGGAGACCGAGTGTCGTCCATATCCACAACATCCCCCCCTCTGGCTTGTCAGCATAGACCAGTGGTTCTCAACACGGGGTCCGGGGACCACCAGGGGTTCTTCGGGACATTCCAGGGGGTCCCCGGCAAATTGATTAATTGTTCACTTCACCATCATTTCCTTTACTAGAAGTTAACAGAATTAGTGAATAGAAGAATAATTAGTCTTGGAATTCTAGACAAAATCTTATCTAACAATAAAAAAAAAACTATTCTCATCAAACGGTGGCCTGTGTCCCAATTGTGTGCTAAATTAGGGTATTTGATATGAAAAGGTTGAAAATCACTGGCATACTGGCGGATAAGGGGATAAAAGTGTTCTTAATCCCACTGTCTGGTGTACAATTGTATCTAACATTGAAGATCAGATTTGTTCAGGTCAGGCTGACATTTTCTGATTCGGCTTCAAGGGAGAACTGGAAATGTGCTGCCCTGCCCAATGGGGAGTACATTGCTCCACTGTAGAAATTGACCGGTGGATTGTTGACAAAACAGAATGACAGGAGAATCAATGCTCATACAAGAACACACAAAGAAAATTTGCTTCAGCACTAAAACAAAGTTTATCCTGAAACAAGCAGTCTAGAAATAATTTACATTTTAACTTCTCTTTAACACATGCATGCATAATCAAACATCTCTTGGAGACATGATCAAATTCAGAAGTGCAGCTGCTGCAGTCTCAACTGATCTTGCATGGCACCATAACCCCAGCGTTACGTTTCTGATTTTTTGCTGTTCATCTGTCATTTATGTGATTCATTTGGTAGTTAATTCTGAACAATGCTGTTCATGCTACATACCAAATTAACCGGCTGAATCTTGCGCATCGAACCATGTCTTCCTTTTTCAGATCAGATCAACACAGCAGAAGTTATAGCTGTCTTTGTACAAAGACAAAGACAACATTTCAGATTATTTGGCTTTTTCAAATGGCTTTTTGGAAATCCGCCTAGGTATCTCCCTACAAAAACCAGTGCCAAATACTCATGTTTTGGTATTTTTTCATCTTCTTTGAGTTGGGATGTGATAAGGCCTGTGGCTATGTCTCCATTGGGTTTCTAGCCATAAATACAACAACCACAGGTAACTGTTTACACTCTAAAAGTGTTTTTTATTCTAGGCGAGAATCAACCACTGTGTTTGAGCTGGTGTTACTCAGAGTCAGTAACACATATAGAGTCATTCTGACACTTGGAACAGAAACTTCAAAGTCTTACCTTTCAGAAAAGGTCAGGCAGTTGTCTGTAACCCTAGCGGTTCAGCCACAGTAAGCATTTTAGTTTGGGTATGTCGTTTTCACCATTTTCTTTAGAAATAGGTGGCTTTAGAAGCAGTGAGTCAGTGAAAGGGTCTTATATGATCATGTTTTTGCATAGGCCTCAGGGTTGAGGGGAGGGGGGGAGAAGATGCATTTGTAAACAAACCTGGAGTCTCATAACTAAAAGCCTTGAGTGCTCGACCAAGACAGACAGACAAACAGCGCAGATCCAGGCCACCACATGATGTGTCTAGACCACTGACGTGAAATCATATAAAGACTTCTCAAAGGCACACAGAAAAGTGTGTTCCAAAAAGCACATCTCCAGTTCATTATCAGAGAGAATTTGAGCAATTTCATCTCTCAGGCTCTTCTTAATGTGATGTAGCCTCTACCGGATCACAGACTGTTGCAGATACATGTAGTTTCACTTCGAAATACGAAACATTTTCCTCTTTCCCGTGCCCGTGTACACAGTGTGGTAGCTATAAAGCAACATGAACTCGTGATTTCTGAGCTGGCTGACTCATCTCCCTTAATAAGACAATCTCTGCCCCTCTCTCCTGTCCTCCTTTTTGAGTCCATCTTGTTTGTCTTTAATCAGGGAGAGAGTCTCTCGGCCACCAATCAGCACTATAACCCACTGCTTTGATAAACCAAATCCCACTGGAGCCATGAAGCTCCAGTATACACATTATATAGACTAGCTCCCACTGAGCTTTCTTTAGTCATAAAGGAGAGGCGGAGCTCCCACTGAGCTTGCTTTAGTCATGAAGGAGAGGCGGGAAACTAGCAGAAAGGGTCCATCAAAGAGAGCCCTTACTCTACTTCTTTAATCTACAAATGGGCTTTCTCTTTCAAGGTGTGAAGCTATAACCCAGATAGACCTCTCTGCTGGGAGATTCTTAAGCGACTTCAAAACTTTGTTATTAACAAAATTGTTTTCTAACTTTGAAAGTCAGAATGAGGGGATTAAAACACCCAATCACAGAGTGGAGCTTGGAATTTAATCAATGTCTTATTACATTTGGGAAGATTGGAGAAAAAGTTCATCCTTATTTGTAGCGATCTTTTTCCTTCCCCCTATTCTCTTTTTTAGTTTTTAGTTTTGAAAGAGCACTTTTGCATGAAACGACTTGTGCATAGGAGAAGAGCAAGGGCTGACTCGTATCTCACACACACACAATGATGTTTGTCACATCACTTTTCCTTCTATGTTTGTTTTCTAAAGTATAGAGAGTTGTACGGACCAGATTAATATTTGGGCTATTGACCAGATAGAGGGCTAGCCTACCATGCTATTGGCTGCGTTTCCCAACAAAGAAGCTTCTTAAGGAGTTAAGAAGGCTCCAAAGAAGTGTTTCCCAAACGCCTTCTTAACAGCCTTCTTAACACATCGCTAAAAAAGGCTCTTAAGAAGCATCTTAACTGGAGCTGTCCACCATCTCGATGTGAGAGGTCTTCTGCGGCCCACTAGATGGCACTCTGAGCCCACCAGTGGGCCACGACCCAGTGGTTGAGAAACACTGTTGTAGAATAACCTAATCGTGGTCATGTTAAACAAGAACTTCTTCTATTAAACATTATTTATTTCAGACATGGACTGCAGTTCAAATTGCTTTATATACACATCATACAACAAAATTGCGAGAAACACTACAGAATTTAAGCGACCTTGGGTTCTGTGAAAGGTGCTATATAAATCCACAACATTCTTATTATAAAAGGAATCCATTCTGATTAGAGGAATATAGCCTACGGTAAAACATTTAAAACACAAGTAATCATACATAGAGGGGAGATTTTCAAATGTTCCCCAATTTTAAACACTAAAGGTGCATGAAAGAAAGGGAAAAGGGAAAAACACAAGAGGAACAGTGGACACAAGTATCTCCTTTTGCCTGACGCGGCTGGATCTGCCAGTGTTTCGTCATTAAGAAGGTGTTAAGAATGCCCCAGACCCTTCTTACAAAACCTTCTTAACGAAAGATCATCTTAGCGCTAAGAAGCTTTTGGGAAACGCAGCCTTCTTAACGAAAGATCATTTTAGGCTAAGAACTGTAACTTGTCCCAATTTCCCCCCAGGGATCATTAAAGTCTTTCTGATTTTGATTCTGATTCTGAAGCAATCGGGAAACGTGTTGGCTTCGTTGGCTTCTTACGGGAGCCTTAAGAAGGGTCAAAGAAGCTTCTTAGCGCTAAGAAGCTTTTGGGAAACGAATGCCTTCGTAACGAAAGATCATCTTAGGCTAAGAAGCAATTGGGAAACACGTTTGCTTCTTAAGGGGGCCTTAAGAAGGGTTAAAGAAGCTTCTTAGCGCTAAGAAGCTTTTGGGAAACGCAGCCATTGTCTGTCTTAGCTTAGATTTGCATTTTATTCTTTTTTCTGTTCTTTTCCTTTGTGTTTTTGTATTTTAATTATTGCGTGTCAAATGTGTATTTTGTCTTGGACCCCAGGAAGACTAGCTGTCGTCTAGGCAGCAGGGATCCTTTTAATAAACAATAAACAAACTCCCACACACTGTCTACTTCACTTGCACTTAAAAACTTTTTAATGAGAATGATGTTTCGGTATGCAGACCTTCATCAGATTTTCTCAAAATAATCAGATTCTGAGTATTCACCACTTATCTTGTCTATATATAAAAATAAATATTGTGAATATTGGGCTGGGCAGAACCAAGCTTTATGTGCACAGTGACACTGTGTCTCCTCAAAATGTGTGACATTATGGTCACTCTGATCATTAACAGCAAATCACATGGATATATTCAGATAACAGGCTACTTACAGCATACTGTAAGTAGCCTATGGATCAAGTGGGGGGAGGGGGGGGGGGGTGTAATAATACATTTTCTGGTTAGCCAGTAAGAAAAATAAGACATCTTTAAATTGCACCAGTCCTACGTCAATGTGTATTCCTTGAAATCTGGCTCCTAACCCTAGGCTAACTATTATTTCACATTGGTATATGTATAGGCTAGTGGGGTTAACATAATCTACTTAAAAAAATACATTTTGTAATAGTTTGTATCAATTACTGCATTAACCAATGCATAAATCAACATAAATTACTGCATGAATTAATGAACTGAACAAACGGGAATTCCTGAGGCTCTACATTAACAAATCAGTGAGTCACCTTGGTCACCATTAGTTACTGTAGTGTGGTGACTTCATAAATATCTTTGTACATAATTATTTGGCAAAAAAAAATGCAAATAAGCAGATTCAATTATGCACGAGTTAAGTGGGGGATCAAATGGGCTATAAACCCAGTTTACAAGACATAGAAATTGATTAGCCAATATGAATTTACAAACCAGAAGACACAGGAATAGGGAACTTGTTTAATCTTGTCTATTCTTTTCATGCACTATATGATGTCTCAGATAATTTTCAATAATGAAGGCTACCTTAGTCAATACCTGATTAAACTATCTTATTCATTCATTCATTGATTCCTTCCATTCATCTTTATCTCCCCTGCAGCCAATGCCCTGTTCAGGTTATGTCACTCAGTTATAAATAGACACGCCCCTTCAATCCTGTGCTGGCTAATCACTTGAATGGAGTATCACATGAATGGAGTAGTAGTTTATATCAGGCCCCTGGTATTTGTCTGTGTGTAACTCACCTTGTGTGTCACCCGCAGTCGCTGATTCTACGCCGTTGCAGTTGTTTCGACCCACCTCCTCCCCTGAACACCACCAATGTCAGGACTCCTGTAGAACTCCCTATGGGGGGTTCTCTATCCTATACATCACTGACGTCCTCCTCTCGCTCAGGAGGAGCGACATCACATCATGGAGTCATACGCCAAATCTAAATGTTGTTTGTCCATTCATTAAAGTTTGTTAGACCTTCCTTCTAGTCTCTCATTATTGAAATGCTGGCAGGTGCCTTCACAGATCCACTCTATTGTCGCTGCTCTGTGCAGTCAATATTTTTTGCATAGCTGTAAGTGGTGTACAGCTTAGAGCAGGGGTGTCAGACTCATATTAGGTAGAGGGCCGGATTTGTTCAAATGAGACCTCATGGGGGCCGGATTTTTTTTTTTACTAAAATCAATTCGACTCATTTACCCATTTACTTCACAAAATAAATACTGCTCTTTCCATTTCTCTTGAAACTGCCTGCATTACGTGTCAACCTTTCTCTTTTTCGACAGCATCTTGTTGATTCCTTTGTTTTTTGGTAGGTAGCCGAATGCGCGATTCAATTCCAGCGTGGCATCATGGCGGCTTTGTACACCTGATGACCTACTGACATACTTCCTTGTAGTGCAGGTTAATTAACTTACGAATGAACTCTTAGCTTGCTTATTAGCCACACGTAGTTCATGATAATGGGGTGCGAATTTAATAATAATAATAATTTAAAAAGTTTTTTTTTTTTTTTTTTAAAGCAGCTACGAGCAACTTTTTCGATTGTTATTAAACAGTATAAATTTAATATCAGTGCATCACATCTTACCTCTAATAGTCGACGAGACCAACTCAGAGTAGTCTCACTTGAACCCCGAGTGAATCGGCCAGTGTAGTCTGTCTGTGGCCAGGGAAGATCAAGAAGTGAAATGAAACGGTTTGCAGCAGCCACTTCGGCCATAACCACAAAATAACTTCCAAAAAACCTGTTAGAATATAACGAGAGATGTTCGCGAGAGTCTGCGTGGCGTTCACATTGTTTATGCTGCGTTGCTAGGCAGCGCAAATGGCGAGGCAGGCAGCTGCGTTTCACTTCCGCGTTTCACTTCCGGGTAGCCGGGCCGGCGGTAAGGAGAGAGAGAGAGAGAGAGCCCCCTGTTGACGCGAGTTTAGACAGACACAGACTTAATAATCATCCAAGGGAGCAATCTCCGACACACACGGCTTTGGTCTCGTCGACTATTAGAGGTAAGATGTGATGCATTGATATTAAATTTATACTGTTTAATAACAATCGAAAAAGTTGCTCGTAGCTGCTTTAATATTCCAAAATATCTCACGGGCCGGATGAAACCTGCCCGCGGGCCGGATCCGGCCCGCAGGCCGTATCTCTGACATCCCTGGCTTAGAGCATGTTTAGAGCGGTGGGTTCGTCCTGCCTATTAATATTCAGTGTGGACTGTGGGATACACAACATCACATCAGACATCACTGGGCTGATCCAAAAAACATACCCAAAGCCCCCCCCCCCCCCCCCTAAAGTAATATAATTCATAGATTGGAATTGCTGATGGTACATTATTTATTTATGTACTCTAAGCTAAGCAAAGAAGATGCATGCCCTCTGAAAAGAAAAATACAGAGTAGTGCTGTATGTTAGTTTGTGTGTGTGTGTGTGTGTGTGTGTGTGTGTGTGTGTGTGTGTGTGTGTGTGTGTGTGTGTGTGTGTGTGTATGTATACTGTAGGTGTGTGTGTGTAGGAGTGTGTGTGTGTGTGTGTGTGTGTGTGTGTGGGTGTGTGTGTGTGTGTGTGTGTGTGTGTGTGGGTGTCTTTAACTTTTTATATGCTGTGCACACAGATGGGCCTAGTTTGCCTTGCACGTTATTACACTTGACAGATTAAGAAATCAGCAAGGGTGAACCAAATACCAACCCGTTTTCATTCCAAACGCCTCCGTTGTTGACTTGTTTGCGTTGGCCTCAAAGTTGATCAACAACGATACTACCGGTGGTGGTAGCCACCGCTGCCACCTTCTTCTTCTTCTTCTTCTTCTTCAGATGGTGCACTCCTACAGACGCAGAAGGGTAACTTTAGCATTGTTATAGTGACACCAAGGGTTTTGACAAAGAGTCACCGCATAGGACGAGAACATGTTGCAAATACTGTGCAACTATTGCACCACCAAAACAAGTACCCAAATTACATCAACAGCAAGCTGCTAGAATGTCATAAGCAATGTAACATGCTTTTTTTCCCACAGGCAGTTTGTGTTTTATAGGATACACATTCATTATCTTGCCCACTTTGTGTCAAAAGCAAAATTACCTCTGACAGATGTCTTTTTTTTTTTACCGGGGTAGGACTGACAGTTTCTCTGAGCTCCCACCTGTCTGTATGTGTCTGCATTTTAAATCAGGTTTGAAGACATACAGCTTTAATATGTCAGAGAGTCTGTAAGATTACTTCTGAACACCATGGCAGAACTGTAGACAAGATAACGGTTAAAAAAGAACTTGCAAGGCCACAGACCTGGCGGTAAGTAGGAAGCACTCTAAATCAGCTTTGCCTCTGTTTAACTTGGGATGTTTGGCAAGTCAGACTTAAATTTGTAAGTCCATACATATTATTATACCCTCTTAGATTTATAGAGGTAAGCTCACAACACACAATTTACAGCTTGTCTGTAAATTGTCTCAATCCCTGTTGAGACACTGACAGCATAGGTTTTGACTGGTTGGTGAAAGCTGTGTCCAATGCAGGGCTGAACTGGGACAACAAAAAATTTATTTTATTTTCTTTTCTTTTCTTTTCTTTTCTTTTATTTTATTTTATTTTATTTTATTTTATTTTATTTTATTTTATTTTATTTTATTTTATTTTATTTTATTTTATTTTATTTTATTTTATTTTATTGTATTTTATTTTATTTTATTTTATTAAGGAGACCTTAATGAGTTCCTGGACTCCAGGAACTGAACTCTCTCATTACATATTGTTGACTTTGAACCAGACAGCTATTCTGCTTACTGTAAATTCTACTCTTCCTCCACTCCCACCTTCATCTCTCTCCCTCTCCTCATCAGAATCAGCTTTATTGACCAAGTATGTAGACATACAAGGAAATCGGTTCCGGTTCGCTTAACTCTCAATGTACTCTCACACAAAGAAAAAGAAAAAGTATGTTCAGGCTAAAACAAACAAGAATCACAAAGGATGATTAAACATTAACATTAACTACTATATACAATGCAATAATAATAAGTGTATGAAAGAGCGTCTATTTTGAAAGTGTGTGTATGAAAGGAATTTAAAAAAAATGCACAGTTGCACATGATAAACATGAAGATACACATTTTGATGGAGCTAATGGTGCATGACTTCCAAACTTCCAAACTCCCCATTTCATATATTTTCAAAATACAGAGATTTAAAAGTGCTTCCCAGACAAGAATAACCAAAAAAGCCAAGAAAATAACAAGCCTGGACCATGGGGAAAACCAAAAGCTCCCTGTTGTTAGATGATCTCAGGCAGCAAGTGGCCTCACAGGGAGACAGCAGACCAGAAATATACTGTAATAGGGACACAAGGTTGGCCTTAAAAGCAAGGGTGGAAAAAGTAGGCTACTTTAATAGCCAGCATTACTGTATACCAAAGAGAATGTTAGATGTGATTTCTAAGCCTTTCCAAAAGACGAAGAAGTCAGATGAGTTCAACCTACAGTAGATAACGGGGGGGAAAGATATTCCCAAAATGAAGTAACACTTCACCGATTACTCTTCTTCCTCTGGCCCGAGGGAAGGAGATCAAAGGAGTGTACCTTCAGATTTGTGGCTACAGTCTGGGAAAACATGCATTTAAATTGTCCCCGAATCACTTTGAACTTATGCAGTGGTTTTCGGTTATTGATGATGAGTGTCTGACAGCAGAGTTGTGTCTGCAGACTTCCGTCGAAATATTAGACAAAGGGATGACAATGTGAAATTGTTGTGCACTCCGGAATTCTAATCGCTCTGAAGGTCTGTCTGACAAATGTTGCCAGATGCCAGCTGCGTGATGTGCCCATGTGTAAGATTGCTATTCAACCAAAAATATCTCTGTCAACATTCAGTTTCAGTATCATTCAGTATCACTGGGCCCATTTGTACAAGATGATGACCAATTCACTCATTCATTCCAGGAGACATTCAGTGCTCCAGCCACACCGTTATAAAAAAGACTTCTCAATTCATTCATTAATCCATCCATCCATTCATTCCCTCACTCACTCACTCACTCACTCACTCACTCACTCACACACACACACACACACACACACACACACACACACACACACACACACACACACACACACACACACACACACACACACACACACACACACACACTCACTCACTCACTCACTCACTCAGATGTTTTCTCAATCAACCAGTCAGGTCAAACAAACAAGGATAACCTCACAGCCTGTAGTATCACCAGCAGTGTTGGGCAAGTTACTGAAAATGTGTAATTAGTTACATTTTACTTCAAAGTAATTAGTTACTAGGGAAAGGAACTTTTGTGTTACTTTTCAAAGTCTGCTTTGATTATTATTAATGCACACACAGTGTGGGACAAGAAGACATACTGTCAAATTTTATCTATCATTGTACCTGCATGGGATACTTGAACATTTGCTTATTCGGGTGGCTTATAGCCTACTCAAGATCATTAGCCTCTGGGGCTTATAGCCTACTCAAGGTCATTAGCCTCTGGGGCATATGGCCTAGTCAAGGTCATTAGTCTCTGGGGCTTATAGCCTACTCAAGACCATTAGCCTCTGGGGCTTATAGCCTACTCAAGGTTATTAGCCTCTGGGGCTTATAGCCTACTCAAGATCATTAGCCTCTGGGGCTTATAGCCTACTCAAGGTCATTAGCCTCTGGGGATTATAGCCTAATCAAGGTCATTAGCCTCTGGGGATTATAGCCTAGTTAAGATCATTAGCCTCTGGGGCTTATAGCCTACTCAAGGTCATTAGCCTCTGGGGCTTATAGCCTACTCAAGGTCATTAGCCTCTGCGGCTTATAGCCTACTCAAAGTCATTAGCCTCTGGGGCTTATAGCCTACTCAAGGTCATTAGCCTCTGCGGCTTATAGCCTACTCAAGGTCATTGGTTTCTGGGGCTTAGAGCCTACTCAAGGTCATTCGTTTCTGGGGCTTATAGCCTACTCAAGGTCATTCGTTTCTGCGGCTTATAGCCTACTCAAGTCATTAGCCTCTGGGGCTCTGGATGCAGCTGTGACGTGTGGAGCCTTTTTGCCAGGCATCTCTCCCCGGATAGGGTCTGATGATCAGAAACTGGATAATCCTCTGAAGTTGTCTGCTATTTTCATATCCTAAAATAACTAACTAGCCCAGTTACTATTTCAGCAATTAATTGCGTTACTCAATTTAAAAAAGTAATTTGTTAGATTACTAGTTACTGCAAATAGTAGTTCAACAACAAAAGTTGCACAAGTCAGGGGCAAAAAGAGAAACAAAGGAGAGGCTTTATAATTTGTTGAAGTGCTAGCTCTACTTTCCAACAGCCCTAATAATTGCTAATGGTTTTATCTACATTTTTATGGCAGAGTTCATGGTGTCCTTCAGGCTGCAAAATGACTGAGATAAAAAGTAATTTCTTATTCAACTTCTGACATGTCAGGTGCCTAGTAAGTTTGAGCAGTGTTATTCTACTTCAATACTCAGAACATTAAACCGGGCATACTTCTGGTGTTTTGCATATGGCTGGATTAGATATTTTTAAAATGACAAGAGCTGTCATAACAGATTAACACAGGATTTATTTTGTCATCCAGCCAAGTCTTTTAAAATTGGTTCCCTTTGCATCTCATTAATTCACCCATGAATTTGTTTTGCCATTATCTTTAGTTTATTTGGTTCTAGTGCTTTGCAGTGACAGTTTCTATTTACTCCTGAATATATAGGCTATATGGAATACTGTATCTATAAAAGGGGCAAGTGGGCAATCTCTGTTCTCTGTTTGTTTCAATTTGTGTCCCATTGATGATGTCATAGGTGAGGTCATAAGAGCAAAATCATCTTATGACATCACTGACGATGTCATAGGCATTGTGACATCATTGTGATGTCATCAGTGATGAAAAGTTGCGCAATTGTGCGCCGCGGATGCCAATAGAGCAGACGAGGCCACGCAGCGGCCGAGCTGCGGGCGATGTCATCACTGATGAGTATTAGAGGGTTACTGAAAGCCCCATTGTGCAGTGCGTCCTTGATCCATCTCCTCCAATAGCTCATTCAACAATGAGCCAGGAGGAGTTGGCTCTCAACTCCTCCTCCATCTCATTTGGCCAACAGCAATTCATGATGGCATGTGGAGTGAGTGTAGCCTAACTCAAGGTAATTTTTTTTTGTTCCTTTATATGTCGGGTGAGTCATTACAAGTTACTAGGGAAGGAAATAGGCTACAGAAACAAACATCAGATTCCCTGCCTATCAACACGAGGGTCGCAGGTTCGCGCCCCCGTGTTATCTCCGGCTTGGTCGGGCATCCATACAGGCACGATTGGCTGTGTCTGTGGGTGGGAAGCCGGATTAAGGGTGTCGGGGGAAGGGAACTGGAGGGGATAGCGTGATCCTCCGTCCTGCCTGCCGGTGAAGCTCCCCGCTGAAGAAGCGGCTGGCAACTGCGCATGTGTCGGAGGAAGCATGGTGCTAGTCTATGGCTCTCCCCAGATCGGGGAGGAGCAGCGAGGGGGAAATTGGCCAAGTACAATTGGGGAGAAAATCATCAGAAAAGAATAATGATAATAAAAAAAAAGAAACAAATGCATCAGGTGGTAAAGCTGCGTGTTGAAATCAATAAGTCCATGGTTGAAATAAGTAGAAACTGGCTGCTCCGAATGTCAATTGGTGAAAGTGGCGGAGATTGTGCTCATATTCAGCTCAAACATCCTCCCTGAACGTTTGCATATTTTACGCATAGCATCTCTCCAGGTCTCCTGAAGCCTACAGCACAAACATGATTATCTTGCAGCTGTCGGTCGTGGCAAAATCCCTTCCGCCTCACCCGTGATGGACATGCAGGGGTACTTTGATGTGCGTGCCTGCCTGTCTGGTGTGGATCCGGTCTCATCCAATCATCCGGCTGGGGAGGAGAAGAGCGTCGACAGTGCGAGACTGAGCTTTGCGCGCTCACGTGCAACATATAAAAGAATGTGGCGCGCTTCAGAGATGTAAGAGATGGAGAGGGGGGCAGAAAGAGAGAGAGAGAGAGAGAGAGAGAGAGGATACTCGTGGTGGAGAATAGTCATCTATTGCGCTGGGGGGAACCGAACATGATGTAGAAAAGCAGAAATGTTTGCCAAGATTAGAGAAAGACCGGGAATGTTTAAAATGCCATCAACACAAGCTTTTTCTCTCTCCGAGCCACTCTCTTATTTCTTTACACCTGCAACTCTAACTTTGCTGCGTGAGGTGATGTGTGAGTGAGAGAGCCTAGCCATGCAGCTGAATGAGAGTGTTCAAACCCTGGCTCCCGAGCAATGTGAGCAGCAGACACTGCAGGAAGACGACGCTCGAAACTGTAGCGGAGGCAACCTGTCGCTGCAATGCTGGCTGCAGATCCTCAGCAAGGATTCCACCCTGGAATTGCAGGGAGACGGCTCCAGCCTAGTGGTGCGAGTGATGATTGCATGTGTCTACTCCATAGTCTGCGCACTGGGACTGGTAGGCAACTCACTGGCTCTGTGCCTGCTACACTCACGCCACAGGCAGAAGCAATCTTCCATCAATTGCTTTGTGATGGGACTGGCCGTCACTGACTTGCAGTTTGTTCTGACTCTGCCATTCTGGGCAGTGGACACAGCGATGGACTTCCGCTGGCCGTTTGGCCGCGTGATGTGTAAGATCATAAGCTCCGTCACCACCATGAACATGTACGCCAGCGTCTTCTTCCTCACGGCGATGAGCGTGGCGCGCTACTACTCCATCTCCTCTGCGCTGAAGATGCACAGCCGACGGGCAGCAGCCACCAGGGCCAAGTGGACCAGTCTGGGCATCTGGCTGGTGTCTCTGTTGGCCACGTTGCCACATGCCATCTACTCCACTAGCGTCCAGGTGTCAGACGAAGAGCTGTGCCTGGTGCGCTTCCCAGACTCGGGCACCTGGGATCCTCAGCTTCTTCTGGGGCTGTACCAGCTGCAAAAGGTCCTGCTGGGCTTCCTTCTCCCTCTGGTAATTATCAGTGTCTGCTACCTGCTGTTGCTGCGCTTCGTCCTCAGCCGGCGCATCATCGGGGCCGCCTGTCCGGAGAGCGAGCAGGGCCGGCACAAGCGCTGTTCCAAAGTCACCAAGTCTGTCACCATTGTGGTTCTGTCCTTCTTTCTGTGCTGGCTTCCCAATCAGGCGCTGACGCTGTGGGGCGTGCTGATTAAATTTGACCTTGTGCACTTCAGCAATGCATTCTACAACGTGCAGGCCTACGCCTTCCCCCTGACCGTGTGTTTGGCACACACCAATAGCTGCCTCAACCCCGTGCTCTACTGCTTGATCCGCCAGGAGTTTCGGGCAGGTCTGAAGGAGCTGCTGCTCCGCGCCACGCCGTCCTGCAGGAGCTTGACTCACCTGCTGCCTCGCAAGGCCAAAGTGGCTGAGGCACCGCCCGCCACCGTGCTGGTCCAAATGCAGGTTTGACTGACTGGACGACCAGCTAACGGAGGGAGGAACGGAAGGAGTGAATGTCTGACTGATGGACTCACTGAGTGAATTAGCGAGATGTAGCCTACCATTGACGCGCAGTTGTTTATCATGCAGGTGTACGGTAATTCATCCCTCCCGTCACCTTTTTGCTTGACAGCAGGAACACAATCATGAATGACTTCCCGGTGGGATGTACCCCAGTTTTGCCCTGTGCTCAGAGACTCTACAGCTAATGTTTTTGCTTGTTAGACAATCATTCTCTCTCTCTCTCTCTCTCTCTCTCTCTCTCTCTCTCTCTCTCTCTCTCTCTCTCTCTCTCTCTCTCTCTCTCTCTCTCTCTCTCTCTCTCTCTCTCTCTCTCTCTCTCTCTCTCTCTCTCTCTCTCTCTCTCTCTCTCTCTCTCTCCATGTCTCTCTCTCCATGTCTCTCTCTCCATGTCTCTCTCTCTCTTGGCAGGCGCTGCTCTCTGATTATTTTTCATGAATATGTAACAATGTCAGTCATGAATTAGACCTATACTAAACCTCACTTAACATTTGCCACATAATCTCCATCATGAGTGGGATGAATCATCCTTTTTATATTCAGTCACTCACTAAAGGCTGCAAACTACCAACCACAACACTATTGACAGGAGCACTTTAGGGATAGCACTTTCTAGTCTTTATTTAATGTATGAGATTGTGAATTGTTGAGAGACTGACCACTGTAGGATTCAATAAAATAAATGTAAATGTAAATATTGAAAGTATTATACATTCTGTTCTGTTCTGTATGTTCAGATTTCTGTTCGTGAAACTGCTGTATTATATTTCTCACTCCATAGTTTATAGTAGGCCCTACCTTTGATTAAAAAAGGTGCAAATTCACACATATTTTACACTGTATTTTATATACCTGTATTGTTGTTTTTTGTAATATTTGTATTATAATTTACCTAGGTTTATATTTTCCCCTCTTGATGGGAACAACTGCAGCATTACCTAATTTCCCCATGGGATCAGTAAAGGATTTCTGCTTCTGATGTGGAGCAGCTGAGGCTGAGTGTTAATATGAACACTACTGTATGTCACTCCAAATGCTCTGGACCAGGGGTGCCCACACTTTTTCAGCTTGGGAGCTACTTTTAAAATGACCAAGTCAAAGTGATCTACCAAACATATTTATTTATATATATATACACTGAGTATACAGTGGAAAACAGTGGAACAGTGGAAAAACTGTGGAGAAACAGTGGAAAAACAGTGGAAACAGTGGAAAAACAGTGGAAACAGTGGAAAAACAGTAAGTTTTTTTTTTTTTTCCTTCCTCAATGCCATGCGATCGACCACACTACCTTCGCGATCGACCGGTCGATCGCGATCGACGTATTGGGCACCCCTGCTCTGGACAAATCTTCAGGCATCTGTAGGAGAACGTTGCTGCCCTCCAGGAGCAACTAGAAATTGAGAGTGTGAAGTATCAATAATGGGGAGGTATCCCTGGCTATATTTGCCGTGTTTGTTTGTTTGTGTTTGTTTGTGTTTGTTTGCTTGTTTGTTTGTTTGTTTGTTTGTTTGTATATTTGGTGCAATGCAGCAAACTCTGAAAAAATGAAACATAAACCACCACAGCTGATGTTGTTAAATCATGCAGGCCAGCTGTGCATAGATAGTACTATTTGCTGTACCGTACATCTAAATGATAAGGCCGAAAAACATTAAGACCTAAGGAATTGAAAAGCTCCCTGATGTGTGCTTACCTGTTGAAATATTAACTTGACAGCAGAAGCGCCATTATCTGTTAAAGGAGAAATAATGGGACAAAATGTATCAAAGGGTTCACTAACTACATGTAATACAGCCTATTGAATGTTCCTTTCCTTAGGAAACACACACACACACACACACACACACACACACACACACACACACACACAAATAGAATATTTATTTATATATTTGTGGCTACACACATATTCATACAAGGGTGCCATTGTCCCATAGCTGTCCATGTTTCAGGCTGAGCTATGAAAATAATGTTTTATAACTCGCATTAGATTAGCAGATTCTTGTATCTTTGAAGCATATATATATACATAAATAAGACAGACCATTCATAAACAATCTCTCCTCAGTGGACTAAATGTGATGATATGGTTTTCTGTGATTGTGTTGTCTCTGTATTTTATCATGGCTGTAACCATAATCACTATCTTTTTGTAATACTATACATAATATCTGTATGTATGATGTTTCAGTGTAAAATGATATTGATGAACACAGTGCAAGTGAAATGATAATAAATAAAAGCCATGAACTTGAACTACTATTGAACTTGAAGCCTTGAACAACTATTTGGAGTAATTGGTCCATGCAGGCGAAGTTAGAATTCAGAGTATTGACAGTAATATAATATAGTCGATGATTCAGAGCACTAATGGTGATGGGGTATGCAGCCATGCCACTAGAAGTCTGAAAGATAAAAGTGGCAATCATGTTGTTATTATACAGCCATATACTGACAGGAAGGCAGATGAGGACAGAGCCAGAGCCTAAGATATGTTATTAATGCTATTCCATTTTCTCATTCTGTGTCTCTTCAATCACTAACATCAGCACTGCACTACACGGAGATGATGTATGAACAAAGGTGATGACAGACGCATCATTGTTAACAGTAATGGCTGTCAGATAGAGGCAATCACATTTCTGCTCCGATCAAGTAGGAATTTCATTCACTTACTGTATGTTGGATTGATAATAACTTTGTGTCATTTATGTCAAACCAAAGAATACTCAACATAAAACAAACATAAAAACTCAAATCATATGCCTGTTTGCTCTGATAAAGAAATGGAAAGGATGATACTGGATTTGATTAAAAAAATTCTTTCCAACATTTTTGCCTGTGTTAAATATTACTCTTAGTAGAATTCCAGTTGTTATAGTGACTGCCTAAATATCCATTGGTTCTGCAATACAGTCAATGCTTTAATACAGTATTGATGTCAATGAGAATAGATTCAGACTGTAGACGTGTTTGGAATGGTTCACTCATTCACTCACTCACTATGTAGTGTTTATCATACTATTTGGTAAAGATCAAACAAGTTTCGGACACTACCTCACTCTTCTTCTCCTTTGGTAAATACAACAGCATTGCATTGTGGTATATGGGAGAAAATGTAGGGTACATTCTTTGTTCACTAGAAATTGCAGTGCATTGTGGGTATTTTATAGTGGACTATAATGATATAATGACACTGATGACTCTGAATCGCAGAACCTTCATTCATGGAAAGCAGCAAATATGGATGCTGAATAAGATTGTTTTGGACAATTCCCTCATTAATTTGCCCTCTGCACACAGCGTGTCCTTGATGGTGTTACACCCTGCTGGTGCATTGGGTTAGGTGTATTCACCTTATGTTCATACGCGGGGGTGGGCCAAATTCTTCCGGGTTGTGTTAACACTTCCGGCGGTCACAGCGCCAAATACAAAAGAACGTCAGAAGAAGAAAGTTGTTTTTGTAGCGGACAGTGCAGGGGGTAAAACAAAGAACGTAGCCTACTCCTTTGAGCTCGGTACACAGCAAGCAAGCGGAGTATCCATTGTTAGCCAGGTCAGATAACGTTATCGTCGACAATGAGGAGCACTTTCTTGTAAAACATACCTGGACTCCAACAAAGAAAGCTTCAGGTGGTTTTTTTCTCCTCCGAGCGCAGCGCGAGCAACTTACCGGTACGTCTATAAGACCTGCAGACGTTAACGTAATTCCCTGGAATGCGAGATAATGAGCCAGTTACATGGCATTGCATTCTTAGACATTGCCGTTTGCTTTTATTTGGTATGTTACATACAATTGGCTAAATTATTAGTTAATTCAGAGTTAGATGATATTGGAGCAGCTGGCCTTTTTCTTTTTTTAGCCGGAAGTCGTGACACAACCACACAGCCGGGTCAAATGGGCGTCGCTACATAAGGTGTATAAAGAGGGCAGTCTCCTGGCTTGATTTTGGTCAGTTGATCATGACGCAGTGCCGACCCACTGTCAGACCTGGCATTTTTTTGATCCCCCATCAGTGCTAATTTTAATGTATGTTAACATCTGGATGGATGCTTTGCACAGCTGGGCTAACCTTGTGAGGTAGCTGGATTCATCACCATCACACGACATATCCATGTTGCCACGCTCCAATCTATTGGTTTGAATCCGTACCACCAGTGGTTCGCAGTCGCACCAATCGGCGTCCTATGAGGCTGCTACTGGTGGGCTTTGTGTGACGCAGCAAGAGCGAGCCTGTGATAGAAGTGATAGACAGATGGTTCATCCAATCACCTGTCAGGTATTTTTTGAAAGTGCCTGCTCTTTCCCCTCTTTCCCAAGCGACTCGTTCCCAGATGGTTATGTGAAAACAAACCATCTGGCAGCATCAGGTTAAGGGTGGTTCTTATGAAAAAAATACTGGGGTCCAAATGAAGATCATATCCATTGTTTTCAGTTTCACTGTGTAGGATCAGCTAATTAGCCGTGCCTGCCTGGCACGACTGAGATTTGAAGATTCAGTGGGTGTGCTCTCTAAGTCAGTGGTTCTCAAATGGGGGTCCGCGGACCCCCAGGGGTCCGTGGCACTTTGCCAGGGGGTCCGCGAAAAGTTTTCAGGTTAAAAAAAAAAGTAAAAAAAAAAGTAAAAAAAAAAAAAAAAAAAAAAAAAATGCTACATGTTACTTACTCCTTCTCAAACTACTTCCTACGTGGTGCTAGTCTATCAAAATATCTTGGCTGTCATTGATTGTGAGGCATAGTGGTTTTCTGTACTGTTGACAAATTGTGATATTGTAAGTCGCTTTGGACAAAACAAAAGCATCTGCTAAATGACATTATGTAGGCTAAATGTAATGTAATAAAAAAAATATATATATTTTTTTTTTTTGCAAAATCTTCATAGTTCAACGAAAATAGTTTATGCTTTAAATCTAAAATGGTTCATAGATTACATTCTAATAACAAACCTATCAAATTAAAAGTCAAGCACGTTATCATGGAAACAATTAAGCTTAGCCCAAAATCACAAATCAGAATGAGGGGGTCCCCGGTATATTTTCTATCTTGTAAGGGGTCCTTGGCTGAAAAACATTTGAGAACCTCTGCTCTAAGTTAACTCCTGCTGGGCACTCCAGGCCAATTGATTTACCACTAGCTGTTTTCCAAAAACAACTGCTAGGCTTCCATCCAAGAGACAAATAGCCCTCAATGAGAACCCAGCATGCAAGCTCACAAAAATGATAATAAATAAGTGCCATGCAGAGAGAGGCTTTTTAGCTTTTGTGTTGCGCTATAAGTGTTATCTTCAGGCTGCAGGACAAGAGAAAACAAGATGTTTGTTTTTGCCCCCCTTTTTTATTAGACCTGACCTATAATTTGTGTTTTTTGTTTTGTTTTGCATCAGCAGTAGCCACAAGCACAACATCGATTAGTTTCAGACAGTTATCTCTGCCCTCACTGGCCCAGTTTGGCCCAACAGCCTAAAAACATTTCTATTTCATAATTTCGGCGCTAAAATTGTTAAATAATAAATTGTTTTTTGGGTGCGTTTTTGGTCAGGTTTAGGGTTAGGGTCTGTGCTAGGGTTAGGGTTAAAGGTTCTGAGGTGGTCGGATCAGGGGGTAGACTGGCCACATCCTCATTGTGCTGTAACTTCATACCCTCCATATATCTCTCTGCAATATCTCAGAAAATTAGTTATGTCGTAAGATTTAGAGTAAGTGGGTGATGTTCTCTGTTTGTTAAAAGTTTTGCCAGGGCCAGCTTGGCGAGCTGCAGGGCGGGCGAGCCTAGGAATCGAACGCGCGTAGCGCGCGAGATGCTTAGTTTAACCAAAATCCCCATGCAAAAATCCCATTGACTTTGAGGCGAAAGAACCGGAAGTGCAGGGACTTCTGGGTTGGTCTACAAAAAGACATCAGCCCTGGCTGCAGTTTGGTTTGGAAACTTGTCAGCTGAGGACAGGAGACAGTTAGACAGAGTGGTGCTGGTGCATACTACATCAAAAATCATGGGATGCAATCTCCCACCCTAGCAGAACTATGCAAGTCTAGACTTGAAAAGAAGCCCCTGAAAATGTTAAGAGGACCCGTCTCACGCAGCAAACAACCTCTTTAATCTCCTGCCTCTCAGACAAGATTCAGATGTGTTAAGACCAAAACATCCAGGTTCCAGAACAGCACATACCCTATAGCTGTCCGCCTTCTTAACACCCTATAACTGTGCAATAAGACAATATATTTTTCTATGCACTTGTAGCACTTTCCAGGGGGCCTACAGCTACATCACACTTTAAACACTATCTAGTCAGTGTTTCTGCTACCCCCCCAACCCCCCCCCCCCCCCGCCCCCCATGGTGTATTACATTGCAGTATTGTATTGTATATGTTCTTTGCAATTGTTTGTTTTTGTATTGTGTGAGTGGTTTGTCTATGTATGTTAGCTCACTAAGACAAATCCCAATCGTCTGTTGACAGGGCCAATAAATATTGAATATTGTACTCTAATGTAAGATCAATTATAGGCTACAAATGTAAAAGGACAAAACTCTCTCTTTCTCTCTCTCTCTTGCTCTCTTAGAATGTACTTACATCTGAGTTCATAAGATACCAAACAATGGTTATGTAGAGTGCCAAGACATCTGTCTTTCTTTCTTTCTCTCTCTCGGGTGCTCTCTCTCTCTTTGAATTAGTCTCGCTGTTTGGCGTGCTGTTTGATCGATACTCATGCAATTTCCCCCTGGGACAGGATGTAGTAGAAGGTTGTGCGACGCCCCTGGCGCTGACCTTTCTGTCTAGGGGCTAATGATAGTCTGCTGGAATATGTAATGATCCCTCATTAGCCTGACCTGTGGTAGCCTACTTAGAGGAACTAGATGAGGTACAGTTATAGCCAGATAATACACAATATTAGCCCTCAATGAAACCCAGATCAGTCATGGGATTGACTCAGCGCTGGCAAATTGGCGCTCGATTGCGATCTGTGAACTGGTCACAGACGCGACCAGGGAGCTCGCCAAAAACTCACAGACGCCCAACAGATATCTAGCAGGCTAAGTATCTGGTCGTGTTGGGAGAGCCATCAACGTGCTACAGTCAGTGGGAATGAGAGCGCAAGATATTCTGTGAGGCACACACGGCCGGGCTGATGTCTGCTGTCAACTGCAGCAGCTCCCTGTCTAAAGACATATCTCAGAAGCAAATTTTTTTAATTCTGTTTCCACTGGAGAGCTTCTCCTGTCCTTCTACACAGTGTTTTGCTGCACTGATCGACATAAGGATTTACAAGGAGGATGGCTGCTTTACTCCAAACAATGTCACTGTGTCCTCTGTTGACTATTATCCTCTCCTTGCGCTGCATGCCTTCCAAGAGCACCAGGCAAGTGGTCTGAGGAGCAAAGATGGAGAAAGTATTTATGTTGTGTGAGCGTTTGTTTGGAAATACAGCCGGCAGCAAGTACAGTATGCAGACCTGTGTGGCGTTCGTGTTTTTGTGACAAAACATGGTTTGGAGACCATGCGGACAGACTCGTCCTGGATTCTTCCTGGTGAAATACGTGAACTGTATCTTGTAATGTCGTGTGATCCCCTCTCGCAAGACACAAGACAGAAAGTTGTCTAATCTGAACTGAACAGCGATCTGACAACTTCTGACCGCATCGGGTAGTAGTGCAGTGTCCCGTGTGCATTTAGTTCTGATCAAAAGATACCACATGCAACTTAAAGCAGCTACGAGCAACTTTTTCGATTGTTATTAAACAGTATAAATTTAATATCAATGCATCACATCTTACCTCTAATAGTCGACGAGACCAACGCAGAGTAGTCTCGCTTGAACCCCGAGTGAATCGGCCAGTGTAGTCTGTCTGTGGCCAGGGAAGATCAGGAAGTGAAATGAAACGGTTTGCAGCAGCCACTTCGGCCATAACCACAAAATAACTTCCAAAAAACCTGTTAGAATATAACGAGAGATGTTCCCGAGAGTATGCGTGGCGTTCACATTGTTTATGCTATGTTGCTAGGCAGCGTGAACGGGGTAGGCAGGCAGCTGCGTTTCACTTCCGGGTTTCACTTCCGCATTTCACTTCCGGGTTAGCCGGTCCGGCGGTAACGAGAGAGAGAGAGAGAGCCCCCTGTTGACGCGAGTTTTGACAGACACAGACTTAATAATCACCTAAGGGAGCAATCTCCAATTCACACGGCTTTGGTCTCAGCGACTATTATAGGTAAGATGTGATGCATCAATATTGTAATTATACTGTTTAATAACAATCGAAAAAGTTGCTCGTAGCTGCTTTAATAGATTATTCATATGCAGGGTGTAAAACATTTGATGAAATATCTAAGAGATGTAGCTATCACATATGCAGGAGAAGGAAAGGTGAGCCTCAGGCCAGTGACAGCACACACACCCTCAGCCTCAGGCCAGTGACAGCACACACACCCTCAATCACAGACGTGCAAGTGCAAAGTGCTCAGAGTTCCAATCATCACCACGTTACAAAATGTGAGAAGATTTAAACAAAAGTAAACTTGAGGGCCCAGAGGGGCCACTGTATGCTATGTAAAAGAATGAGCAGCCTGATAATTTACACTGCCATCTCTCCTACCCAGACAATCATGGACAGAACCCGGACAGAATCTAAATGGAGCACAATTTGTTCTGATCATAATTTGGCAGAGTCGTAATCATATCTTCAAAAGTCCACAATGGAATTTAATTTAGCCTACTCTCCCAAAGCAACTGATCACTCTGATCAAGTGTGAGGGGGCTACCCTGAGCTCTAATTAGAAGTAGCCTAGTCTCTCTCCAGATGGGAAAGGCTAAATGCCCTTGTTGGGCCTACATCCCCCGATGAAAACGTGAATTACTTCCCAAATGTTGGTTGTTCTTACGGTTATAGATTGTTTTTGGGCGGGGGCTAAATCCACTGCGGGCTCCCTTTATTGCGATCCTACTTCTCCATACAAGCATTTTAGTCATGTCCAAGCCTGTCATTTCTCTCAAAAACAACTGGCAGAGACTGAGATTGATTCTCAATCTTAGTCTCTGTTGGGGCTATAGGGTTATACAGTATAAGAAAAATGTTAAAACGTTGAAATTTGTAATGTGGCTTATGGTATGGGGATATAAACCCAGCAAGGGTATGCAGTTCTCCCCTCGCTCTCGAAACGAACTCACTGCATTACATTCCATGATTCACCCAGCACTTCTGCTTGATAATTTGTCACGTTCTCACCCCCCTGTCTGTTTGCTTCCTGGCTTGGATCTAAGGGACAAATGACATCAAAACCATTTCTCAGCATGTTTCCCAGACAGACACTTGACAATGAAGCTTGTTCGATTTCTGCATGAAACCATCAAAGAGATGAGAGCCAACTATAATAAGAGTGAGAGAGGGAAAGAACAACAGTGCCAGTCAACTTGCTTCAAGCACTACTTCACAACACTTATTTCACAACATTTTCGTTTTCCTACACTATAGTAGCGCAACTAAAAGAGCAGTGTAATGTGTCTGACTCAAGTATTGCACTACTCATGTGTGTCTCAATAGCTTTGAATCCAGTGCCCATACAGGCTGCATAGAGATTAGATAATATTAAACATCATAGATTTCCTATAGGCCTATAGTCCCCTGGGGAAATATAATATAAATTCACATTAAAATTGTA
Organism: Poromitra crassiceps; assembly: GCF_964638095.1. Classification (NCBI taxonomy): domain Eukaryota; kingdom Metazoa; phylum Chordata; class Actinopteri; order Beryciformes; family Melamphaidae; genus Poromitra; species Poromitra crassiceps. The sequence goes on from NC_139632.1 coordinate 17,915,006, forward strand.
TTGAACACATTCAAGGTCATTTTCATGTTCATGGATGCTGATCATTATGATATTTGTGTTTAATTTACACTTAACACATTTTGGTCAATAATTAACCTTCCTATAATTAACCTGCCTCCCCAATATAAACCCTAACCTTTCTCAGCACATTAACATAATCATCATCTCTGCAGTGATGAACCTTATATTGACTTGTATATTCTGTCAACACCTCTGTTCATTTCATAAATAGGGCCCATAGAGCGCTAACAGACATCAAGCCATATCCATTATGTATTCAGTTATATGAATTATTGAGACATCTGCGTTTCTTGAATGATTTGGATGTCATTTGAATGTGTTTGCTAGGCTAGCATACACATTAAATAGGTCAACATATTCTAAATATGAACATATTAACAGACACACACAGTTCTGAGAAAGATGTCAGCATTTGGAGGTGGCAGAGTTAAGGCAGCGTATGGCAGTTTCTTATAAAGGAAATGTCTTGTAGAGTTTTGCAGGCAGACAGAAATTGTTGCTTTCTTTGTAACGTTGAATGATCCCAGATGTAAACATTCCATTGACATTTTTGCTGGCAATTTGTCTTATTAAAAAGAGCAGCTCTAACCTTTACACCTTGCCCTGTGTGAGAGGGGTTCATGTTTATTGTGTGTGTGTGTGTGTGTGTGTGTGTGTGTGTGTGTGTGTGTGTGTCTGCATGTGTGTGTGTGTGTGTGTGTGTGTGTGTGTGTGTGTGTGTGTGTGTGTGTGTGTGTGTGTGTGTGTGCGTGTGCGTGTTTGTGCGCGCGCACACGTGCATGTGTGTGCATTCATGTGTGTGTCTCTGTCATTCAAATGCAAATTTGCCTTGACCTTGATCATTTACATCTTCACGTGTGTTATATGTTTTTGACACATAAGTTGTAATTGATAATGGAAAGAGATGCCAGAACATCAATCAACAACATTATGTCTACATCTAAGTTCTCAGCAGGGGGTGATTAGACCTCGGGAGGCTCAGCCCTAGTGAGAATGTGACGCATATGTGAGTGTTGTTATTCAATTATTTGCATGTTGGTTTGCTGTGGTTTGTGATGTTTTAATTTGTTTTTGTTTTAAGCTCGATGCTGCTAATGCATAACTTTAATATAGCAATCATTCTGTCTTGTCCTGCTGTGCTGTGCCCATATCTGACTTTGGGCTGCTTCCAACCATCTCCTCAGCTGAGCCTGGTGTGTGCGATAACGATATAGGCACGGACACGGATGACAGCACCTGCCCTGTTTTGACCTGGTGTATGCAAGGCTTTCTTTGCCTTGACTAGCCTGGTCGCAGCGTCATTACATACATAGCAAGTGAGAACAGATAAGCATGAAACCCTGGCTGGTATTTTAGCTGATCTATTGTCCCCCAAGGTTAGACAAGATCACTGTCTAAGCTGGGCCAGCAAGGAAAGGTCAGCGAGGAGCTGATGCAATTAACTTTTCCCCTTTCTTTTCTTTGTCAAATGAAAGCAGATCACATGGACACAGCACAGCACATCTGTTGTCTTCATAATAAAAAAGTAGAGGCTACTACTGAGCCTGAAGCTGAGCCTATACTCTCTATCTCCCCCTATCCCATGCAGGCCCCAGCCATTTTATATTTTAAAAATGTGTTCAGTAGAGCACAGACCACCAACATGCCAACCACCACGCCAACCACCACGCCAACCACCATGCCCCCCTTTGGCCAATTGACATGAAACTAACTCGTTTTTCCTTGGTCCATAACCAAACCTTCATAACAACTTTTGGGCAAATCTGTGGCTAACTTTCTGAGATATTCTGCTAACAGATGGACCGATGGAAGGACGGACCGGACAGGACGGACAGACAGACAGATGGATGGATGGATGGATGGATGGACAGACTAACGAAGATGGAAGATGGAGGGGGACCCCCAGCCTGTTACTGAGCCAGATGCCAATTGGAAGAAACTGTCCCTGTGCCAAGAGGTTCTGGTACTGCCAGACTTCAGTCTTCTGCCATGGGGGAGCACCTTGAAGAATTTATGACCTGGATGGGAGGGGTTGGCCATTATTTTCCAAGACCGCTTTAGCATCCTGGCAGTTTAGGTCGTGAAGGGATGGCAGGCTGCATCCGACCACCGCCAGCATGGTGGATGATGCGCGGCAGTCTGGAGATGTCCTCATGGGCAGCAGCAGGATACCAGATGGTGATGAGGAGGTGAGGATGGACTCGACAGTGGAGGTGCAGAAAAGCGCTGCCTTTGGCACCTTGAACTTCCTCAGATGCCGCAGAAAGTACATCCTCTGTTGTGCCTTCCTGGTGAGAGCTTTGATGTTCAGCTCCCATTTCAGGTCCTGGCTGATGATTGAACGCAGGAAGTGAAAGGACTCCACAGTGTTGACTGGGGAGTCACACAGGGTGATGGGGGAAGGTGGGGCTGCATTCTTCCTGTCGTCCACAACCATCTCTATTTTGTGCCGTGCTTTTAAGGTTAGTAATAACAAACAATCACAATCATATTCTATTGTAAGATATGAAATATGACATGATATGGCTGGAAAACAACTAAAGATAAAGGGCATAGATACCTGTGAAGTGATCTGAATTTTTTAATTTTTTGCAACAAAGCTTGTTTTCCTTCTTTTCTTTCTACTGTATTGTTTTTTGTTTTACTTTTAACTTTATTGATGTTGGGTACTGTACAATTATTTCAGTTGTACTGTGTCTGTCTGATGGCTTGAAGATTCAACATAGTAGTATTCTTTTTGGTAAAAGACAACGCTACCAAGCTGCTTTTCTCTCTCTCTCTCTCTCTCTCTCTCTCTCTCTCTCTCTCTCTCTCTCTCTCTCTCTCTCTTTCTCTCTCTCTCTCTCTCTCTCTCTGTCTCTCTCTGTCATTGGTGTGATTGTTTTTTCTATCTATATATAAAATTGGGGGGGGGGGCGAAAAAGAATAACAAAGGATTACAACTCGCTTGAAAAAAAAATCCTTCGAAGATGGAAGCAGACTAAAGAATAGTCTTTGACATATCAGTGGAATGGAACAAGAAGAAACACAGAATTGCATTGTCACACCTCTCTCCCAATTTCACGTTGGGTGAAAGTCGGGTGAAATTGGAAGCCTATTCATCGCAAGTGGAGAGTCTGTTCCACAGCTCCTAAAATTTCAAAGGACGAAGAAAGTGACATTTCACACTTAACTTCACTCAGTCTTTTGTCACTCACCTCGCCCGCCAAGAGCCTAGGTCTGCTCAAGGTTTTCTTCCCGTTAAAGGTGTCTTTTCCCTGCCGCATCGCCAAGTGCTGCTCTTGTTGGGTAATTGTTTAAATTGCCACATGACCTCGCATGTGACGTATAATCATGTGACAATTGTTTCAATTGTTGAGTCTAAAATAAAGAGCCTGGTCTTCTACCTGCTCTATTAATAAAGTGCCTTGACTCTTGTTATGATTTGGTGCTATATAAATATAACATTGATTGATTGATTGATTGATTGATTGATTGATTGATTGATTGATTGATTGATTGATTGATTGATTGATTATTGGCATTCTTATTGTGATAGGCTACTGCCTATAAGAATAGAATTGCCCATTAATAACTTTGGTCCACTTGCACATTGTTGCTGCGCTTTCCAAAATAGCGATTAAATGTTGAAGTTTAAGTGATGCCCTGGGAATGGGAATTTGTTGCTACCGACCTGCACCTCGCGCACATCAACATTTGCTGCCTTCAAATAATGTCTCAGACGGTTTTCAATAAGGAAGACTACTTCACTAGTCAATGTCTGTTTATCCATCCCATTCACTAATCCATGGTTCCTTTCCATTCATCTCTCTCTCCCCTGCAGCAACGCCCTGTTCAGGTTACATCAGCCATTCATAAATATGCACGCCCCCTTTATCCCTGTCCAATCAATGTCTCCCACGCTTTCCCTCTCTTCGGCTGTTGGCCAATCACCTAAATGAAGTTCTATTTCAGTCTTCTCGTATTCTGCAAAGTTGTAACTCACCCTGTGTGTCACCCATAGCTGCTAATATCCTGTGTAGCTGTTGCTTCGCCCCTCCTCCTCCCCTGAACACCACCAATGGCATGACTCCAGTAGAACTCCCTATGGGGGGTTCTCTATCCTATAAATCACTGACATCCTTCTCACCTCTCAGAGGAGCGTCATCATACCATGGAGTCATTCGCCAAATATAAGTGTTGTTTGTTTTATCATTAAAGTTTATCATACTTTCCTTCTAGTCTCTCATTATTGAAATGGGGTCGTGTTTACCATGTTCACGAGTCCATAACACTCCACTCCTGTGGTATTCACGACTTCTAGCTTTCTAGCTCCAACTTCACGATATCGTGTACATGACTTCCCACGTCATACTCTACGAGTTCCATTTGAAGGCAGCAATTTATCACCTTTCATTTTGGATTGAGAGAGAAGAAAATAAATGGAAAACAAAGAAGTGGGGCAGAGTGAAGAGGAGAGAAACTCTCAGGGTTGTAAGCGAGCAGGGAGGCGAGCAGGGAGAGAGCACTTGGCTACATCATTTAAATGCAAAGGGGTGATTATGGATAATGGTATCTTTATGGAATGAACCGGGTAAGGCAGAACTATGAAGACCAACAACAATTTTACTTTGTCATTCATTCCCATTCCTAATATAAGCCTGGGTTTCTGAACAGGAACAGTAGCAAAGATGAGGTCAGTCTGAATGTCTAGTTAATTCATTACCTGGAGTGCCATGGTGACAGAGAAGAGATGTCTATGCATACTATGACCTTGTATCGATGTTATTTGTTATACGTAGGAACAGTCCTTGGCAGGTCCCTAACAGAATTGCTGTTGAGCCTGCCGAGGGTGGTGGAGCAGATCATGGCAGGCTATAATAATAATGTTGGAGTTCTGGATACGAATACCTATCCTCTTGCTCATAAATGCAACAAAACTTCAATGTGGATCAAGAAGATTTTTTAAACCAGGGCAGTGCTGTGAGGAGAGAGAGAAACACAGCCAAACCCAGTAGGCTACTTTGGACATGTTTTCTCACTTCAGTGTTTTCCTTTGGGAAAAATGAGGAAGAATGAGCTACAAAGGAATATGGAAAACCAACTGGGAAAACTTGAGAGACTCCTTGCAATGTGTTTACACAGCAAAGAGGGGAGCTGAGGATGCTACCATCACACTGATCAATCGCGCCAAAGCATCTGGAAGGCTAAAAAACCCATGCAAAACTATACTGGCAGAGAAACGGCTGACCCAGTTAATGCAGGAGTTGAATTTTGTAGGTTGGATTTTAGATTTTGACCAACAGAATTCAGAATGCCAAACAGCTGTGCTCCTCTGCTGGCTCATCTCACCTCACCTCATCCTCTCATCCATTCTTTATGATTTTGCATGCACATGACTGGCATAAAACCAAGGATATTTGTGTTGATTTTTTACAAAAACTGCCATTACCATTTAGCATCAAAGACTGCAGGATAGTGCTTGTAATAAACAACAGTGATTGACAATATGAACTGAACCCAGAGGCAGTTTGTAAAAAGTGACAGCAACAATTCTTCTGAGAAAGTGAATCTCATAGATAACTGATGTTCCTGTTGTATAATTTCGTGATTGAATACATTTTCTTCTCTCTGCATAACAACACGGTTTGGTTGATACTCACAAAAGTATACAAACTATCCAACACGGAGGACATTAAAAGAAACCATTCATCTAAAGGTGGCGATCGTTGGCTTAAGGACAAACTGGCTAATCGCTAAAATAAACGTACATAACATACTTGCGTACATATCATGTGCCTAAAGCCTGAAATATAGTATGTACGCAACCACCTCAACTTGGAGCATTGCCGGCGGCAGCTGGTCTCGAACATCAGCTTGACGAGGGGTCTCCAGCAAAATGAATAAATTGTGTGATGTCACTAGGATTTCAATGACTAGAAGTTAGCCCAAGGAGAGAATGTAGTGCATATACTTGGTAATAGCTTTCACTCTCTCCTGTTATCTCCCCATCTATATTATATTATACTCGCACTGTTAGCGTCAGCTGCGTCGAGTCACATAAACACACACACACAAAAAAAAAAGTTAAAATATCGTATCGTATCGTTATCGTGAACCCAACATCGTGTATCGTATAGTATCGTGAACTGAGTGTATCGTGACACCCCTACTTGGTAGAAGTGGTAGAAGGACAGCCCTATAATGGAGCTTTGTATGCTGTGTTGTTGTCTGTAACATGTCTGTTTATTCGGCTGAAAAACACATTTTCCTGAGGCATATCCAAGTTGAATTGAATTGAGCAAAACTGAATGAAATGTTTGAATGTTTAGTAATATTAGTGTGGTGACATTGACAACTATACTAGAGTACATTCTCTGCTTTCTTTCTTTTCTCTTGCTCTAGCTCTCCCTCTCTCCATCTCTCTCTCTCTCTTGTATAACCTTTCATGATCCTCGCACATTGAGGGCTTATCAACAAAAGCTCGGATAGCAGATTGATTAAAACAATAATAATAAAAGAAGGGACTGTGTCACCACATCGAAACGTAGGCCTACTGTAAGCTATTAGATAGAGTCTATGAAATAACAGATAATGACGATTATGGAGTTGAGCCATACAATGTCATTTTCATTGCCATTCATTAAAGGAAAAATCATATTTTGATGTTGTTATTGCTATGAATAATCAATCTGTGATATGCAATGGTTTCAACGATTAATTTTCCTTTTTTGTTGTACTCACTTTCCTTCAACCTGCCTTAGTCTTTATTTCAGTTCGCTCTCCTGCGTTTGCCTGAATGCTTTTTGATAAACCCCAGAGAACATCCGTGAACTTGTTGCACTCAGCTGTGAGTTAAATTGTTTGAGTGAGTTTTCCCTATTGAGAAAAGTTGAGTCACATCCTTTCAAAACACAGGTATTGTGTACACTGCATTGCCTTCTGGTCTATTGTCGACTCAGTTCTCAGTCTCTATCCGTGTTGAGCTGACCAATTGTCTGGCAGCCGAGGTCTACAGATGGGAAATTGCTATCTCTACAAGAAACAAAAGATACAAGATACAAGGGGAGTTCAGGGTTCATATGGCTGTTGAGAAGAAGCTGTCCTTGTCCTTGGGCTGAAATAGGTGGTGTGCTTGGTGGGAGGGGCCCTTGGCAATCTTGCCAGCACGAGTGACTGTACGGGTCGGGTGCGGTGAAGATGGAGTAGAGAGGGATGGTCATATCCTATGATTTTCGAGGCCTTCTTGACTTGCGCTGTAGTTTGTGCTTGGAGTGTTTATCTGCTGTACCGTACCAGACTATGATGGATGAGGTGAGTATACTTTGAATGATGGCAGTGTAGAATGGGACCAGCGGCAGCTGCTTCAACGTTGGATTTCTCCTTATATGATTGTTGAACATTGAAGCAAAAAGCTAGGTCTAGAAAGAAGGCTTTTTTCTGTAAAATAAAATAAAAAAACATGTGATTTGAGCTCAATCACAAGTAGTTATGCTTGTGCAGATTTCAGTTGCAAAGTATTTTTCTCTGTGATTTAAATAGGGTGATATTGTAGGCCAGATGATATGACTTGATCTGGACGCTATCAGACTTTCTCAATTGGTCCCGGACCATCCGTGGTTGCTGGGCTAGTTTAGTCCACATTAGGGCTTATTTGATCCTTCCAGGTCTCTCAGATCCAAATCTGAGATAGGATTTTGTCCAGAATTCCATGGCTATCTATATTGTAGGTATAGAAACTATGGTCAAAACAGTCATTCTTCTCATTGTGGCTGCACCAGTGGCTCCTGCATTACATTGCTGGCTTTCCTTGGGAGGCTAAGCAGGTCTGACCTAGGCTACTCCTTTTGGATGGGAGACTGGTGCTGGAAGTAGTGTTGGAGGACCAGTAGGAGGTGCTCTTCCCCTCTGGTCCGAATGGTCTGATGAATAAACTGATCTGATGAATAATCTCCCCAATGCCCCAGGGCAGAGACTGGGACTCTGTCCTGTGAGTGAGCACCGTCCTTCGGATGAGATGTTAAACCGAGGTCCTGACTCTCTGTGGTCATTAAAGAGCCCCTCGGCACTCTTCGCAAGATAGCGGTGTGACTTAAGTAACCATGAAGTAATGATGAATTCCCTAGTAAGAACTAAGTAAATTAACACTCAGTAAAAAAAATGGGAGGTAATGATTACTAAAAGAGGTATTCATTACCTACTGGTTCATTAACATGGTAACTAATAGTCTGTGTAACTATCATTAAGGATCTCATTCAGGAACTCCCTTTTCATGTCGAATTTGAACGAGTCAGGAACAAACTGCTAATTCATGAATAGTTTCAGTTCAATAAAACTTTAACACAAACTAGCAGTTCATTCCTGACTCATTCCTTAGCAACTATATGCACGTTTTTGTGGTACAGTATTGTAAAGTGTTACCAAATAAATTATAGATTTTATAGAGATTTATCAAAATGTATGCGTCCTTCAAAGGGATAACCGATGGGCAGTTACAATATTGATTTAATAGTCTTCTATGGACAAACACACTTTTGCTGTGGCTTCTCAAGGCAGGAATATGTTTTCCAACTATATTTGCATTGGAAACACTGTTGAATCTCTTTCCTCACCACATCATTTTCCAGAAGGGACATTTTTGTGTCCCTTGCGGCACAAAGGTGAATATGGAGAATGGTGCTGAAAGAATTTGCACAATCTCTCCAGCCAAAATTCAGATACAAAGTTTGGTTGTTTTCACAATCACTCTGTGAAAAGGACAGTGCTTCCATTCTTGTTTATTTATGCTTGCCAATTTGTGCTATTGTTGTCACAGTCCAGTTCATGGTATTGTCACATAATCCAATATGATTTTCACATAATTCGTTACAGGCATTCTGCATTTGAGGGTTTGCGCACATTGCACAAATTTTATATCCCTTGTTAATTTTATAACTTCTTTAAACACAGATGCAGTATATAGAATTACAGCGACCTTCTTGACATATGAGAGAACTGTGCAGGTAAGAAGCACAATACATTTCAAATTGACCACTCACAGAAGAAAACTCAACACCACAGAGGAACAATGGCCTAAACTGAACAATTAGGATTGTTTTGTAAAGTGTGTGCATAATGCGACAGGGTGTGTGTGTGTGTGTGTGTGTGTGTGTGTGTGTGTGTGTGTGTGTGTGCGCGTGCGTGCGTGTGTGCGTGTGTGCCTGCCTGCCTGCCTGCATGCGTGTGTCTACGGATAAGTGCGTGCATGTACTTACTCAACCACACAAAAATGATAAATGATATAATTTGTTATTAAAAAACACTCACTGCTTTATCTATTGGTAGCCTGATACTGATCAGTAATTTTGCTCTGTCATCCTTATCTTTCAATAAAGTGGGCAAAAGAAAAAAATTGAAAGTGATGGATAGATGGTTGTCTAGCTGGTAAATCAATTTATCCGCACCAGTGAGTGATCAAATGTATTGTTGTTATCTGCTTCTTCATCATTCTCCCCAGCTATTTGCTATCAATCAGTGCCTTAAATATTTTGTGATCATGCCCCAAATAGGACATAAAGGACACCCAAGAGAAATTTCATGCAAAATATATATATATATATATATTATTAGGCATGATTGTACAAAATGCTTACAAGGTTTAATGTGAGAGAGAAAAGGAGACAGGGAGAGAGAGAAGCATCAGTGAGCATGTGCAAATAAGTTCCAGGTGTCCCGCTAATTACACCATCTCAGACAAATTTTAAAACAAAAAAGCCATTAAAACTTTAAAATTATTAAGCAAACTTGATATGCTGCATCTAACTTAAACTCTGGCACTGTATATGTAAAGTGTTGTTTTTTTGGTCTGTCTTGTCATTGTCTTTTTATTTACCTTGCGTTACTGTCTATCAGTCACCTTTGTAATTGAACTTTTGTACAATAAAGGGGGGGGGGGGAAGTGTCCCGCTAATTCAGCCACTCACTCAGAGCCTTTATAGGTCAGACGGGGTGAGGGTGGGAGACAAGATGATGTGTCCCCCACCTGTTGGACACAATGTGAGAATATAACTTAATTTAAAATATCATGCAAATATTTAATATTCTAGTCATTGTATACGACATAGGTTTGTATAAAATGTGCCTTTTTTTATTTTATTATTGTAGGCTATATTGAATGTTGATTGTGGATGCTCCCTTTAATTAGTGAATGACATCATGTCCGGCAGAGATGAGCACATTTTTCTACCACGTGACAATATAATTTACACCTTTATTATTTCACATTTTTAAACTGGATTGGCTTTATCTCCTGTCATTCGCATCAGACTGAAGTTATTATGCCGACAGCTCGTCTGGGGCTTATTTTGACATCCAGAAGGAATGCCATGTACAGACAGACACTTTAGCATAAATTGACAATCAGACACAGATTTTCTTGTCCCAATGGGAAATGTAGTGACAGTGGAGTTCTGTCACAGCTTCACCAAGGTGCACGTAATGAGCAGGTAACGCTGAGTTAAGATGCAGTGTTGGACCTGGCAGGGACAGGCGATGCCCTGGCCCTTTGTCGTCTGTGCTGGCCCTGCTCATCCCTCCTGCTCTCCCCCACCTGGATGCTGAACTACCACTGCTGTCTGTGAACTTTAGCGTGGACCTCAGCCCCTTCCCACCTGCATGCTATACCTCTCTTTCTTTGGTATCTTTCCGTTTTCTCCTGTCATTTTATTTTTGTTGCCCATGACTCTGTCAATGTTTTGAACTGTTTTAACATTGCACACTCACAAAAAAGTAACACAAAAAGTAACAGTTGCTGCTGTCAAGCACAAAGAGGAGATAATTTGACTTGATACAATGTGTTGTCGTCTTAGAGCTGTGAAAAGTTTTTCTATTCACAAGGTCAACCTTATGGTTTCATGAAGCGAGCTCAATAAACAGCAGGGTTTGTGCTGCCTTCACAAAACCAAACAATGGCAAGTCTGGCTGGCTGAGTTACGATTTCACGATTTCAGACGGAAGCGCGTCTTTATTGTCACACGAACACTACAACACATGCATGTGGCCACAACACACACTCATGCTGACGGTGGCAGGTGAAATATGTCCTCTGCATTTGACCCATCCAGGCTTGTCCTTTCCTCCAGGAGGCAGGCCAGGAGCAGTGGTCGCTTTTTTCTTTCCAGCGCCCGGGGACCATCATTGGACCATCATTGGACCAACTTCAGATGTTGTCGTCACTGGTCGGATGACGATCTTCTGCATGTTTTTAGTGGTGTACGGAGGAACCCCCTGGGGGGGTACGGGGAGAACATGCAAACTCCACACAGAAAGGCCCTTTCGACGAGATAGCCCACCTGGGCGGTAGGCACTGAAGATATGGGGGGGTCACAACTCCAGCGCCCACAGCGTCCCAGGCGAGAATCGAACTCAGGACCTTCTAGCTGTGAGGCGACAGCGCTACCGACTGCGCCACCGTACCCCCTAGTTAGTTAGGCTGATACAAACAAAGTCTACAAAATGTCATTACTTTGACTCAAATGAATAGGCTTTAGTGGTGACTTCATTTTGTACCATGAGGCATATGAATAAAACAACCAATAAAACCATCAATGATGTTTGAACAATCCCGCCTCTCTGCTCCTCCCAATCAAGTGAAGTCTTAGACTAATTTCAATCATGAAGGCTACCTCTGCAGCCAACGCCCTGCTCAGGTACATACTGTACATTGTTATTTATGCCCCTTTGATTCATACTTCTCGCGTACATTCACAGTCACCCGCGCTTTCCCTCTCTGGCAATAGCCAATCAGCTCAAGCCATTCCTTTCCCTCGCTTTTCCGCTGAGCCAATCACCGAAGCGGTTGAGTGTATTAGAAGTCCTTGTTTTTACCTTGTTGTTATGCCTCTCTCTTACGCGTTGTCACCACACAGTTGCTTTTGTTTCGCCCCACCTCCTCCCCTGCCACCACCAACGTCATGACACCTGAAGAATTCCCTATGGGGACAACTCGCCATCTTCGGCTGCTCGGAGTCCTCACTGAACTTCTCTACAGCTGTGCAACAATCTCTGACATTGGGGACAACAGTCGCTGTAATGGCAAAATTAAATCTCCATTTCCATTTTGTTGTTTATATTTTTACAATTAACACATTTACTTATTCTTATACATTTATACTTTTTATACTTTTGATACCTTTATTAACATGTATTTGCATTTACCCAGTTTTCTTATTTTTATATACTCAGTGTATTGTATGAACAAATTCTGTAACATGAAGTTTCAGTTATGGTCTGCCTGGCCTAAACCAGATATAATTTGACTACTCTGCCTGTTCTCCTTTATAAGAAAATAGCTAGGACACTGCTAACCATTACTCTGATTAAACTCACATATTGTTCTGGTATAGATGGGCCCCACATCCTTATCATGGGCCCCCCTTTTTACTCTTTTCTGCACGTCCGCTGCATGGCTCATGTGTCTGGGTGAGTCAGGTACACTTATCGTTGTCATGTGCTGAGCCAGACTTCTGTAGGCTAGGGTCTCCATTGGCCCATTGTTTATGTCACTACCAAATTAATCGAGAAATAAACTTGTGTGTATGACTATTGACCTAGCTGAAACTTCCCCTGTTTCATGACATCGGGCTATTGTGCTGTTTGCCATTATGAAAATCATGTGCTCTGGAATATTGCTGTAACTGCATTAACTCTTGTATTATTGTATTGTATCATGCACCATAAGAGACTGCCTCTGGTGCTGCTGTGGGCTCTTTCCCTCATACCCAGACGCAGTCTGGGTCGGACGGAAACACCTGGGTTTCCATCTGGACAATCAGCTCAGTGGAGATGTTCACGTTGAGGAGGCTGTGAAAAAAGCCTCCAAGCGTCTGCATTTTCTCACTGTGATGTCAAGAAATGGGCTCCCTGTAGAAGACCTGGTTGATATCTATAACACACTGATCAGACCATGTCTAGAATATGGGAGTGTACTGCTTGTGGGCTGTACCGCTAAACAACGAGCCACCATGCACAGGGTTCAGAAAAGGGCTGTCAAAATAATGATGAGGTTCAAGGACATCTCTTTGCATCTACCTGATCTGCAGACACGAAGAACAGGCCACTGTGAAGCTGATTCAGGACATGCACCAGCCTAACCACCCGCTCCACCACATCCTCCCTCCTAGTAAGGAAGAAAGGACTGGCCGTGTTCTGCGCAGAGGCAATCAGCTGTCTTTGCCAAAAACCAGAACAAATAGACTGAGAAACTCCACCATCTCCTGTGGCATCAGGCTTTTTAATGGGCTGTAGCGTTGATTGTATTTTTGATGTTGGGGTCTGTTTTAACAATGCATATTGTATGTGTATTTTTTTTTTTTTTTTCCGAGTGTACATTCTGCATAATTCAATCATGTATTGCAAGTCAGAATGATTAAACTCAAACTCAACTCAACTCAAACTCAAACAGACAGCGACAACCTTTTATACTCTGTGTGTCTGATAAATAAAAACCAACAAAGACATTTTCTCGTCCTTGGACATTTATTTTATTCAGTTCAGTGGAGAGTTTTACTATTTTTTTCAGTTCAGTGGAGAGTTTTACTATTTTTCCATGACAGTCGCCAAAAGACTCATTCTGAAGGAATGGAACTCTTCACCTTCTTTTCAGGTGTGGCTGATGGACATGATCTTAAAGTTATTAAAGATAACTCTAGTGCTTGGGTCATTGCTCACTCTGTAGATAAGAGCTTATATCAAATAGCAAATTCAATTAGCAGTCTATAGGTTATAGTTCCTGTATCATCATTATCATGATACAGGTTAAAGAAGTTGACTGTTGCATAGCCTATTAATTGTGCATTGAAGGTCTCTCATATAATAAATAGATTGCGCTCTTATATTCCATCACCACATAGCCCTGGGGGACATAAGGTCGACTTTGTGAATAGAACATTTTCTATAGTCTCAAGTATCATTGGAAAGTATGCTTACTTTTTTGTTGCTTATTCTAGTTGTATGCTTACATGATGTTGTATTTATGTTCCAGACAGAGAGATGCAGTCCCATAGCTATTAGGACTGCATCTCTCTGTTGCCCTCTCAGCAGTTTGGTAGGACAACAGTGTGGTCAGGTGAAAACCCATATTTTGTCCTTCAGGTCTTGCATGCTGTTTGGGCTTTGGACTACTGCAGTGTGCAATCTAAACTGGAGATATGATGGCACTAAACGGACAGATGGGCTGTGTGCAAAGAATGCACGAAAACATAAATGCTTCCAAAGCTGGTACAACTGCAGAGCTTTACCCGGAAATCTGCAGAACGTCAAACAGAACAAGTTGGTCAAATGAAAAATGTCACACTGCCCCTCAACTTGTATTTTGGGTGCCAACAGAATGATTTGGTATACTGTATGGACAAGCAGTATCTGAGCAGCTTTAGGGACTTCAAAGTGACGTGCAATGATGAGTGTTGTCCGAAATGATGGAGGCCACCGGACTCGATGCCAAGAAAGTAAACCTCTGCTGCGCACGCGTTTACCTCCCCAAAATAGTCATACCAAGTCACTGACAGCACAAGCCTCAAGCAATGTATATTGAGCCGGTGTCAGCACATGAATGGACTCACTCTTCTATTGACTGACCTGCTGCTTGTGTTGGCAGCCGAGTGTGAAGCGGCTGGGATGAGGAGCAGCACCTGTACATCTGAGGCCATGCTTCTCAACAGGAAACGGCTGGATTGTCTCATTTTAGGCTCAAATTAGTAAATCTATATTTGACTGTGGATGAAAAGGTTTTGCACAAGACAGAGGGCGGACAAGGGAGCAGCACCAGGCGCAAACGCAAAAGGCGCGTGACAAAGCGGGGCTCTGGGATGAGTTCAGGGTGAGAACGTGTTGGCTGAGGATGCTGAAGTCTGCACAGTCACCTCACAATGAAATGTCATCACTCATCACAAATATCCATTTCTAAATTTGAATAAAGGCTTAAACTCACAATAAAATGTTTTATAAAAAGAGTGCATTGCTCAACTCCACAGCCTGCAGATGCAAAGTGGGTTAAACACAGCCAACGGGCAAGCAGAGTGGGTGATGGTCATCACATTTAGTTACTCCCACTGATCGCCTGAGGACGCAGTGAATTCACACATTCTCAGCACAGGCCACTGAAATAGAGAGCCAAAGTGGAACGTCACTTCCTGCTTCAGCACTGTACCAGAGATTTTCATCCGCCATTTATGTTCCCATAGACATTTGGTAAAATGCTTATAGAAATAGTTGTACTTGTTCAAACCAAACGGTTCAGATATATTTAGAAACAGGAGAAATCGCATAACATTTAACTTGGACCAAAACGTAAAAAAAATGCAGGTTTAAAGGAAATATGTTTCAATGTTGTTTTTTTACGTTTTGGTCTGAGTGAAATGTTCTATGGTCTTTCCCGATTCGAAATATAGCTGAACCGTTTGGTTTGACCAAGTAAAACTATTTTTATAAGCATTTTACGAAATGTCTCTCTATAGAGACCAAATAGATCTGTGGCAGAGGGGGAATGATCTTCTTACTGCAAATTAGATTTCATGCCTACACCTGGAAGCTGGCAGGAAAGATGGACCTGAGATGGTCAGAGAGAGAGGGAGGTGAGAGAGAACACGCACTTAACACACACACACACACACACACACGCACGCACACGCGCACACGCGCACATGGCACACGCACGCACGCACGCGCACACACACACACACACACACACACACACACACACACACACACACACACACACAGCAATTTGAACAAATTTGACAGTGCTACCAGAGAAGACAGGAATTAAACTGTAAAATGTATGGCATGGCACCTGAGCAGCCCGTCCGGTCTAAAAACACTCCAACACAGTGACTGACAGGGAGACATGGCAGGCAACTCAGGCTGAGTAATTGGCTATGGATTGAAATGACACCCAACTCTCAGAAGAGAATGCTTTCTTCTCCTGCTCAGTCCTTAGCCAAGCTTGGGGAGAGTGAAAAACAAACAAACAAAAACAAAAATTTGTGAGGCAGTTTAGACAGTGGAAAGCTGGGGGTGCTGGATGGCAGTCAACCACTTAAATAAATCCAACTGTCCAAAGTGTCCTTTCTGTTAGTCGCCAGCAAAGCCAATTTGTCATTGTTGCTAATGTAAGATGAT
>NC_139632.1:17933660-17988660 GCF_964638095.1 Poromitra crassiceps
AGTAACATTCATTTGCACATGCCAATTTGTGTTTGGCAGCCGCATCTCTCTCTCACACACACACACACACACACACACACACACACACACACACACACACACACACACACACACACACACACACACACACACACACACACAATAAACATTACCTTTATTGTTTGGCAGCTGCGCCCTTCTGCAGAGCACAACACAATGACTGGGTGACACCGTGGAATAGCTACAGCACTGTGACATGGCTATCAGGATAACAAAGCTGAGTATGAACTGTTGTATGGCAGTGCTTCTCAAAGTGGGGTCCAGGGACCCCCAGGGCTCCTTGAGAGCGGGTGCAGGGGGTCCAGAGGGGTCCCCAGAAAAAAGAGGGGTAATTTATTTTCCCAATAATTCCATCCATAAGTTACACCATGAAGAATATATAACTATTTTTTATCATGAGTTTCATATACTTTCTGTAATAAAACATCTAAAAGCACAAATCTTATCAGATAGGGGGGCCCTGGGACAGAATCTTATCAAATGGGGGTCTGTGGTCTAATTTGTGTCAGTTTAGGGGTCCTTGACATGAAGAAGTTTGAGAACCACTGTCAAATTAAGTTAAGAACGGACTGTGTAGTGACGCTGAGGTGCCATCTACTGGACAAATTATGAGGCAACACAACATATGACTAAACTATAGAGGAGAGGACCAATACTTACATCTCGTGATGGAATGATGAGATATAACAATGGACTAAATAGTGTGTCTAATCTTTTAAGGATATTCATCTATTAGGCAAAAGAAAAGCATAAAAACAAACACAATTGTGTTACAGTTGAAAACCAGGTGATACAGCCTAAGCTTCAAACTACTACTGTGTTTAATCAAATGGCAAACATTATTCTATTACCACCATACCACAGGTAGGCCTACAGATTCTTAATTGTTCATGAAATACTTTATTTCATAAGACCTAAGAGGTTGTTGCCTATACCTGTTACATTTCTAAATTGTCAATGTACAGTCGCATTTGTTGGCTTTTGGCCCACCACCACCCCTGCTGTTCCATGACAAAAGGTTTCCTTTTTTCACTGGATAAGAGTTTGGTTGAGGTGGGCTATATTTTGTATAGTACTGTGAAATACCATTTTGTTATTTCTTGAGATAGATTTTTACACAAGATGACATGACAATTGACATAACCATGCTGTTGTTGATTTTTTTTTAATAGTTTTATGATGAGAATAATGTGATACTTTACTGATTCTGAAGGGAAATTATCTTTTCTCTTCCCCTTTTTCCAGAGAGAATTCATAGCAGCAGCCAAAGATACTTCAGCATGGAGGATGCTTGACCTTAAGTCCTCCAGTTGAGCAGTAGCAGCCTACTCAGTGCTCACTACAGCACCATGCTGCTGGCCCTGCCTGCCCTTTTTGTTTTTTATGATCCCTCCTACAATGTTTGGGGTGAATTCAGCATTTAACACCTCTAAAAACAGGATGAATGTCTTTTTTCCTTGATACTTGATGACTTTTCCTAATTTATTGGGGCGGGGGAGGTGACAGAGACCATCTCATGATGGGATCAGCGACTTAAAAAGAATGTGGACCAACACCCATCTTCGAACTCCTACTACACTAAGGTGACCAGACGTCCCCGATTTTCGGGGACAGTCCCCGTTTTTGGTGACCTGTCCCCGGCTGGAGCTGTCCCCGAAAATGTCCCCGATTTTCTACTGGCGTCTGCGGCCGATATGACTCTAGCTCTAGCAGGCTCATTCTTAAATCTCGAGTGAAGATACTTAAAGGGTATGACTGTAAGACCTACAGCATCCATTGGGACCAACAATGCTATGATACCTTGTCGGGAAGGGGGCTAAATAATGAATTTTGAAAAACCGGCATATATGGTCAATTTCAAAGGGGACCCTTGACCGCTTTCACCTCAATATATCTGAATGAGAATGGATTCTATGAGTCAATGTTTTGATCCAGGCATCCAACAAGTGTTTACATGTTTTGCTGCTTCCTGCTCTTCCAGGAAGACATTGAAAAAGCAATCAGGACTCCACGGAAAATACTTTTTGAGATCTGAGGCTTTTCATAAAACATCTGGTGCTGTAGGTTCAGAAGGCCAGGCCTAATGCTGCTGGGGAACACCTTGACATTTTGTAAAGGGGCACAGTGAATGACGTGTGTGTGTGTGTGTGTGTGTGTGTGTGGGGGGGGGGGTCAACCAGGGGCCTCTTCGTGAAGCCGACACTGTTTATTACAGTACAACAGCCATGGACAAAATAAATGAAACCGGAATCATCCCCCTTTATTATTTCATAGGTAATAACATTGGATATTTTTATGATATATTGATTGCCGGACTGGAAATGTCCCTGATTTTCATTTGATAAATCTGGTCACCTTATACTACACTCCAGTCCTGTAAAGTTTTGTGACTGCATATCGCACGGTTGTGATGCTATCGCGTTGACAAAATGTCCTGGGGCCTAAGGCCTGGGGCGTAAAGTGGGGGGGAAGGCCTTACTTCCAACACCCTTGATCGGACGACGCTCATCTTCAAACTCTGCCTTCGTTTTAATGTGAACTCAAACTTACACACCGGAATTTTTGTGACTGGATCTTGCACGCTATCGCGTTCACAAAATCTGTCCAGACACAGACAGACAGACGGACAGACAGACAGACAGACAGACAGACAGAGACACACAGAGACACACGGACAGACAGACAGACAGACAGACAGACAGACAGACAGACAGACAGACAGACAGACAGACAGACAGAGACACACACAGAGACAGACAGACAGACAGGCAGGCAGGCAGGCAGGCAGGCAGGCAGGCAGGCAGGCAGGCAGGCAGACAGACAGACAGACAGACAGACAGACAGACAGACAGACAGACAGACAGACAGACCACCTGGCAAAGTAGCCTACACAAAATGGCTTCTGTGGGTACTTCCCAAAACAATAGGTGTCTCTCCATGCAGGACCACATTTTGCCATGATAGCACACACACACGCACGCACGCACGCACGCACGCACGCGCGCACACACACACACACGCACACACACACACACACACACAGCCAAGCTTTCGCAGCTGATAAAAATGTACGTTTTCACGGTCCACACACACTATACAACTTTTTATACACCATGAACGCCTTATAAAACCAGAGAAAATCTAAAAGTTTACACATTATTTTCTTTCTCTTTGATTTGACTGATAACTGAGGGAACTTTCCCATGTTTGATCTTTAAAAAACATTCCCAATACTTTAAGGCCCTAAGATAAGACATACCGGTACACCGTTTTATAGAGTTTTTATGGAGTTTTATCTCACTACTAGGTTTCTGCCAATGAGGTCCTGTCACAGTTATTTAAAATAGTATTTTGGTGGCTAAATTACTTTTTATTGGTGAATCCCCTCCCTCCCCAAGGTGGTAGAGAGTAGGGATTCGAGAGGGTGGGTAGGCGGAGTGGCTAGGGGGAAACGGGTGGTGTTTAGGGGGGCAAGGGAAAATAGGGGGAGTGGCGCTGTGGGTTTAAAGGTTTAGGCTTGTTTTTCTTCAGTATTGATTTGACAGATTACGGTAGAATATTTTTTGTGGTTTTAATTGCTGGGGTAAATTTAACCCTAAACATAAAACATGTATGTAGACGTTAAAATAATAGGGTTAAACTGGTCAGAAAATGGCAAAATGCTGCTTTGGTTTTGGTGTTCTGAAATCCAACACCCATTTAGCCAGTAGACAAAGGAGAGCAATTGGCCCAGGGGAGGTTAGAACCAACATGCCTGCTGGTTGTGATCATTCCAGAGAAATGTTCCTTTCCAATATAATTTCTCATAAACAATTAAATGCACATCTTTTACCAGAGCAGGTGTTTTTGAATTTGAATAGATAAGGCTATAAACTAGAACTTACAATACAATTAATTATAATAAAACGTAAAAGCTTTTCTCTTTAGCAGCCAGTGATCCAGTGAGAAGATGGCTTGATGTGAAAAGCCTTTCTCATTAAGCTTTGACTACAACCACCAGATGGCTCCACTTAAGCTTTCCCAAAATAATGAATCTCACCTCTTCTATGTACAGTCAGAATTGTACATGTAAAGGGAGAATGAAAGAACCTTGAGAAGGAGGCAACAAAGACAATCAGATCAGAGGTCAGGGACCTTAATAAATGTATTTGTGGAATAGAGTTTACCCACCTTCTTAGGCTGTATGACTTATGTTATGACCTAAATATAGCAGCCAAAGCTACGGTATGCTACACTGATGTAAAGTGTAGGAGTACTTTCGAGAACATGAATCATTGAGTGAAGACCTAATTGATTTTAGTTTATAGGCTATATTGGATATATCTGCCCTGTAGCCCAATGATCACTGACTGGAGAGCATACATACAAGGTTCTCCAACTTTTTATGTAGGCCTACTCTACTCCTTCAGCACTGATGCAGAGACATGTTTACAAAAGAGAAGCACCATCTCCAGCTGGACCCATATAATAATTATATATAAAATAATAATTAATTATTAGTAGTAGTAGTAGTAGTAGTAGTATAGTAGTAGTAGTAGTATTGGAGATGATGCGCCATGGGTGCAGTTATGGGATTGTTTGTATGAGTACAGGATTACAGCAGCTCCTTATAGACAATAAGTACTATAAGTACTTTCATACTGCTGGCTTGGTCATTCTCTTGCCCTTGACCTTTGTTGATGGTAAATGAGAACCACCACCATTAGGGTGCCGTTCTTGTCAGGACCTGCTTGTAGGTTCCTAAGCAGCTTGGGGGCACGGTGGTGCAGTGTGTAATGTCTCAGCTAGAAGGTCCTGGGTTCCATTCCCGCCTGGGACACTGTGGGCGCTGTGGGCGCTGAGGGTGCCCCCCCCCCCCCCCCCCCCTCTTCAGTGCCTAATGCCCAGGTGGGCTATCTCGTCAAAAGGGCCTTTCTGTGTGGAGTTTGCATGTTCTTCCCGTGCTCCCCTGGGGTTCTTCTATACAACATCGGTATGGACCCCCACTAAAAACATGCAGAAGATTGTTATCTGACCAGTGAGGACAACGTTTGAAAATGGTCCATCGGAGCTGTACACAAGAAAGTTGCCCACTCACCAGTGATAAAGAAAGATAAGGACAGCACTCCAAGTTAAAAGAATATTTATTGCTACACGGACGTTTCGGGGCAGCCGCCCTTCTTCAGCGTGTAAAGGCAAAAAAAACACACAGGTGATTCACCTTCACCCTAATTAAGGAGTCCAGAGTCAGCAGGGGGAGTCAGTCAACAATGTATATATACAGAACCCACACACATGAGAATACTATGTGAACATCAAAGTTGAAAGTAAATGGATATACTTTAGAAAAAATATATATACTTTACAAAAAGATAAGAAAATTAGTATGCTTTACAAAAAACAAGTAAATGATATCTCCTCATTCAATCCATTAGGAATGAGGGTATGGAGGGAATGAATCCAATAAGTTTCCCTCTGAAGGAGGATTTTGTCTCTATTGCCCCCTCTCCGTGGCATATTAACTGTTTCTATGCCCATGTAGTGCAAGTCGCTCAAACTGTGTTTTAAGCTGTTAAAGTGTCTAGCAACTGATGACTTCTCATCATGGTTGCATAGAACATTTATGTTCACAGATTCTTGTTTTTAACTCATGTTTTGTTTTACCAACATAGTATAGATTACATGGACATTTTAACAAATACTCTCGTGTTACATGTGATCCTGCCTCTCACCTTAATGCCAGCACCAGACTTAGGATGAGTGAAATGATTTCCCTTGAGCATGGCATAACAATGTACACAATTATGACAAGGAAAATTACCACTAGACAAGTTAGAAAGAGAAAGAAAATGACTTTTACTTTTGGGCAGATCTGACTTAACTCCAGTGCAAATTAAGATGAGCAATAGTGATGTAATCAGTGAGTGATGTCATGATGATGTAACCAGTGATGATGTCATCAGTGATGTCACTCAAACAATTGCGATGTCATCAGTGATGTCACTCGAGTGACATAGGCATCTCGCGCGCGCGCTCGATTCCTAGGCTCGCCCGCTGCGCGGCCTGGCCCGCCCTGCAGCTTGCCCAGCTTGCCCAGCTGGCCCTGCAGCTCGCATACGCAGCTCGATCGCTGCACGGCCTCGCCCTGGCTGCTCCTTGATGGAATACTTCAGGGATGCTGGATCACGTGTGTGACTGATGATGTCATCAGTGGGATTTATGACATCACTGATGATGTCACAGTGGGATTTATGACATCACTGATGATGTCACAGAGGGATTTATGCCATCACTGGGATTTATGACATCACTGATGATGTCACAGTGGGATTTATGACGTCATTGATGATGTGACAGTGGATTTATGACATCACTGATGATGTCGCAGTGGGATTTATGACATCACTGATGATGTCACAGTGGTATTTATGACATCACTGATGATGTCATCAGTGGGACAAACAGACAAACAAACAGAGCCCCAGCTCCCATTTACATGTATATAGATATATATATATATATATATATATATATATATATATATATATATATATCTATATAGATATAGATATATATATATATGAGAAATAATGAATCTATACATTTATTTTCAGATTTCCAATGCATTGATAGCAGGCCTACTGTTTCTAAGTGGGCATCACATAAGATAGGCCTACAGTTTACTACTGTCTTGGGCTTTTTTTTTATAAAGTGGTGGTTGGAAATATAATATTTCTGAATGATTCCAAAAGGAAACTTTGTTGACATGTAAATATTAATATGCAACACCATAGACTGTAAAAGGCAACACCCACACATTACTTTTTCCATGTAATTCATGCAAAGACGATGGGATTTCAAGCAAGACGGCCCAACTTCGGTGAATCATCTATATCTATGATTCATGTAGCCTACCTCTGATGCAGTTCCGCTCCCAACAGGTCAGCGTGACGGTGACAACGCACAGGCCTGACGCCTGCGGTATAAAAGCGTTATTGTTTTCCTATTTTTCCCCTACCCCTATTACGCCCTACTCTGCCTCTCATTGGCTTACCGTGACCCCAGAGCCTAAAGCCAACCAATCATCACTCCTCGTGCATAAACCCAACAAATCATCACTCCCCTTGCCTAAGCATAAGGGCGGGACTTTGCGTAAATGGGTGGTGGGAAAAACTTTGCAGTATAAAGCCTTGTTTGTTGACGTCAGCGGCCTCTTCCCTGCCTAAGCCCTCGTGAGGTGGGCAGTGTAAATTCGCGTCTCTTTTTCCACTAAGCGAATCCAAAACCATCCGTCAAAATGGTGAGTTGTAATTATATATTTAAGTAGTTTCTGAAAGTGTGGTATACATAAGGTCTCTGAAACGTCAACATTTATCGTTTCATTTGGTTATTTTTCTGGAGCTATGCTAACTGCTACCCGACTGTCAGTACTGTGAATTGTGCTTTGGACAAAATGGCAACCATTTTATGTTTAGCTGCACAGTTAGCATTCAAAACGAACCTTGACTTCAGGATCATTTTTATGAATTACGGCTTTGTCAATGGGTCGAACTTAGCCATTTGCCTTGTCTGTACGTGGTTACCAGCCGGCAGACCGGTTTATGTAGCTAATTAACTGAATACGTGACGTTTGGTTGTTTGACAGATTGAGACTTGTCTGGTCCCGTTACCGGTATTTCTTCCTCCTCGAGCCGTTGTCGCAGCATAACTCAATGCCTACAATCAATTGTAATAAAATATGAAATGAATAGTGCCACTTCTGTCGCAAAACATTATTTGTGGCGGGACGTGTACAATGTAGACCGTTACTACTGCCCCTTAACAAGTGGACACTGGTTGGATGGGTACCGGCATTTGGCTAATTTGACTGATGGTTAGCAATGAGCATGGTGCTAAAGTCTGTGTACACGTGGCCTATTCATGACTTGCCGGGTGTTGCTGGGTTGAGTCTGTTTATCTGCCACACCTTGGTATCGTCCATATCTTCATTGCTGACGTCTAGAAATGACACTGTTAAACTGTGGCCTGGTTGGCTAACATAACTGGTAGCTATTAAGCTACGCAGACTGGTTTTGACTACGTAGTTAATGCTACCGTTAGCTGTGATGGCGGGTGCCCAACGCCCTGGTTAGAGGCCTGCAAGTGCAACCAAGTTGCTCCTTAATGGCTTCTTCTACCAAATTACATTTCTATCAATGAAAATAAACTGACTGATTTCAATGTTTGGTGTGACGTGTTACTGGTGAATGGCTGGTAAGGTGATTTCGTGTTGGTAGATGTCAATTTCGCTGGCTAAGGAAAATGAAATGTCAGCTGTTGGCAAAGCGCGTTTCTGTTGCATCAGCTACAACTGTCCATATGCCCTGCAGTTGGGACTGTATAGCGGAATTCATAGCCCCTGGCACAAATCAGCGGTTTAGCCATGGACATTGTTTAAGAAGAACAATGGCCAGTGAAAATCAGGCCCCATCCCAAGAGGTGGCCGGGATGATAGTGCATTTTTTCAGATGGATGATTAGGTTTCTGTTTTGGTGAAAGTGAAATACTGATTAGACTTTTTGTTATTCCCTCAGGTGAACTTTACCATAGACCAAATCCGTACCATCATGGACAAGAAGGCCAATATCCGTAACATGTCCGTGATTGCTCACGTAGACCACGGAAAGTCAACTTTGACAGACTCGCTGGTGTCGATGGCTGGCATCATTGCCTCATCTCGTGCCGGAGAGACCCGTTTCACAGACACGCGCAAAGATGAACAGGAGCGATGCATTACCATCAAGTCCACGTGAGTATACCTTATTAAGCCTTTCCCACAGTGAGAGTGTTAAATAATCACTTTGCCACGCAATCTGGCACTTAAAGGAACACTCCGCCCATTTTCAACCAGCTTTGTATCATTAGAACATCAGTAGTATATCTGTAAACTGTTTTGAAGTCTGTCATTTAATTTGACAGTTATTGAGTGTTAAAGTGTGGACCAGTGACATCACTGGTCCACACTAACTCAAATTAATAACTCATTAACTCAAATCAACTCTCAATAACTGTCAAACTAGATGAATGATGAATAGTTTGACAGTTATTGAGAGTTGATTTGAGTTAATGAGTTATTAATTTGAGTTAGTGTGGACCAGTGATGTCACTGGTCCACACTTTAACACTCAATAACTGTCAAATTAAATTAGACTTCAAAACCGTTTACAGTTTTCTGATATACTACTGATGTTCTAATGATACAAAGCTGGTTGAAAATGGGTGGATACAAAGCTGGTTGAAAATGGGTGGAGTGTTCCTTTAACTTCCAATCATAACCATGCTTATGTAATCTCTGGGCTACCACCATCCCCATGTACAGTATGTTAACTATATCCTGACTTTGTATAACCGTTGGTCTTTCCTCCTTATGCAGAGCCATCTCTCTGTTCTATGCGTTACAAGAGAACGACTTGGCCTTCATCAAACAATCCAAAGATGGGGCCGGTTTCTTGATCAACCTGATCGACTCCCCAGGCCACGTCGACTTTTCCTCAGAAGTGACTGCTGCTCTCCGTGTCACTGACGGAGCCCTGGTCGTGGTGGACTGCGTGTCTGGTAAGGAGATGGGAAAATCTTAAGGAGGGAATTACTCATCAGTAGCTGTGATGACATTGCATCTATAAATGCAGGTCTCTGCTCTGTCTAAACCAGTCTCAAAAGACTGCAGGGCAAATAACGGGAGGTGCACAAATGCCAGTTTTTCCCAACACGTACGAGTACACAGAAAAAAGAAAAGCTTGTGCTCACAAAAGAGGTGCTAACTACAACAAAAGGTTCTGTTAACCTAGCTTTTTACTGAATTTAATCATTTCCTGATGAAGACAATGAGCATAAATGTGGAAGGCATTTATGCTTTTTTTGCTTGGACTACAGAGAACTTGAATGGACCAATACAAACCCAAGTACTACTGCATTAATGGTCATTCATGCCACTTAAAATTGGCCTGTTATAACTATTACAGTCCACACCATTCACCATCGCTAAAACGAGGAGAATGATGCAAGAAATGCGATCAGAATGTCACAGGGCTGTCACCAAAGAGTGTTATCTGCAGCAGGGGACACACTCAGTGAGGAGTGAGGCTTCTCCCTGTCCTAGCCTACATCTGCCTGCTGGCAGCAGCTGAGGTGTTGTTAACAGTTAGCAAAGTCGTGCTATGCAGCTAGTCCAGGGAAGTGTAGCTTCAACATGTGATGTTTCAAAGATAAGTACCAATTATGGCTCCCGACAGACACAAGACACGCTTAAAGGAACACTCCGCCCATTTTCAACCAGCTTTGTATAATTATTTAGAACATCAGTAGTATATCAGAAAACTGTAAACGGTTTTGAAGTCTGTCATTTAATTTGACAGTTATTGAGTGTTAAAGTGTGGACCAGTGACATCACTGGTCCACACTAACTCAAATTAATAACTCATTAACTCAAATCAACTCTCAATAACTGTCAAACTATTCATCATTCATCTAGTTTGACAGTTATTGAGAGTTGATTTGAGTTAATGAGTTTGGACATTTCAACAAAAAACAAGGTCAAGGGATTTTCACAAGTCAAACTATGTAAATAAATCCACAGTGAACCAGAAATGCCAGTCAGTCAACACAGCAATCGGCGAGCGCTGTGTGTCAAAGGGAGTAAGGACAGGGCTGGGCAATATTGTGACTAGATAGTCTTAGATTTTCTTATGGTAATATTGTGATATTGCATAAGCGTTGTATTTTCCTGGTTTTAAAGGCTGCATTACAGTAAAGTGGGCATTTTCTGAACTAACCACTACCAGACTGTTCTAGCTGTTCCATTATTTGCTTTTACCCACTTAGTCATTATATGCACATTATTGATTACTTATCAAAAATCTCAGTGTCAATATATTTTGTTAGTGTTTTTGTCCATAGGCCCCAGCCCAAGTTAGAACTGAACATTTAGCCCACTTTGTAGAAAATACTGAGATATATCCGGTATCGCCATTCAGCTTCAAAATACAGAGATGTGATTTGTGGTCCATGTCGCACAGCCCTACTCAAAATCTTGTCACTGTTGGGGCTAATGTGTTAGAGTAACAGACCGTTTAAAGTCATGGAAATCCATTGGTCAAAATGTGTATGAACCCTGAAAATGCCTCTCCTTGCGTATCCTCTCCAGGTGTGTGTGTGCAGACAGAGACGGTGCTGCGTCAGGCCATTGCTGAGCGTATCAAGCCTGTGCTGATGATGAACAAAATGGACCGTGCCTTGTTGGAGCTGCAGCTTAAGCCCGAAGAGCTCTACCAGACCTTCCAGCGCATTGTTGAGAACGTCAACGTCATCATCTCCACCTACGGAGAGGATGAGAGTGGACCCATGGGCAACATCATGGTGAGTGGCAGTCCTGCTTCTTATTAAATAAGATTTGTTGACATATGGAATAGTTACCAAGGGATCTCAGTGGTCCATATTGACATTCATTATGGCCAATTCATATTCGTTTTATAATTGGGTGTGCAAATTAAAACCAGGCAATTAATGAAATCCCAGCACAACAAAATTAAATTTGTGGGTTGTCTCAGGTGTGACAGAATTGCCGTCTTTCCTAGATTGACCCAATCGTTGGTACAGTTGGCTTCGGTTCTGGACTCCACGGCTGGGCCTTCACCCTCAAGCAGTTCGCTGAGATGTATACAGCCAAGTTCGCTGCCAAGGGCAATGCCAGCCTGACACCAGAGGAGCGCTGCAAGAAGGTGGAAGACATGATGAAGAAGCTGTGGGGTGACAAGTGAGTCTGGCAATCGTAGAGCATGCATGTGGCTACACGTGAAAATGTTACTTATACCTGTTGGAGGGCTTCTTTCAAGTCATTAACCATAAATTCAAATTTGCTTCTCCGATGTGATGGTTTAATTTTTTATATATATTTTTAAAGGTATTTTGACCCAGACACCAACAAGTTCAGCAAGACTCCCAATGGACCTGATGGCAAGAAACTGCCCCGTACCTTTTCCCAGCTGATCCTGGACCCCATCTTCAAGGTTTGGACTTTGTTTACATAACTGCTTATGAAGTTGAGGCATAGTGGAGGAACTGCTTTCATAGCCATGCAGTCAACATTATAATTTGGGGGGCTCTACTGAATTACTCCCAACAGCAAAATAGTTAGTCTGTATGCCTGCAAGTGATGACCTAAACATTCTTCACTTTGACCTGATTGTCCTGTGATGATATTCTTCAGTCTGAGCATGGCAGAGATATGGCACTTAGATTCTCTCATCCCTCACCCTCGACGTTAGACTACATATACTGCTTCTACAATATTGTCACTTCTTCATTTATCTACCCTTTAGGTGTTTGATGCCATCATGAACTTCAAGAAGGAGGAGACCGCCAAGCTGATTGAGAAGCTGGACATCAAATTGGATACTGAAGACAAGGAGAAGGAGGGCAAGCAGCTGCTGAAGGCTGTGATGCGTCGCTGGCTGCCTGCCGGAGAGGCTCTGCTACAAATGATCACCATTCACCTGCCTTCCCCTGTCACTGCCCAGAGGTACCGCTGTGAGCTGCTCTATGAAGGACCGGGAGATGATGAAGCTGCCATGGGTATGAAGCGGTTTCCTTAACATTCACCAGGCATGCAAGCTCAAACATGCATGTGCAATTTGGTTGAGCTATTTGATTATTTATTTTCTCTCCCAGAATTATCGACCCTGTAAAGATGGCCCTAGATACAGCTCGCTAAAGTAGGGTTTTAGTTTCTTAGTTTAGTCTTTGAGCTCATAGTGATGGTCTCACTTCATTATTTCCCCAGGTATCAAGAACTGTGACTCCAAGGCCCCCTTGATGATGTACATCTCAAAGATGGTGCCCACCAGTGACAAGGGTCGTTTCTATGCCTTTGGTCGCGTGTTCTCTGGCACTGTGTCAACTGGCTTGAAAGTCCGTATTATGGGACCAAACTTCACCCCTGGAAAGAAGGAGGACCTTTTCTGCAAAGCCATTCAGAGGTTGGTTTCTACATTTTGCCCATGATCATCTGGCTAAAATGTACAAACATACACAGAGCACTTTATTAGGAACACCATACTAATACTGGGTAGTTATCAACTTTCAGCTCTGTCAATTGGTTACCAAAGTGACATCTGGTTCAACGTTTGATGTGTTGTGCATTCTGAGATGCTGTTCTAACACACACACACAAATGATGAAAACAAACATACATACACGTAGGGCTGGGCGATGTGGTTGAAATGAATTTCACACAATAGTCGGGGAATTCGATGAATTTTATCGCTCGATATACAGATCCTTTCCAAAAAATTAGAATATCATGGAAATACCATGGATGACCGTGGGCTTCAGCGGATTGTCAAGCCAATTACCGTAAATTCCGGACTATAAGCCGCGGCTTTTTTCCCGTTTTTTGGCCCCTGCGGCTTATATAACGGTGCGTCTTATCTATGGATTTTTTCAGAAAAAAAAAAAAAAAAAAAAAAAAAACTCTTTTTTAGCACTCTTTCTAACTATAAATCCACTTCTGTTTTAATTTCCTCTCTTGCCCTCTTTTCACCACACCGCGGACACTGTGTGCACTGTAAAAATAAACAACGGTGGTGTTGTGTTATGTTGTTTTGTTGAAATGTTACGGTAATACGGTAAATGGGAGCTTCCTCAAACAGCCATCTCTTTCCCAACAATCCCCTCTGTGCGTGACCACTTACATATGGTAATTACGGTAAGCAAACGGCCACAAGCCCATCAACTCCCTCCCCCGACTACCAGGAGAAAATCACAAACTTCGGCGAATTCACACAAAGGAAGATCAAGGAATATTCCATCGAACCGGAGCAGATCATAAATATGGATGAAGTGCCTTTGACGTTCGACCTGCCACTCACTCGGACTGTTAACAAGAAGCGCCCTGGAGGATTATTTCACCAAAAAAAAGCTTTGCTCGACAGACAGCAGGCTGCCTGTGTGCGCGCATTTGGCACAGCGGCGAGATGAGAGGATGAAAAGCACACACTGGTGCGGTGGTGCTGTCTGAAGTGAATACAGTGACTGTGAGTAGGCTAATACATTGCACACGTTTCAGGTGCAATTATAGAACCAAATCAGCCTTTTCCCCCCTCCATCTCTAAATCGGACCAGTTGTAGGCTATTAGGCTACCTTTTTTCCTCTGCCTGTCGCGCTGACTGCATTCACGCAGCCAGCAACATTTTGCGACTCATTTTCTTTTGAATTGATAATCAGGCTCGTTTATATGCATTGTAACTTCATGTTGGGATTTCCATTGACCATTGGTTGGATTTGAGCATGCAGGGGACGGGATATGGGGCAGATCCCCGTGCGTAATCACTGTGGCAGCTGCTGCAACGGGGAATCACTCAAACGCAACTTCAATGGAAACGCCTACAAGTCGCAATTGTACATTGTCGAAGTTGTAGAAATATCGCAATTCTTTTGCGAAAAACTGTAATGGAAACACAGCTATAGATGAAGAGGAGTTCGTTGGTTTTGAGTGACAATGAAGGAGAGAGGAGAGTGGTTGACGAAGCCACCCTGAACCTGTTCGTTTCCGACACTGAAGATGAGGACTTTGGTGGTTTCAGTACGCAGGAAGAAGAGGAAGACGAGCATTAGTGACTTGACTTCTCTGGTTACAGGTTTGCTGCACATATAGCCTATTGTTGTGTGATTTTGTCTGGGGATTAGTGACCTGACTTTTGTTTTGTTTTGTTGAAATGTTAATAAATGGGAGCTTCCCCAAACAGCCATCGCTTTCCCGACATTCCTCTCTGTGCACGAACCCTTTCATATGGTAATTAAACATCAAAACACCCGCGGCTTATAGACCGGTGCGGCTTATAGAAGAAAAAAATAGTCAATTTTGGTCCCGCGGCTTATACACCGGTGCGTCTTATAGTCCGGAATTTACGGTAGTTAGTCTGTATGCCTGCAAGTGATGACTTAAACATTCTTCACTTTGACCTGATTGTCCTGTGATGATATTCTTCAGTCTGAGCATGGCAGAGATACGGCACTTAGATTCTCTCATCCCTCACCCTCGACGTTAGACTACATATACTGCTTCTACAATATTGTTACTTCTTCATTTATCTACCCTTTAGGTGTTTGATGCCATCATGAACTTCAAGAAGCTTGTCAAGCCTATACACTAGGGGTGCTCCGATCCGGCTAAGCCACGATCCGATCCGATTCCTATTCCTGGGGTCACGATCCGATTCCAGAATCGATTCTCGATTCCAACGATTCTCGATTCCAGAATCGAGAATCGATTCTCAATTATGTAGTTTTATATTGCAATAACACACAAAGGTAAATATAAGACAAAAAATGACAAATGTATTAATGCTGAACTTCAAATTGAACTTCTGTATTACAGTCAGGGCCTAAATTCATTTTGCAAACTAGGGGGGAATTCCCCCCTTATGTTCTTCAGATAAGATGGATTTATAGGCTGGGGGGGATCTGTAGACTTTGAGAAGGATTTATAGGTTTTGGGGGGAATACATTAACCAGAGTTCTTAAGTGCAAGAGGTGGTGGCACCGTTGGCAGTACAGTACACAAATGACATGAACATTACATTTGGACACTTATTCAGCCGGTATCTTCCATGTTGCTTTCAGGTGCACTGTAAAAAAAAATTTTTTTTTTTTTTTTTTTTACAATTTTAAGAATCGATTCTTGGGAGTTTGGAATCGATCCAGGAATCGTGGCATTAAGAATCGCGATCCTTTCAGAATCGATTTTTTTGGAGCACCCCTACTATACACACACCCCCACACCACACACACACAATGAAAACAAATGGGTCTTGGTAGTGGTCTCAGACTTTTGGCCCCCCACTGTGTGTATGTATGTAGCCACTTACCCTCTCCCGATTTTCCTAGGACCATTCTGATGATGGGCCGTTATACTGAGCCCATTGAGGACGTGCCATGTGGTAACATTGTGGGTTTGGTTGGAGTGGACCAGTACCTTATCAAGACGGGAACCATCACCACCTATGAGCAAGCACACAACATGAGGGTGATGAAGTTTAGCGTCAGCCCTGTGGTGCGAGTTGCTGTGGAGGCCAAAAACCCCGCTGACCTGCCCAAGCTGGTGGAGGGCTTGAAGCGTCTGGCCAAGTCTGATCCCATGGTGCAGTGTATTATTGAGGAGTCTGGAGAACACATCATTGCTGGAGCTGGGGAGCTGCATCTGGAGATCTGCCTGAAGGATCTGGAGGAGGATCATGCCTGCATTCCACTCAAGGTCGGTAATAAAAACATAAGTTAATACTCGTGAAGGTCTTGAAGATCAATTAAAGGAATGTGTACTGATTGCAAGCTAAGCTTAAAATTCAAGTTCTGTAGATATATGACAGAATATGAAGATGTTCATATGGCATTATCTATTGTTAATTTTTTTCATCTTCTCTTTTCCTTGTTAGAAATCTGACCCTGTGGTGTCCTACAGAGAGACCGTCAGCGAAGAGTCAAGTGTAATGTGTCTGTCAAAGTCTCCCAACAAACACAATCGTCTGTTCATGAGGGCCTGTCCCTTCCCAGATGGCCTGGCAGAGGACATCGAGAAGGGTGACGTCTCCAATCGCCAGGAGCTCAAGACCCGTGCCCGTTACCTGGCCGACAAGTACGAGTGGGAGGTCACCGAGGCCCGTAAGATTTGGTGCTTCGGACCTGATGGAACTGGCCCTAACCTGTTGGTGGATGTGACCAAGGGAGTGCAGTACCTTAACGAGATCAAGGACAGCGTTGTGGCTGGCTTCCAGTGGGCAAGCAAGGAGGTAAGATGGGTGGACAGTTTGTGGAATTGGTGGATGGATGAAATTTGTAACAAGCTTGGATGTAAATGAAATGAGTAATGCAGAATTAGCACAGTAGCATAGCAAATGGGTGAGATTTCGCAGTGAAATTTCAGCTGGTTTGATTGATAAATGGATTGTCAAATGAAGTGGCCTGTAAACTGCCCATCATAACACCAAAAGTAAAGAACTGCCCTTCATGACAACATTGTTTTCCACCTCATAACTAGCTTTGCATGATGTGAATGCACCTCAAGTCATTATGGAGTCTCCTTATTTAACAGTGGCATCTGTTTAATGTGCTAGTCTCTATAAAGGAGTAAGGAAAATCACTTTGATCTACAAGGTTTATATCTACATGTCCTGCTGTCTTCAGGGTGCCCTGTGTGAAGAGAACATGCGTGCCGTTCGCTTTAACATCCATGACGTGACCCTGCATACCGACGCTATCCATCGTGGTGGTGGCCAGATCATCCCCACAGCCCGCAGAGTGCTGTATGCCTGCCAGCTTACCGCTGAGCCCAGACTCATGGAGCCAGTCTACCTGGTGGAGATCCAGGTCAGTGCTCTTGCTGTCATCTCCTGTGTTTCACCCCTCAGAAGTATTACTTTGTAGTAGGCCTGAGAGAAAACTAGCCATGT
Organism: Poromitra crassiceps; assembly: GCF_964638095.1. Classification (NCBI taxonomy): domain Eukaryota; kingdom Metazoa; phylum Chordata; class Actinopteri; order Beryciformes; family Melamphaidae; genus Poromitra; species Poromitra crassiceps. Next base: position 17,951,160 of record NC_139632.1, read on the forward strand.
GACTCATGCTTTGTTTGTTGATTGATTTATAATGGAGCTCAAGTTGAACCAACTTTTACATTACATTGTCATTTAGCAGACTCTTCTATCCAAAGTGACATACAATAGTACATTTTGTCAACAGTAGTGAAATCAACTGCGGAACACACTCTGCATAAGCTAAGACTAAGGAATAAGAAGCATTTGTCAATACTTAATGGAATATATACTAGGGATCTCGCGCGCTACGCACGCTAGATTCCTGGGCTCGCCCGCCGAGCTGGCCCTGCAGCTTGAGTTCGCAGCTCGGCTGCCGTGTGGCCATGAGCATCACTGATGTCAGATTTATGACATCACTGATGATGATATGATGATTCTCGTATTTCATAAACGCAAATATCATCTTATCTAAATGGGTGTCCTGTTTGCCCTGCAGTGTCCTGAGCAAGTGGTGGGAGGAATCTACGGTGTGCTGAACAGGAAGCGTGGTCACGTGTTTGAGGAATTTCATGTCATGGGAACACCCATGTTCATTGTCAAGGCCTACCTGCCTGTCAATGAGTCATTCGGTAAGTCCCATCTTCTTAACTACGATGCACCAGCCCAAATACCCGGTATGGGAATCGGATCCGATCTCTGCAAATTTGGATGGATCTGTGTTGCTACTGGATTTCCAATACATTTAATATCCATTAATGATTTGCCTTTAACAAGTGTCATCCACAATGAATGGCTGTTTTAAAGCAGATGGGTAGCAGCCATGTCTGATGTCGCTCTCCAGTTTAACCTCATTCTATATTGCAGTCAGTTTTTTTTTCTCTCAATGAAAGCGTTTGGAATGGGTGGCAACAGCGATAATTACGATAGTACTATTTAATCAGGCACTTGGAGAAACGCTATTTAAAAGTATGAGATCTCACCGATTGAACCAGAAGTCTGCGCACCACCGGCAAACACTAGGATGTGCTGGGGAAAAATTAGAAATTGACAGAATCAGGAAGCTACATTATAGTTGGCCCTCTTGACACCGCCCTCTGGCAACTATGTGAATACCTCTGATTGCATGAAAGATGTGGATACAATTGGTTCCCCTACAGACATTTGGAGTTCAGATACCTGCACCATGTTGCTGCTTATTTTGATGACAAATTTGATTCGATCTTCATTTTACAAAATGCTGTGTAAAAATACTTTGAATGCCCTCTGTCATCGTGTACAACTAGCCCTCACTTTGTGAATATGGCTGCGTCATGCTTCAGTCACGGGAAGTGGAGGAACAACTTGGAAGGTTTCATCAGTGTTGCACAGAGTATTTATATCCTCATTACCTACTACCGTAATGATTTTTAGAGGCATTCTCACAGTTTTGATATTCTCATTAGTATATGGCCTTTTAAACACACATTTTTCATCCCAAAAATGCTGTACGGGGAACCAAATAGCGATAATTCATCTTCAGGCGTTGGTGGCGAACCGTTTGTAATGCAAAGTTGATATCAAGTCTTTGAACCGATTTTGTGCTGTCCTTACCCAGGTTTCACTGCTGACCTGCGTTCCAACACTGGTGGCCAGGCCTTCCCACAGTGCGTGTTCAACCACTGGCAGATCCTCCAGGGAGACCCATCGGAGCCTACAAGCAAGCCTGCCGCTATTGTCGCTGAGACCCGCAAACGCAAGGGGCTCAAAGAAGGCATCCCTGCTCTGGACAACTACCTGGACAAATTGTAAAACCTGGCCCCCACTTGCCTCTTCTCATTCCTCCACTTTGTTCAAATTTCCTCCACATTGTGGGACAGGACTGTACAGAACACCATGAGCACTAATGTTTGCCAAAAGGATTGACGTAATAAATAAAAGTTACAAAAATTGTAAACCATAAATAAAGTTAAATAAAAACTGATACCGTTTCAGGCTTTTCATTTGTGCACACAATGGTAACTGTCTGCCTTTCCGAAGCCCTGCCACTCCGAACATTAACTTCCATTATTCCGACTGGCGGTCATTCACCTTAGAAGCCGCAATGCCGACCTTAGGTTTGGGGGTGGGAGAGGTTAGGTTTTGGGTTAGGGTCTGGGGGAGGTTAGGTTTAGGCATGGGGGGAGGTTAGGTTTGGCGTGAAAAACGGGGAATATAGAACCCGGGGGACATAGACATGATCCCTTTCTGAATGCCGATATTTCGGAGTGGCAGCATGTAACCCACACAATCATGGCGAGGGGGATATATCAAATTGTCTTAGCTTATTATTCCCCCAGCTACTGAAACTAATGCAGTAGATCTATGCTAGCAACACTAAACTGAATAAAGGGGTGAGGCGCTCAGTCTGCCTTTATTCATAATGTACATGAGTCAGATGTGAAGTTTGGGTTTCATAGCATAAAACATTCATTAGTCACTTAACCTTTTTGTGGTCTTGCCAGCTAACAGGTTGCACAATCCCACTTCAACTGTTTAGCCTGTGATCCAACTATAAAGTTTTAAATTTGGCAAGCATGCAAATGTGTAAATCAATTTCTTAATTAAATTTAACATGCCTCTAACAATGTAATCCAAGACATGAATTCCATTCGGTAATCGGATTACAAGTGAAATAGAAATTGTAACTCGTACCGTTATAAATAATAGTTTGAAACTCGTACTGTTATAAATGCATTAAGTTTCCAACTCTGTTGTAATGATGGTAAGAATGTCAACCAGTAATCCATTTGGTAAACATGTCAACCAGTAATGTATTTGTATTTCATCATAGCCTTCTTGCCTACAAAACGGACTTGATACAAATTATTCTTTTGCATGCGCAGAACAATGCCTACAGTGGGTACTATGGATGTCCATGAGGGCCATGGAATGCAATCTATTGCAGAAAAATAAATCGACCAATATTTAGGTGCTGCCTTTATGTGCAGTTCAGCTAGCCTTTCAAGAAAAGTAAAGAGTACAGATCACTTAATCTAGGGTTTTTAAGCAATGGTAGTGTGCAAAGCAACGTTAATCAGGGTTCCCACGGGTCCTCCAGACATTACGTTTTTGAAAATAGACATGGGTCATTCAAAGTGCTTGAATTTATGGCTTTTCCTGCGTAGAGAATTACGAGGGGGCCACCTCTGTCAGATTGTGCTCCGCCTCCAGCGCCCAACAAGTGAAAAAGTATTTTCTAACGAGCGTTGCAGTCGGTGGATTTGTCATTAGCAATTACAACAGCACAGTTGAGAAGTGTTCACACATTCAACCCTCTTTTTAATTGTGAGCTACTAGTTCTCATAAAGATTCTGTGTTGTAACTAATCACCTTGATTCATGTCTCAAAACTGCCGTGTTGGGTCCTTAAATTTGGGGAATTGGGCCTTGATGTTGAAGGTGTGGGAACCCTGGTTAATATTCTGTTTAGCCTACGATGCATAATTGATCAAACTGTTTGCTATCATAAACCCGACATGTCAGGTGAGCGAGTTTTTCAAGATTACACTTGCCCAGGCCGGACGGACGTACAATTTCAAAAACCAGTTAGATTTGAGCATTTCTTCATACACTTGCCAGCTTTCCATTGTCCAGTCACTAGGTTTAAGGTTTTATGCATGGGATGGTTGGGCATTTTTCTCTTGTACATTGGTAGGCCTATTACACTTTTTCTGTACTACACTAGTAGTGAATGCTGACATCCACCTCGGGCCCTGCAGAGTTCCTGCCTCCTGTCAAAGTGCTTCAGTGCCACTACAATCAGTCAGGAATGGCGTGATGGATGAAAAGGTACCAATACTTAAGTATGATGCAGCAGTGTCATCCATCACTGCCGCAGCATGCCCTGCATGTTATTTGCATTGTTTGTGCAGTTTTACTATTTACATATCGGGAACATACATACAATACAGCCTCCCAACCAATTGTCCTGCATGCCAATTACCATCTCGTTATTCAGACTAAAGAGACATTAGTGGGCGCTCCAATGATCTGGTAGAAATCACTTCCCTATGGCTAATGAACAGATTTCCCTCTTCCTGTAAAAAATAGTCCCGTTTCTTTCAGATGACTTGCAGTGGTGCAGCTGATGGATGTCCTCAGCAGAGGTCTACTGCTATACGGTATAATGAAATAGTTCTGACATTGAGAATTTTTTTGTCGTCAGGAAACATCAGCTTATTAGACAGACAGGAACCTTTGTCAAAGCCAAATACTTTGAGCTTAACTAAATCATTATACATCTCAGCGGTGATGAGTATAATCATGGGGCAAATACACTGCAAATAGTTCTTTAGTTTTGGGTTCTTTCAGAGGTATCAAAGGTCATTATGTGTAGAAGATGACCTCTGGGATCTGTCCATCTTCTACTGAAGTGCCGTTGTTGTTCCCTGCAGCATAGCAGAACGTGAAACATGTCTTGGTGCCGGTGGCCGAGCCCTCGTGAGTCACCTTTCGCATGCCTTTGGTGCCGTAGTGAGAGTCTGGCCCCTACAAAAGACGCATGCACATATTAAAACTGGATCCCATTTGACAACTTTGTACAAGAAAAGGAAGTGAAACATGAGTAATGCATGAAAAATGCAGACATTTCAATATTCTTTTGAGTTTGACAGTGTGGGTCAATGGATATACTTTAGTCAAACCTAGACTGTAAACCAGACTTCCAAACTGACTGCTGTACCAAGCCCTTATATGTCAATAGTTGCGTACAATTGTATGTTTCCATGTTCAGCATTTCACTAAAGGATTTGACAATTGAACTGTAACACATGTTAAGAGTCTGTGGGGATGAAACACACATTTGATCTCCAAACCCACAGCATATGCCATATAACATTTATAAATCCAAAGAGGCAATGCTCCTCTCCCTTCCCACCTTCTCTATTTTTTTCAATGATTGCTGATAGGTATGCCAAAGGACTTGCTGGGCATCAGTTGCCCGAGAGACACACATCCTTCTGTTACCAGGATAGATTACGATTAATAAGCGCAATATCATTCATATCTTGAATTCATATTTCAGAGTATCCAAATATGAGTTTATCCCGACTCGGATTTGAATTTACCTTAAGGGTGGCACAGGCGATGTAGTTGACACTGGGCAGAATTTCCACTGGTTCTTTGAACATGACCCGGAACGTGTTCGCAGAGCCGTCGCAGCTGAAGCCTGTATCGTTCTGGCCTAAGACTGTATTGCTGTCTGTGTGAATGACCTGAGAAAAGGGCAGACCAGAGGTTGAGATGAAGCACGGATATTTTACACAAGAACACTTGTAGCGCTGTCTTGCACTCTCTAGTCTCCAACCTTTCCTTTCTTCACTTGATTTACTTGGGGGGGGGGGGTTATATTATAGAGTAGTAAGTAGACTGGCCCTCTACAAATAAAGAGCCACACTGAGGTTGGCAGCCCAAAGCTAATAACATACTAGACACTTGGCTGTATTTCTCTCTCCAAGCACACCTGTCCCAACTAGATCAAGTCCCATTGATAGACAGCCAAATAGGTAAATCACACCGATGGGCTGAAACAAAATCCAGCACACAATGGATCTGCTAGGTGCACAGGCCAAACCGGTCGACACAAGCAGATTCCACCTCTGACGCTTCCTCACCTGTATGTTGACTTGGTAATCCGTGGGGCCATGTATTGAACCATATAGTCCAAATCCCACCACAAATATCCTGCGGTTGACTGAAAACCTGAGAGTGGACATTGAGCAATAAATAAGACACGGGGGATTAAACAGTGCATGTACCTGCATGTTGAGTGTGCGAGAGAGACCGATGGCCTGACTAACCGAATGCGGTCGCTGGTCCCGCTGTAGCCCCAGCGGCTCTCCACCTGTCCGAAGCGTATGATGCTGCACTCTTTGCCCCTGAGGCAGCAGCGAGGCCGGTCGATGAATTCCACGTGAGGCTTGGGGTTCACGGTGAAGTGGAGGAACAAGCTCACCACCTCCCGGTCAGTCAGAATACCGGACTGTGCCGGGCCTGAAGGGGAAAACATTATCATCTGTATGAAGCAGAAGTAGCACGGTGGAAGGGTGCACGGGCGGGGTGGCGGATGGGCCTAAGCCTTTGTCTCTTGACACCGGGGGTTCACGTCCCAGTGTTTCAACGGTAAATCACATTAATTAACCCAAACCATGACGTTTTCAAATTAAGACATTTTCAAATTTACGTTGAAAATGCTCCAGTGTGCAACGTATTTTTGGTTCATAAACGTTAATATTGAACATATCCGTGGTTTGCAGAAACATAAAATGCCAATATTAGGTTGCATATCAACATAATAAGAATAATAATATTAATAATAATAATAATAATGCCAACATTTTAATCTGGCGACTGGGCTGGGCAGGACATAACAATGAGGGATCATTCAAAAGTCTAAAGCAATGGAATATCAGTCTGCGAGTGAAAGGCAGTTTTATTTGATGGGAAGGGTGGAGGGGTGGGATGGTTAAAAAAAATTGTGATGGGTTTTATTGTTTGGAATTTCATTTCATGGCCATGATGGGGACTTCAACAATTGATAATCTGACTCAAATGCTAAAACAGAATGTGTGCAACGCATGGGTGTTCAATGAGTACTGTACCTGCAGCAAATTCCTCAATGGTCATGAGAGGGAAGCGGATGAGAGACAGAGCTTTCCCCAGGACCTTGCGTTTGTTCTCTGGCGTGGGCTGGTACTGTTGCCTCTGAGTTTCGGCCTCCGCCCAACGCCCCACCGCCCCAAACAGACGTACCTCACGCACCCCCAGCGTGTCCCTCTCCAGCACAGCCATCAGTGTGTCTGTGGTCGACGGTGAGGATATCCCACCAGAAAAACAAGCATTTTAGACAAGCAACCTTTTTTTGGGGGTTATCAGTGGACTTGACAACCACGTATGGCTGGACAGCAGCACAGAGAAGCTGTGCATTACCTACCCAGGTCAACGTCAGTGAAGCCCTCTGCAGCCAAAGCATCGAGTGTGTTCTTGTCAATGTTTTCGAGACAGAGGCTGGCCAGCTGCGGCTCATCAAACAGCCGAGCCTGGAACAAACAAGGAGGACTCGTTATGCGACAGTCAGTCTGTTCTTAGTTATCCTGATAGACCCATTTCACGGGGGCCATTTTGTGTCGAAAAGGCAGGGTAAACACGGGTGCAAGCAAAACACTAATGAGGGTTTCCAACTTCCAATCATGGAAGTTGGAAACCCTCATTAGTGTTCTGCGCGTCGACATAAGAGTTTGTCAGCGTCTTTTTGGAGTGGACAAGGCACTGCCTCGAGCACTTTTTGTGAGGAGAAGCAGATGATAACGTCTCCTGCTAGCTTAACAGCTACCAGCTGCAATAACCACCTGTTTAACGTAATGTTAGCACTTCTAGCAGTACTAACAATACAGTGTTGTAGAACAAGTAAGGCTTACCAGATGGCAGATATTTACAATATGTCCGGTATAATCCATAATGCCTTTATATGATCGCTGTTACAGTAATGTAAATTCAATGATTAGCCTACAACGTCCTATCTCTCCATTGCCTGGCTGGAAAAGCCCAGCGCTTTTCTGAAAAGTTGAACATTTCTCCGCTTTTAAAAGCGCTCCGCTCTGACGAAAACGCCGGCTGCAGCGCCTTTCTGGAGCTTCCCATTGCTTTTAACGAGAAAAGGGCTCTGGAGTCGAGAAAAAGAAGCTAAGTGGACACGCAGCCTTAGTTACCTGTGTGAGGAGCTAAGTGGACACACAGCCTTAGTTACCTGTGTGACAAGCTAAGTGGACACACAGCCTTAGTTACCTGTGTGACAAGCTAAGTGGACACAGCCTTAGTTACCTGTGTGACAAGCTAAGTGGACACACAGCCTTAGTTACCTGTGTGACGAGCTAAGTGGACACACAGCCTTAGTTACCTGTGTGACGAGCTAAGTGGACACACAGCCTTAGTTACCTGTGTGAGGAGCTAAGTGGACACGCAGCCTTAGTTACCTGTGTGAGGAGCTAAGTGGACACACAGCCTTAGTTACCTGTGTGACGAGCTAAGTGGACACGCAGCCTTAGTTACCTGTGTGAGGAGCTAAGTAAGTGGACACGCAGCCTTAGTTACCTGTGTGACAAGCTAAGTGGACACACAGCCTTAGTTACCTGTGTGACGAGCTAAGTGGACACGCAGCCTTAGTTACCTGTGTGACGAGCTAAGTGGACACGCAGCCTTAGTTACCTGTGTGACAAGCTAAGTGGACACACAGCCTTAGTTACCTGTGTGACGAGCTAAGTGGACACGCAGTCTTAGTTACCTGTGTGACAAGCTAAGTGGACACACAACCTTAGTTACCTGTGTGACAAGCTAAGTAAGTGGACACACAGCCTTAGTTACCTGTGTGACGAGCTAAGTGGACACGCAGCCTTAGTTACCTGTGTGAGGAGCATGAAAGCGTTATCGGCCCTCAGGTTCTTTTTGAGGAACTCCACACAGTGAGCCTCCAGAGCCGGGACAGCATACTTCTTGGCTGTGTACAGAGTGGTCATCACTGTCTCTGGACCGATCTGCACCTCATCCGAGTATAAAAACCTAGACCCAAGACACACAGGTTGCAGTCACCAGTCAACTATCCAGTAACAGTTCATAGGCAATATCACAGTAATAAACGCAATAGAGTAGTTGAGGACAAGAGAAATAGCCCAGCTTCATTATGGTGGCCATAATGAGCATGCATAGCCAAGTTTAACCTTGAAGACACCAAATCACACCCTACATCTGCGAGCATCAAAGCTACCTAACATTATAGGAGGAAATGAGAGGACGGGAGTAACCTGAATCTAAAGATGGCCCAGAGACAAAAGGAACAACGTTATTTTTCAAACCTCTCCTTCCTAATGCTGTGATATACAGTACGGTACTTACTTGAGCAGAGCAAGAAAGGCAGCAGGCTCCACGTCAGGCAGTTCAATCTCGGTCGAGGTAGTGGCCATACCGCCATTGAACATTGCATCAAATACTGCACTTCCAACTGCAAGGGCAAACCTGTATAGGGGAATTAAAAATGTAATGCATAACTCGGTGGCTTCTCTTTTGAGTCTGTGGTAGCCTATTTTAGAATCAGATGGTAAATAGAACATTAAACAATGAGAAATAACATGGTCATTAGTACTGGGACCAATTCGATTTTTTGATAGCCTATCCCGGATGAAAAACAACCATAGGAATCCTATAATACATTTTAGATGAATAGTCAACATTACAGCCAAACTGTTAAATTCCTATGAGAATAATAGGCTATATCATAAAGTGGGATAATGTTACACAGCCACAACAACCTCAACATTTAGCACAGACACACTCTAAATATCCCTATGAATATTATGGGGCTGCACTGTGATTTTTCATTATGGATAGACGCACATTCCAGCCTAAAACGAAGATGAAATCTCAGCACCTAATCTTGTCTGCAGCAGGACGGGACACTTGTCTGGGGCTACGCAACCAACTAAGCAAGCAGCCTCCCCTTCCCACATATGACATCGTGCATTTTTGTGTACAGCTGATGTAACGTTAAAGACGTTATAGTCGGGCCGCCAAACTGAACGCCCTTTCTGAAGTTACCGTTTATTCCAGTAAAAAATGGAGACTACTTACCTATGAGCTGGTATCCGCTGCACTCCCATTCCCTTCCCGACCAGAAAATGCACGTCACTTAGCACTTCATTGTTGAACAGGAATGCAAATCTTTCTTTTACGCTGTTTTTGGTGGCCTGCCAGTTGTACACTGGCTCTCGGTAGACCAGTACGGCTGCGGACGACGGGCTGTTGTTGGGGAGCGAGGAGGGAGCGACAGCCGTCGGGTCTGCAGACGCTGCCGTGGACGCTGGCATGTTTGTCGCAGCGGATGAGGGGTCTGCCACGGTGCTCTGACCCGCCGACTGCAGCGCGGCGTGCTGCTGTCTGTCCGCGGAAGCCTCGACTCTCATGTCGGCTACGCCAGAGCCACGGCCAGCAGGGCCCGTCTGTGGGTTTGCGCAACCCGCTGCTGTCCTTTGGGCCCCGGTGGTCCCCGCCGCTGGCCCCTCGTGGTTCGTAGCGGGCGAGGGCTGAGCGTTGTTGCTGGGCTGAGCGTTCCCCAGCGGCCCAGGTGAGGGGAAACCGAGGGATGGTGCTCTGCTATTGCTGCTCTCCCCAGTAGCCATCTTGAATTGGATGGAGTGCACTGCAGGGTTTGTAGGCAGCTCAACAGCGCATACATGGGAACACCTATGGGGGAACACAGACAGGTTGAAAGGCTAATTATGAGAACAACAATTTACCAAGGAGACAGAGACAACAATATTTTCTCCAAATAAACGTAATATATACCACCAGCTGTATTATAAGGGCCAAATACAGGACTGACCATTCTTTAAATTGTGTCAAGTGGGCCTGCAGCTGTCAGGTGACCCAGGTTGTCCTTGTGTAACCTCCAGACTGAAGGTTATGTTTTCATACAATAAAAAAAAGTATGCAAACATTTAGTTTAGCAACTTTACTTGTAGACATACTATTGCATTTAGGTATACAGCCCTGATTAGGAAAACATACTTACTTTATTGGGATGAACTAATTTATGTTAAACTGATAGATTATTGGTAATTGTATATCGGGAATCATTGGTAAATATAGGCCTAAAGTAAACTGATCAAGTGATTACCATAACTGTATAAACATAAAGTGAGAAAGTAGGTGGAGGGGAGGGAGTAGCCAGCCAATCATGAGCGTGTACTGTACCGGCCAATCAGATGGAAGGTACTATAAACTCTTCCTGTTTGGCCGAGGGGTTCATGATAGGGTGAGTAGTAATACAACGTTAAGCTAAAAAGTAGGATAGTATTTTAAAAAGACATCGTTGTCCTGAGTGAATAAACATTAATGTGTGCATGCATACAAGATTTGTTTATGATTTTTTTCTTCTTCCTGGTGAGCAAACCTCTGATTACTTTTTCCTCTATTGTCTGTTGTACATGCGAGCTGCGTTCTGCGGCTGTGCTAGCCTGATGCTAACTAGCCCTAAATTATAGTGAAGCTCGCTAGCTAGTGACTGCAGGAGCGCGGTGCAGTGTTTCTGTTTTTGTTGTGTATTTTTCACCTATACTAGTCTTGTGCACAGCGGTCCTCCTCCCACAGCATAACCTGTACGGATTTAGGCAATTGTTTTAATTTATCCTCGCAGATAGTCAATTGCGACGGAAACCATGGGAGGAGTAAAACAGGAACAGAATGATGCTCCACTGCAGCAACCTAAAGGCCCACATGCATCAGATCCAGCACAAGATGAGGTGAGGACGACTACCACAAAATTTGTGCAATGCACAAGCCACATATGGATAAACTAGATTAACCAATTTGCCTTTCAAATAATTTACATTAAATAGTGGTGCAGTACTTGGAGTGTGGATGAGTGACAGATGATCAACATAACTAACCTGCCTCCATGGTCATGGCATATGTCTCCCTCCTGTACAGCCTAAGAAGAGAGGTTGGCCAAAGGGCAAGAAAAGAAAGAAGGTGCTACCAAATGGTCCCAAGGCACCAGTGACAGGATATGTCCGGTTCCTGAATGAACGGAGAGAGCATATGCGGGCCCAGTACCCCGACTTGCCTTTCCCAGAAATCACCAAGAGACTTGGCGCAGAGTGGACACGATTAGCCGCTAATGACAAACAGGTAACTTTCCACTAATTACATGCATCATTAAACTATTTATTCTTTACTGTGACCGTGCATATTTTAGTGATGCTCTGTCACTGGGTACATACTGTAGATCTCAAAACTAGAACCACAGTCAAGAATGGCCTCTTTTACTGCTGTATTGGAGTTTTGCTTCACCTGACAGTACAGTAGTCATTACTTATTCACTCCCACTCCCACCAAGAAATGGTATGATAGCTAATACAGAATGTCCAAAAAGAAACATACAATTCTTTTTTTGTTTTTGATTGTTTGAGAGAGAGAGAGAGATTATATATATTTTTTAAATAAATGCCACTCTTTACATCCAATTTATCTTTTCAAATAGATGTTGTGGTTGCTGGCAAAATATAAAACATTAGCATTCACGTGCAACCTATTTCACAAAATGCATGCTTTTCCAAAAAAGGTGTCAAATGACCCCCCAAGAAGCAAATAATGTTTCAATGTATATCAAGATGTATCTCCTAGTAAGAAGAAGGGGGGGGGGGGAAAGGGGGGGGTGTTCTGCTCAAATGTAAATATTCACTAACACATGGCATTCCGATTCCTATTTAATTTTCTGCTGAATATATTTGCACTTTGGAAGAGTTGCATTTCATTGAAGAGCACTTATAACAATTACCACATTAGTTAGAACTGTTTTAACATCAGGTGTGTTGTGAGGGCGGCAGGGTAAAGGTAAAGTCCCACTGATTGTCACACACCTGAGTGTGCAAAATTTGTTCTCCGCATTTGACCCATCCCCTGGGGGAGCGGGGAGCGGCAGCAGTGCCGTGCTCGGGAATCATATGGTGATCTAAAATAGAATAAAATAAAATAGAGACCGTCGTTGACCAGAAGACCTGGATTCCAGCTCCTGAGGTCGGCAAGCATCCGCCCTGCTGAAGTGTCCTGTAGTCAGGCCCTGAGGCCCTACCTGCCGACCCCCTAAGTTGCACATTCTTATTTGTGTGCTGACAGCGCTACCTGGATGAGGCAGAGCGGGAGAAGATGCAGTACGCTCAGGAACTGAAGGAATACCAGCAGACCGAGGCTTTTCACATCACCAGTGCTAAGATACAGGACAAGAGGGTCAAGAAAGGTGAGAAGTGCCATCATTTTGCCATGAATAGAGAGATGTCTTACCTAATATTTGTAGATTGGTTTTACTGTCTTTTCTTCTTCTAAACCTCTCCATAAATTCAGTACACATTATAGTAACCTCAAAGTTATTGGGGCACATGGCAAGATTCACTTTTTAATCCATCATATTACATTACATTATGTCATTTAGCAGATGTTTTTATCTAAAGCGACTTACAATAGTACATCTTGTCAAAACAGTCTTCATCAGCTAAGACCTTTAAAATGGAACAAGTAGCATTACAGTTAAAGGATTTTTTCACACACACACACACACACACACACACACACACACACACACACACACACACACACACACAAATACAAACTTTTTTTGAGGAGTGTATATAACCAAACTCATATGTTTTCTTTTTCAGAGGATTCTCCATCTGTCATTATCAACACTAGTTCTGGGCCATCTTTACCAAAGGTACAGTAGCAGTTTCACCTCTTGTTACTGTATGTTTCTCAATTCCTTTCTGTAAACATTTTTACAAACATCTAAATTACTTATTTATGTCCTTTAGGCTGCTGACCTCACAACCAGATTTGACATCCCTATCTTCACAGAGGAGTTCCTCGATCAAAACAAAGGTAACAGAGAAACTGAGGAGTCTTTGAAAATCATCATACTTTGGTAACTTGAGTACAAAACAAATACAAAAACAGGGTATCCGTGGGGTCTTGAAAAGTATTAAAAGTTGGTAAATCAATTTAGGTAAAATTAAGGCCCTTAAAAAGTCTTATTTGCCATTTGAGAGGTATTACATTTTGTGCTGTTTGTGTTAATTAAGCATATGATATCATCTCATATCGATCGCAGACCCCTGAAGTGAAGCAATATCATATCGTGTCAGACTTTGGGATATCAGCAACTATGTATTGTTGTCCAAATAATCTATATATCGTATCATGATGAAACTTGTGATTTACACCCCTATCGCTGATGTAACGAAAGTGGTGTTGAGGTCTTAAAATATATTGAAAAGGTCTTAAAAAAGTCTTAAAAGGTATTGAATTTAACTTCAGGATTCCTGCATATACCCTGAAACAAGATGTATAATTTCGGCAGGTGGGTACTTAGGTAGGGAGGTCAAACACTCTGCTCCAATGCTGTGTGTAATGACCCAGAGTTCCAGGCAGACGCTCTTGAGCAAAATTGGCATCTCAGCTCAGTTCAACCTAGTCCTAAACGGTTCTCTCTGTTAAAATTTTTGTCCCACTGATGTCATCAATGATGTCATGTGATGTCATATACATAGGCATTGTGACATAATTGTGACATCACTGATAATGTCATCAGTGACGCACACACAAGAGAGACTGAGGGAGAGAGAGGGGCAAGAGACTGAGGGAGGGAGAGAGGGGGAGAGAGAGAGAGAGAGGGAGACATTACGCACACTCCAATAGGGCAGACGAGGCCACGCAGCAGGCGAGGCCATGCAGCGGCCGAACTGCGTATGCGAGCTGCAGGGCCAGCTCGGTGAGCTGCAGGGTGGGCGATAGCGAGCCTGCGCAGCGGGCGCGCCTAGGAAACGAAAACATACATCATCAACATACATCATGTTAGGGTAAAAAAAAATGTTTGCACACGTACTCCTAAAAAATAAAATAACATTTAAAAGGGCAGAAATATTTGTATAGAAATCGGGCTCTGTTATGGGGATGTTTTTCCTGCAAATACAGCAAGAAGTTGCTGCAGCAGAAATGAAGGGGTTATAATAAGAAATCTGACAGCATTTATAAAACATGTTTTATGACTAGAAGAAATAACTTGAGACGTTTTATGGATGAATTGATAGTCATATACAGTATCTGCTGTTTGCGATATTTAGGGGGTCTGAAAACGCCACAGATGGTACCGCGCAGTGAGACTTAGAACTTTTCACCCTGCTTGGAGGAGAAACGGCACCACAAAAAAGCAACGCTCGCCTCCTTTAAGAGGGCAGTCCCAAGCGGGTATTGTGATTTCTTCATTAATATGTCACTTACCTAAATCATAGCCAGCCCTTGTGTACCTTTCATTCATCTGAGTTATACAGGCGAAAATTGCGTCATTTCCGTTTATTTACTCTGCTACTAGCTTTAACATTTAGCGGACAATGAGATATCCACCTCTAGTCATTCACCAGCTTGCCATCTAGAACGTTGTAAAATCGTTTTTCTTTTTTGTTTTTTTGGTGTGTGTGTGTGTGAGATTTTGTCAAAAGCTGCGGTGTGCCGTGTCAAAATTAAGAAAGAATCTAATGTCGGCTTCTTTCTGGGTTTGTTGATTAGCCAGATAGCTTGTGACGGTGTGATATACTTAGCTGTAGAGTAGCTGCAGCTAGGCTGTGGTCCAAACACAACATCCTCGCTCTCTGCACGATTTAATCGTAGTTTATCTGTTATGTCTTAGTCTCTCCCCAGACTCAAATATTACGTTGAATCGCTGCGCTCCACATACTAATAAGTGAGTCTGTGCCAGTTCACAGCCACTGCTGGTTTTTGAAGGCGGGTTGAAATTGAATGAGTGACAGGTCATAGCACCGATGAGAGAGCGGTTCGAAAAATGGGCTGCGAGAGGACTGAATCCATCACTGGCATATGACTGGCCAAGTGAATGGTTCCCGCCCACAACCAGCCCTCTGAAGGAAAGTGTCCCAGACCCAGAGAGAGCTCTGCAGCATGCAGTAACGTAGTGTATCAGCGTAAGAACTCTGATGGGTCTGGCCTGGCGTTGAGACTAGTTACTGTATGTCTCAACCTACAATATAAATTAGATCGAATTACACCTTGTTGTTCCAATCTCATATTCGTTGACAGTGATTAACATGGAAAAGTGTTGTGGCACTTGTCTGCACTAAAAGCACCGTGTGGTTGGTAAAAATTAAAGTATGCACCTGTTTTGTTTATTTCTACTAGAGACCCAAGAAGAACAGGCCGGCAAGATGAGCTGCAGTAAACTTGGAAAAAATCCCAAGGATCGTAGTATGGAGTTCAGGGAGTGTAAAAGGTTGGGCGTGTGCTTCGACTGCACCGTTGACAGAGCAGAGAAGTTTGACCTTAACTTGTTAACCAACATTGTTATGTTTGAGATAGAGAAGTATGTTAAAGTGATGGATGTGCCAAAGAATGGGCGTAGCTTAGTTGACATTCTGTTTGACAACTTCCGCTTTGACACTCAGGGACATGGTGAAGCTTATCGTAGCGCACTTGAGAAATGTATAAATACATATTTGCGTCGGGCTCATAAGAAGGACAGAAAGCTGCATTGCCGTCACAGGGAGATGTTTGGCAGGGCAGTATTTCTGCTTCCAAAAGCACACGGTGTAGCAGGTCAGTCAAGTACTAGTCTCGCGTCATCAGACCCACCGTCTTATCAGACAAGTACAGCCACTGGCAGCGCTGGTGAGGCTGTTGATTGTGTTACTACTGTTGGGGATGTCACTGAGCTTGTAGGGGATCTGAATACAGAGATAGTAAATACAAACAGGCTGCAGAGAGAGTTTAATCATCGTCGTAGTGAGAGGGACAGGTTTGATGAAGAAAAGAAAACCACAAACTCCAAACTGTATGAGGCTCATGTTAAAATCAGAAGCCTACAGTCCAAGTTGGCTAGGTGTAGTGAGAGACTCTCTCAGCAGCAACCAAAAGCAAAGAACTTTTATAAGAAGCTGAAGCGGAGGGAGAATAAGTTGCAGAAAGTGCAGCGAGACTCAGAGGAACTGAGACTGAGACTGGGTAAAGTGATAGCAGAGAAGAGAGCCCTCTGTGAGGATATGGTTCAACTGAAAGCAGAGAAGAGAAAGGCCTCTCTCAGTTGTAATTACTATAAAAGGAAGGCAGAACAGAGCAGTCATACAGTTAGTGATTTACTGGAGCAGGTACAAGTTTTAAACCAGGAAGTAGAAGTGTGGAAAGATGAGCATGATACTGAGAGTGAAGAATTAGATGGCTTGTAGGCCAGACTCGTATCACCACCTTCGAGCATGGGAGCCAGGTATTGTAGTTGGTGATGGCACAGGGAATTTGCTCTTACATGAATATAGATGGTTTCAATTCAACAACAAAGATTCTAAATTGAACTCCAGCTCACTTCCTGTTGCAGTGTTTGCTAGTACAATAGGACAGGACTGCAAGGACAAGATGGACAATTCTGTGAAAACCGTCTATACATTTGAGAAAGGACGTCTTTATGAATGTCCTCTCTTAGATGACTATGTCATAAACGTAGGTTTGTAGTATAGATTTCTAGTGTTGGCATATTATGTTGGTCTTCAAATCTAGACTCAAAACTTATTCTCCCAATTATATGGTCACACTTGGCCTGCACTAAGTGTGCCAACAGGCCTTAGTGTGTGTTAGTTGTTGGGGTCGCCCCTTCACATCCTCTAAGACGTGAAATAGGGCTATACAAATCAAGTTGACATGACTTGTAACACTTAACGGTCCACATAAATGGGGCCTGTGTGGTGAGCAGTCTGTATATCGAGTCACTTCACCTTTCTTTTGTTGGTTTCTTTGTTATTTTAGTTAAAGGCTGGAGTGGCCGGTAGTCCAGTTTTCAGCTTAGTTCTAGTTGAGCTTTTACTTTGTTTTCTAGTTTACACTGGGTTCGATGACCCAAAGGGGTTGGCCCACATCATTTTATTCTGTTAGGCCGGATCTCCAGTCCTTTTGGTTTGTATTGTTTTGCCACTTTGAATATTTCTGAGTATATATTTTTTTTAATGCTATTACAGATACAAGCTTAATGAATAACATTCAGAGAGCCTATGATTGATCTGCAGCTACTCAGAAGTATATGTGAGGCTGATTTTATGTATGATGGATAAATGTTTAATAAACATTCTTTTATATTTGCACAACCTTTGCCTCACGCCCTTTAATATATATATACCGGTATATATTTCTTTATAAGTCAGTCAATTCATGGTAATGCATGAGATCATCAAATTGAAATTTACATTGGTTATGGCCTTGCATCTATTTTCAGGGAAAGCCTTTTCAGGACTTTCCAGGTGGTTTCAGGATTAGGAACATGCAAGTTCTCAGCCCAATCCGACCTGCGGTGTGGGTGGTGTCCAGGGCTTTCCAGGTGGTTCCAGGACTGTACGACCTGCCCATGACTTTGCCCAGATCATAACCCACCAGCATGCAAATGTGTGGCCCAATCCGACCTGGGGTGTGGGCATGAGGTGGTTTCCAGGAGTTAGTCAGAATGTTGGCGTGAGGCCCACTGCCTTGGAAGTTTGGCCGTTTTGCTCGCTTGGCGTTTTGAGGGTCTACTTTTCTTGAAATGTCACATCTCTTGGGGGGGGGGGGGGATATTTCCAAAACTGTAAAGTACAAATATCATTGCTTAATGTTGTAAGGGGAAAAAGATAGCCCCACCCACAAAGTCGCACAAGTGATGACCTGTTTTCGCCGGACATGAGTGGTTACACAGAATTAGATCTTAAAATAGGATTTCAAAAAAAAATGCACCATCTAGGCAAGGAAACGTTGGATTTGTTGTTTTTCTCATATACTAGTGCATATAAAAAATATAGATGCACCATAAGCTGTTTTTTTTTCTTTTTTTTTCTCAGAAAATCACACAAACTGGTTTGACCTCCCTAAGACTAAAAACGATCAGAACTGTGCTATGCTCGATTGGTTAGTTGATAGAGGTGATATTTAGGAAAATCCAGGCCTGATTCTGTAAAGCTCTATGTGAGACCCTATTATTTATGACATAGAAGGCCAAGCTAACAGTGTTATTTTGTTAAATTATTTCCCTGTGTGTCTCAGCTCGAGAGGCTGAGCTGCGGCGGCTTCGTAAGGCTAACATTGAGTTTGAGGAGCAGAATGCGGTGCTGCAGAGGCACATCAAGGACATGTACAATGCTAAAGAGCGGCTGGAGGCGGATCTGGGGCAGGACGAGCTGCGTACCCAGGCCCTTCACAAACACCTGCTGACCATCAAACACACGCTCGTCAACAGTCTGTCCTCAGTCCCCTTGCCAGGTCGGTAAACTGTTGGCTGTATGCAGTCAGATGGAAATGAATAAGATTATGAATACAAAATGAGCTTACCCCCAGAATTTGGAGTGCTTGAATTTCACCAGCCAAGACCTTGGGAAAGTCCTTGAATTTGATGTTCAACTAAATGTGGGAAGTGTGTTACATTATTTTTTATGCTAGAGTAAGGTAGTTAGTGTTTTCTTTAGCAAGATAGTCTCTTAATGAAATTCATTTATGTCGGCCTTGATAAAGGTCTGGACAACAGGTAACAGTGAATGTTCATTAATGCAAAACTCTTCTAGAGAATGGGAAGTTAAGTGATATTTCCCCTGAAGAAGACATCAAAACTTTAAAGCATGTCTGAATCTTTCTTGCTCTCTCCTCAGGTACGGGTGAGACAGCGTCTCTGGGGAACCTGGACTCGTACCTGAGTCGTCTCAACGGAGCGCTTGAGACCAACCCCCACAAGCACCGTGTGCTGCTCACCCAGCTCCGCGAGGTCCTCTCTCATCTAGACAGGTAACTGAATGACCATCTTAAGCAAATCTGCCGGACAAGGATGTGTGATGTTTGTCCAAAATAGTTTTTAGTTCACTTTCAACTCTGTAGAACCAGTTCCAAGATGTATCTCTGAGTATTTCCATTATGTCTAATTGTATGTTTTAAATCATTTGTCTAACAATATATGTTTTAAATCATTGTCAGTGAGAAACTATGAAGAGACTGCAGCCGGAGGTCCATCCATTCCTGCATCAGATGAAGAAGTGGCAGTTGCAGCAGGGTTAGGTCAGATCGCTGCCATTCAACAGGGCCAGCAGATATCTCAAGGAAAATGAAGGCAAGATTACAGACAGTTCAAAACTCCATGCACAGTCCGGCAGAGGTGTAGTGCTATCTAGAGAAGTGGGGGAACGCACCTATATGGGGAAAACCTGCACACGCACAGGTCCCAACAATGCCCCCCCCCCCCCCCCCCCCCCCCCCCCCCCCCCCCCGCACGCGCTAACGTTCACGTAGCCTATTCATTAATTAATCGTTCGGGCAATCGCTTATATATCAACAAATTAAACGAGCAAACTCACGGATTCCTCGTGCTGCAAACCACTGTCACTGACACACGACTTAACTTAAAAGACGTATATGGGCACAGCAGAGCAGATCAGCAGAGTCAGTTACCAACACAAACAGCTAAACAATCTCTCAACCAGCGATCACACAAGTTGCACAAGGCATTGATCATCATTTGGCACGGCGGCCGGCATTTTTAGAATTTTGTGGCGAATTCTGGCGATGCAAATAGCAATGGGGTGATTAACGCTAACTTTTGATTCAACCGTGTTGAAAAGAAAAACGCTTTTAACATTGTTTTTTCATGCTTGTAAACGTACCTTTTTAGCAGCTGGTCTGAAAAATGAAAGGATGTTTGGCTGCCTTTTTCATCTTTACTTGTGGAAAAAAATATATGTTGGTGCTGAAAAAGCCAGTAGCTGTTTCAGTAGCCTATAGCTTTTATTAAACTGAGGTTTCCCCCGCGCTGTAGCTAGTTAAGGTGGAATGTTTCCTTTTTCTTCAAGCCACGAGTTGATGCTGTGTGAATCATTCAGCCCACCTTAAATATAGTCAAGGTGGAATGTTTCCTTCTTTCTTCAAGCCGCGAGTTGATGCCGTGTGAATAATTCAGCCCACCTTAAATATAGGACGAATGACAACGTTGCCAAGTTTCACTCGTTTGACATGCACACACACACTGACACACACAAAACACCCCTTGGAGAAGTATGGGAACGCCGTTCCCCTGCGTTCTACGGGCACTACACCTATGCAGTCCGGTCCACAGGCCATTACTCAACCTGTGTGCTACATCGGCTTAGGGGGAATGTGTGTGTAATCTCGCACAGTATAGTTTGTGTAAACCTCTGTGGAAGTGTTGGGGACAATACAGTTCAATGCAAGAGAATTTAATTAAGTGTAATGTCATTTTACTCAATTGAATTTGAATTTATCCTAACCCTATGGTGTAGCTTGGCATTAGCAGTTACCATCTGGCCTTAGCCATAGTTCCTATGGACTGTCCAATAAATGTAGCCTAATTATCAGTTTACAATACATGCCATTTTGGCATTTTGTGGGAAAGGGGAGGGATGGGCAGGTGATGATGACTAGTGTGAATAAACAAACTGGAATAGATTAAAAAAAATATATAGAAGTTAGAGATGTTTGAAATTGTATTGTAATTGCAGGTGGTGTTGGGTGGGGGGTCATGGGTTGTCGGAATTTATATATATTTGTCAAGTTTATTTGTATCTTTTGAAGTGTTTGATTAAATAACTGCAAACATTTGCAAAAAAGTGAAAGTGGTATTTTTGCTTTTTGTTGTATTTTCAGACATATTCATTGATTTGTTATTGTTTCTGTCACACTGTTACTTGATGTATTGATGTGGTTGAGAGTGCAATTCATGGATTCATCGATATCGGCACATAACATCTTCAATCTGTGTTTGAGACACATCTACTGTTTATAGACCTATTACTGAAGTGTTATAGGCAGACGTTTGTTAAAGACGGGAGGGATTGTGTGTTACAGTAGAGGGAGCTGTTGGTCCACAAAAAAGAAACATAACTATAATGTACTTGGAAACAACAGTGGTTGGAGCAAAGTGTGTTCCTTGAATGGGGATAGTGATCTGTGAAACAGATGAGTACCAAGTTCAATGTTACTGAGCCTGGACAATTTTGGCCTGAGATCTCTGATTTTATACCAAGAGGATACTTCAGATAGCTCAGTCAGACCAAGGCTCAAACATTACCCAGACATTTGAAACCTGCTTGCATCAATTAAATTCCTGCAGACAAATGACTGATGACCAACAAGATAGCTAGCCTATCATTATTTAATCATTTTGATCTGTTTATTAAATGTCACCAAATTGACACATTTTAGTGATACATGCTCCAATGATTTGATGATTATTTATTCATTCATTCATTTATATTTTTTGAGGATTTCCTTTCCAGTTCAATTTCTGTTAAAACTCGCAAGTTTTAATTTGGGCTCTTATTATGAAGACTACCATACCTTATCTAACTGATGCTTCTGTTGTCAGCATAATCAATTCAACGTAGTACATCTACTAATAAATACACTATTTTGCTAATTATCCTATATGGTGTGATGAAGGTCACATTAGATCGAAAAAGAGACCGGTCATAGAGACAGATCCCAGGTGTAGCCTACACAGTATTTTCAACTTTTTTGTGACTATCATCCTAGCTTATTCTCTTATTATCCTGGACTGCTGTGTGTGGTGCCTACACATTTTTGTAGAGTTCTAGCCTGCTCTATTATATTGTATATGTCACGATTCTTTGGGGATAGATGGGGTTAAATTAGGCGTGTTGAAGGAGAGGCTTATAATCAGGTGTTTCAGCATCCAGCTCGATCCAGCCCCTCTCCTCTCCCGCCCTGACGTCACTGTCGGTAGCTGTCCACGCAGAGGCGGTCCTGAAGCTGAACAAGATGGCTGTGTGTTGGCGAGCGGAGAGCTGAGAGGGGGGGGAAGAGTCGTGAATTTAGCCAGACAGCGTAAAACAGAGAGGGGAGCGCGACACGGGTGTTCGCTCTTGAACTGTGAAGAGTTGTATAGTTGAGCGTGACGACGAGCCGTAGTACGGCCGATAGTCCAGTAGGCTTCTCATCACAAGCCCAGCAATTTACTCCCAGGGTCTCTAGTGAACAGATTAACTCAAGGAAAGGAGGCTGGTGAACAAATTGGACCACCACTAAAGGCGCATTTAAGAAATGTCATTGCTGTGTGTTGGAGGTAAGGAAAAAGCAACAATGTTTTGCAGTTGAGATGTTGACTTGCTGGCCGTTTCTGTGACCTGCTACTGTGGTCAGACTCAGCCTTATTGCTTCAAGTTGCATCTTCACAGCTTTCTGTGGGTTTATTTGTTACGATATTGACCTGTAGGCTAATCAATATTTTTGCAACATTTTTGATATTCAAGAATCTCAGCAATTTACTTTGTTTTTATTTGTATTTGCCAGACGAAACGATAGGCTAGCCTACTTAATCACGGTTGGCCATTTATCCTGTTTTTAAGCTATTCTACTAATTGATAATTAAGCCTGTTTAAACTTGGAACAATTCACCCAGTATCCTCGAAGGGGGCATCGGTTCTGGTCTGGAGCGGCTGGGTTACAAGCGGATCGATTTAGAAATGGAATAGATTGCGTCTGGCAGCCGCTGTCAAACACAGTAAAACAAGCTGTGATCATTCCACACTCTTATTTTCCCCAGCATCGTAGAGGCGTTTTATGTTCTAGGGAGGCTATCTGTCCGTGAATCACATAGCATCCTAATAATGCAAACATTTCAACCTCGTTTTCATGCGTAATTGCGCAAAGCAAAAAGGCGTGTACTGTATTGGGATTATTTTCTTTTAAACCACGTGATTGATTGCTACAATTCTTATACATGTATGATGTTTTTGTCTTATTGACTGGCAAGGGGAAGGGGAACCTTTTGGGGTAGTATAAGGTAATTATAACAACAACAACAACAACAACAACAACAATTTGTTTTGTTTTTTAGAAATCACAATTCCCTCAAGTGGCATGCAAGGTACATTCCCAGTTGTAGACCTATAGCTACCAGGAACAGACTCCTTTTTCCACTGTGGTGGCTCTATAGTTGCTCTCTGCACTGAATATGTTTTAGTCAATCTCATTAATGGTGACTGCCATCTTTTTGGTGAAGCCTTAGTTGTTTGTGATGTATTTATCCAGAGAAACATGCAAACAGGGGAGCCAGAGAGATCTGGGTCTCCAGGGATTTGACCTCATCTGTGTATTGGTGTCAAGCACTCAGATGGAACAAGTCACCTACTGTAATAATTTAACAATTACAGGATGATGAAAGGTCTGTGCATGATATTGCTTTTGATCATTTTAAACCAATTGACAGGTAGATACCTACCTAGAGAAAGCCATTTGACTCACTATCTGCCTGTCATTCAGTCTAAATGCCAGTGTGCCACTGTGACAGGCACCAGTATTGACAAAATGACTGTTCCCTCTCCTCCGGTTATAAAGACAGATTTGATCAGGGATGTAAAGGCAGAATAGCAATGCTCCAAGCTTCTCCAGATGTAGAGACTGGAGCAGGCTTGTGCTGTTTGTGCGGGGCTGACTGCACAGATGTGAGGATTGAGACTCATTGGTGTCCTCAAGCTTTGTTGGCATAGCAACCCCAGTGGTAGTTTTGGCTGAACTGCTGCTTCTGCTTCTTTCTCATCAGTTTACATACACTCCATTATGCCTGGAGCGATGTTCATATTGGTATCATATTTATTCGTGCTAGGTGTGAGAAGCGTATGAGGATAGTGAGTATAGTGACCATATTTTTTGTATCATATATTTTATTGGTTTTAAACGTGGTACATCACTTTTCAAAAATGGATTGCATCACTCTAGTCTTGTGAGTAGTGACCATATTTTGTCACATTGGTTACTTGACTGTTTTTTATAAGCACTGCAGTAGTGTTAATATGACCCTGTGTTGTCACAGATGTGTGGATAGCCTACTGCCATGCCTCGTCCTGTTGGATATACAGTAGGCTTTGAACGGAGACAGAATATAACCCCCATCATAACAAACTATTCTTCATTAATATCACCTCTCATTAATGCATTATTCAAACAACCATTTGAGACTATTTAAACATGTACGTATTTCAGATCATTAGGGAAGACTTTTATGAGTCCGACATCAGAAATAAAATAGGGTCGAATCGTCCCTGGCTACTTCTGTGTCTTATTACCATATGAAACACACTGCTGTCTTACTGTAATGATGCCTAGGAATACTGAGAGTCTATAAATAGTTGTATTTTTCGCATAAATCTATACCAAAGCATTGTAATGCCTCTGCATCATTCCTCATGCTTTAAGTGACACCGCTATCACACTGTAATTCAAATTACCTTTAGCTAGCCAAGGGCTATTTTGTTTTCATGTAATGGTATACAGTGAACATATAGCGCGGATGTAAATTGTGTTACACGATTCCCAGGCTATATATTCTCAGAAATTCTCATTGCTTCAAGTTGGACATTTCTTTGCATTCTGGACCTACATTTTCTTTTTCTTTTCTTTTTTGGTCTTTATGTAGTTAGTGCATAATTGGAACCTGTAACATTAGACATCACAGTGAGTGACCCCCATTATGACCAAATTATGACCCAAATTATTATCAACATTACCCATATATTCCCCCAGGTATAGATGAGTTATTGAATTTTATCTGACAGCGAAGACAGGAAGAGACTTGAAGTAATGACTTGCAGTCTTGGGAATATTTTTATTTTTATTTTATTTTATTTTATTTTATTTTATTTTTTATTTTATTTTATTTTATTGTGCATGCATGTCAATCCCGACTGTATTCTCTGGCTACAGGTTTATATTGTTGTTCTGTCAATACAATTGCTCTGAAGTGTGGGCTCCTTGTAAGCGTTTGATTGGAAAACCTCAGGAAGTAAAAGCCCCTTTAGCTCTTCTACACCGGGGCGTGAGTGACTTTGTTCGTCCAATTTTCCTCAGCAAAGAAAGAGAAAATGAGATCCTGTAATTGCTGTGCCCATACATCCATGGCTGTGCCAGGGACTCAGCATTTTCTGTTGAGGGTTCGCAGAAAATATGTGCCGCTTTCCTTCATCCATACCCTCACTCTCACTCCCCCCCCCCCCCCCCCCCCCTTCCGCCCGCCATGCATTTGCAGCAGTGTTGGTTTAGTATTATGCCTGTGAGCTGTAAGTATCCCCTCCCCTTCCCGGCACCCCCCCCTACCCCACTCCTGTCACACTGAAGCGGTTATTTTTAGTGTTGGGGATGCGGCTCGCTCTGCCCGCGCTCGGCTGCACAGGGAGATTAATGGAGCAAGAGAGAAAGAGATAGAAAGGGAACACACGTGCACACTCTCCACATGGCGGGGGGAGCATGTGGGAGTGACTGAGTGAGTGAGTGAGGGGGAGAGGGAGAGAGAGAGAGAGAGAGAGAAGGAATCCAGACACGCTGATGGTGAGCAGAGCACAGCACAGCGTGTGTGTGAGAGAGAGAGAGAGAGAGAGAGAGAGGTGGCCAGGGTGAGCGACAGTTGAGGTGTTTCTGTCATTCAGCTTCCATTTATAGAAGTGTGGTGAAAAGAAATAATTCATTTGAATGCCTCTTTGCCAATTGTATATTCATCACTTCCATGGGAAAGGAGCTTCCTCGCGCTGAGGCGTGAGTTCCCCTCTCAGCAGTGAAAATGTCAGGAAGGGGATTTCAGTTTGACGTTGAGTAAGAAGCAGCACATGTTCCACCCACTGAGATAAGGTTCCTCCACATCACTTCTGCACCTGCCTCATGAATCAGAATGATATTTAACTGATTGTCCTAAGGCTTTGCTGGGGTGATAATATTTTTGGAACCTAAATTGATTGATTGATTGATTGATTGATTGATTATCATGCCTGCTTTGCTGTCACTGATTCAGAAAAACATTCTGACTTCTTCTCTCTCCATTACATCAATTCATGTGCCACCGACAGCTTTACTTTTGCAAGCTAACTTTTTGTTGTTGTTTATTTTATTGTACAGGGATGCAAACTAGTCACCTTTAGGTCACAGTCGCCTGGCTTTTTCATCCCGAAATAGGAGGATTTCTGAGTGGTTTTATGTCTGCCCTGGTATCTGTCACCTTTTTCACTGTCCATGTTAGTTATTTCTTTAGTTCCCTCTATTTTAGAGAATTGCTCTGTAGGTCACACCTTCTAGTTGGATGAATGGTGTTGCTTGTAACCTGCTACCTAGCACTGACTACATGCTACTTTTCACTATCCTTAGAGAAGCTATTTGAGGGGTTGCCTTTGAGCACCAATTCAGATTTTTATTTTTATAGCATTTCTGCTTTATTAGACAGTACATTTGAGAGAGACATGAAAGGGGGAAGAGAGACAGAGGACATGTGATAAAGGTCCCGGGCTGGATCCGAACCCATGATGCTGTGGCCACATAGAATATTAGCCTACACTGAGTCACCAGGACGCAAACTTCTGAAATGCAGGGTGGCAGTAGCATGACCCACCCTACTTTGCCTCTGATTGGGTTGGGTTCAGGCATGACGAGTGAAGATTGGCTAAGGTTAGGGTAACATATCCGGGTAAGCCAATCAGTGGCACAGTAGGGCGGGTCATGCCACTGCCACTCTGCATTTTGGAAATTCTCCACCAGGACGCCCAGACTCGGATTTTTAAATGTTTTAAATGCCTCCTCTCCTCTTTTCTTTTCTTTTCTTAAATGTCTCTTCAGTGAAAGGAGGACATCAGCAGGGGCTAAAAACCAGCGCTTTGAATATCAATGCCCTGCTGCTGTACATGGGGGGTGAATGGCATCAGCAGGCTGCGGGATCCAATGAATAATGAATGGACTTGTGATGTCACTGTGGTTTCAAAAGTCACTCTGGTATCTCCAGAGGTCCTTACAGTGGCGGACGTGGCAGCGATGGCACCTTGGCAGAGCCGTGCTTATTGTACCAGACAAACCTCAGCGGTGCCCAGTCTTTGATCCAACACCCTTCGACTGTCAACCATGCAGGACGACATGCACATCATTCAGAGAAGAAAAATGGCAGGTGGCCACTCTCCTCCCTGCCCTAGCCACTACCTTGTGGCCCTCCACAGAGTGACTCAGAGATCCCCGCATCCTCCCAGCCTTTGATATTGAGATTCTGCCATTCTGCCCAAAGAGGAAAGAGGCCCTGGTGAGAGTACACGCCTCCTCCTCCTCCTCCTCCTCCTCCCTCTAAAATGCCAGGCGCCTGTCAATCACCAGCCAACCATACTTGCACACACACACATGTGCTGCCGGCAGAGGCCTGCACGGACGTCTGGCTTAAGGCACAGGAAGCTGCAGGCAGAAGCCCACCAAGGCTTGGCAACAGGCTTATCATCGACATGGTTAACAAGATGAAAACAGGAAATATTTGATGTTAGCTCCTTTGGAAATTTGATACTATTGGATAAGCATAACTATTAGTCATTAGTTTACTGTGGCAAATGTTCAGCTGGTAGTTATGAAAAACCGCTATTGCAGCTCTGTTCCAAGAGCTCGACAGATTTCTTATTGTCTCTGACTCTTGTCTTCTCTTCATTTGTTTTGCAGTGAAGAAAGCCAAGCTCGATGGACCCCAAGGTGAGTTGTGGAGGTCCATCCATTTGTGCCTTGTTTTTATTGAATTGGCTTAACAGAAACACACACACACACACACACACACACACACACACACAGACACACACACACAGACACACACACACACACACACACACACACACACACACATTTGAAATATTTATTTATGTCCACATAAATACAAGTATGCAAAGGACATAAACAGTAATAGTGCAGTCAAATGCTGGGAGTCAGTCAGTTACATGAGTGCCCAGACGGCAACCACAATAATGCATACACATAAGAAACACACAGGATGATAACACACACACACACACGCACACGCACGCGCGCGCGCACGCGCGCACACACACACACACACACACACACACACACACACACACACACACACACTCACACACAGTGGCATTACCAAGGGCCTTTGTGTCTTTCTTTGCTTTCACAGAGAAATTTAACACATACGTGACCCTGAAGGTGCAGAATGTCAAGAGCACAACCATCGCTGTGCGTGGCAGCCAGCCATGCTGGGAGCAGGACTTCATGTTGTGAGTCTTTCTCGCCTCCTCTCACTTCTCCTCGCTATCCTCACTTTGTTTCCGGTGCTTCCTTCCCTGCTTTACCCCCTACCTCTTCCACGCCTGCTTGTTTCAATGTGCTTCACTGGGGAGGGGAGGGGGGGGGGGGGGGCACATCTTACGACACAACTCACATGGGTTTGTAATGGGAGATGATGGTTTTTCTGCCTTTCTCTTGATCTTTTCCCATCCCTCCTCGTCATATTTAATCTCTCCTCTCTCAATTTTCTCGTCTTCCTCTCCTCCCTGCTACGTTGTGTAATGACTCATCTTTTTCCACCCTGCATCGAGTTGTACTAGTAATTGGAGTATGGATGGAGGGCTTTCCCAGATGATTCCCAGGTTGACAAAGCGTTGTTCTCTGTTCTATTCTGCAAATGTGCAATGCAAAAAAAGAGAGATGGGGGAGGCAGTCAAAGCCCCAATCTTTGAGTGCAGTATGATTCTCTGTTGAAACACTGTCCACGCCTGGCTTTGTTTACACAGTCATTTGTTGATTTGAACATCGACCTATCACTCTGAATGGCCAGGCAAGGACCGACATTATCTAAAGCTAAACATTCATTTATGTTCATTTTAAGATGGAAAAATGTGTGCTTACAATTGCAATGGGTGTAAAGGCTGCTTGAAAACATACATATTTTGCGTTTCAATGGTTTAAAAAAAATCAATTCCTGGTAGCGTTTTTCTTTTCCTTTTTTTATCTCTTTTCCCCCCAAATGGGTCTCTTTTATGAAACACCACCCGAGTCATCTGTTTGCCAGATTACCTCCTTGGCTCTCAGAGAAAGAGAAAGAAGCATTTTCTCATATCCAAGCTGTGGCTATTATTAGGATTTGATTCACTTAGGAGAGCCGGGTCTAAGTCAAGAGACAAGGAAGAGGTATTGCCTGACAGTGAGAGACACACACATAGAGAGCTTAGATCAGTGGTTCTCAAATGGGGGTCCGGGGACCCCCAGGGGTCCGTGGCACTTTGCCAGGGGGTCCGCGAAAAAATCAACCAATTTTTTTTTTTTTTTTTGCAAAAGCTTCATAGTTCAACAAAAATATTGTATGCTTTAAATTTAAAATGGTTCGTGGATTACATTCTAATCTAACAAACCTATCAATTTAAAAGTCAAGCACATTGCCGTGGAAACAATTAAGCTTAGGCCAAAATCACAAATCAGAATGAGGAGGTCCCCAGTATATTTTCTATCTTGTAAGGGGTCCTTGGCTGAAAAACATTTGAGAACCTCTGGCTTAGATATTAGCCATAATGTAGTCACATTATGGTCGGCTAGTCCTCCTGACCATAGCTTTATACCTGCTTGATGGGGAGATGAGGCTGAGAGTTGACTGCTGTGTGTGGTATGGAAATATCGCCTGCTTTGTCCTCCTAGCTGCGACAACACCCCGCTCCCTTTCCGTCTTCATGCTGAGTGACTCATTTCCCTAGGCAGATTGAATCACAGTGAGCGCATATATCCATCAGTGGTTCTGAGTGCAGCTCCTGATGGCGTAGATTGCGTTTCCGTTAGAAGACGTTTTATGCTACGAGGTGTCTGTATGAAACGCTGTCTGCACTCAGCTGTTTCCTGCCTTCTGCAGTTCTTACACTCTGCTTCCTCTCCTTCCTTGGCCTGAGCAGTGAGATCAACCGCCTGGATCTGGGCCTGACAGTGGAGGTGTGGAATAAGGGGCTGATCTGGGACACCATGGTGGGAACCTTATGGATCCCCCTGCACACTATACGACAGTCCAACGAGGTACACTCCCGCTGTCTCTGTCTGACTCCCCCAACCCTGCCATTGGCTACATTTACAAGCACACCAACACTGTGAATTAATTATGAGAATACTATTTGGGTTATGCAAACATATCAATCTTAATGTTATGTAATGGAAGCCATAGCCAGGGATTTGTAGAGCGCTGTGATCTTATTTTAATGATTGGAGGAGTCAGATTATGGTCAGCTTTTATTTGCAGCATATTTTGAATTGGTCATGTTAACATCTGTTATCTTCTTACGGTTAACCTTTCCTAAGAGGGAGTCTTTCTCAACTCTGCAAATTTGCATGAAAGTTAAATGGCAACATGAAAGGCTTTGTGACCAATATGAGTGCCGGAGGGATAGGAGGGAATTGTAGAGGCTGACATCAAAGTGATTCATATATCCACTCAATAATTGGAGCATTAACAGGACATTCTTTTGCCATGAGCACCTTAATAGGATTATTATATTAGAATCAGAGTAAATGCAATAATTAGATTATGGCGTCCATGAAAACACAGTCGAAGTCACCTTGATTTACCTAAAGCTATATCTGCTTGAATTTATATAGAAGGCAAGAAACCACAGTCTGCCATCACTGTAACACAGCACCGTTGAGAAGTATAGTCAAGCCTCTCTCTCTCTCTCTCTCTCTCTCTCTCTCTCTCTCTCTCTCTCTCTCTCTTTAATTGTCTGTGAGCTTCTGTAAAGACTGCTAGTTCTCATTATAAAAATTATCAGTGTTGGAACAGTAATTAACCTTGATCCGTGTCTCTATGCCGTGTTGGGTCCTTGAATTTGAGGGAATTGGGCCCGGAAAGGCCTTGAAAAGTCCTTGGATTTGAAATATCTCATCTCTCACATAAAGTTTGCAAGGGGAAACCGTCCTCTCAACTCCACACTTTAACTGCACTTTAATGTACTAAAATAACCACAACTTTATGCAAGCCGGCTGCATTTATCCAAATGATCCCACAGATACTGTGAGTGCATAACTTAGCACACTTAGCATCTCAAGGGAATATGTCTCCACATTTATTATGATGGGCTCAGCACAATATAGGTTGCTGCTCCCCCCCTCCCCCCCTTCCCCTAGTTACAGTAGCTTTAAGTACAATAACATTGAGAGATTTGATTTGCAATCAAGGAAGTATGGACTGTATGACTGGTGCAGTTTGAAGCGCATACAAAATATTAATTTAGCATATTTATGATCATATTGTTGTCATAGTGATATTTATGTATGCCTCTGTGTCGCCTCCTGCAGGAGGGTCCAGGCCAGTGGCTCTCTCTGGACTCCAACGTGATCATGGCTGAGAATGAGATCTGCGGAACCAAAGACCCAACCTTCCACCGGGTGCTGCTCGACACCCGCTTCGAACTGCCACTAGGTCAGGCCATTCATATAGTCTGCAAAATAATAATATCTTATTGAACTGCCACTAGGTCAGGCCATTCATATAGTCTGCAAAATAATAATATCTTATTGAACTGCCACTAGGTCAGGCCATTCATATAGTCTGCAAAATAATAATATCTTATTGAACTGCCACTAGGTCAGGCCATTCATAGAGTCTCCAAAATAATAACAATATCTTATTGGTCGAGAATTGCTCTTAGTGAGGCATCACAGTTGAATGGGCATTCATTCAGTAATATGTCAAGTCAAGTGTAGTCGTTTTATTGATATAGCAAGCCCTTTCTTACAAGCACGTGATATTTAATATGTAATGAGTAAATAATAAGATAAACGACTAAAAACTGATACTTTATTATTGACCATATGCGGGATAGGGTATCGTTCTGAGAGTTTTGTGTTGTGTGCTGCAGACATTCCAGAGGAAGAGGCCAGATACTGGGCCAAGAAACTAGAACAACTAAACGCCATGAGAGACCAAGACGTAAGAACATCATTCTTCTCTCGCTTTCTACCCTTTCTCCTCTCCATCCTCTCTCCTCTCTCCTCTCCATCATCTCTCCTCTCCATCATCTCTCCTCTCCATCCTCTGTCCTCTCTCCTCTCCATCCTATCTCCACTCTCACCACCTCATACTCTCTTATTGTACATTTCCTCCCTTTATCCTCTCTCACTGCCCTCTCTGTCTGTCAGTCTGTCTGTCTGTCTGTCTGTCTGTCTGTCCCTCTCTCTATGTCCACCGTCTCATCCCCCCATCCTTCCTCCTCCTCTCCTGTTGCTGTCTCCCTCCCACCTGGCTGGCTTTTCGCAATACTTTTACCAGTAATTTGCCTCAGCTGAAGTAATGGATATCTTTCTTTTCTGAGATGTCGGTTCTTTATTCTTTTCTTTTCTTTTCTTTTAGTATGCCTATCAAGAGGAGCAGGAGCGACCACTCCGTGCGCCATCAACACAGTGCTGTGAGCATCTTCATACGAGTCCAATACAAACTATCCATATACACTCCTCTTACACGTTACTCCTACTCCTCCTCTTCAATACAAACTATCCATATACACTCCTCTTACACGTTACTCCTACTCCTCCTCTTCTTCAATACAAACTATCCATATACACTCCTCTTACACGTTACTCCTACTCCTCCTCTTCAATACAAACTATCCATATACACTTCTCTTACACGTTACTCCTACTCCTCCTCTTCAATACAAACTATCCATATATACTCCTCTTACACGTTACTCCTACTCCTCCTCTTCAATACAAACTATCCATATATACTCCTCTTACACGTTACTCCTACTCCTCCTCTTCCCACTCCGAGGATTAAACGAGAGGTTGCATTGAGGCTGATAGAAGAGGCATAGGATGTGGGCGGGGCGATGTGAGGAGTCAGGCTGCCTGAGCAGCAGAATGACTTGTAGTTGCTGCTAGATGTGTGATGAATGTGAAGTGACATACGCTGGCTTGTCAGACACACACCACCCTGCCCTGTCCGCCTGCCTGCCTGCCTGCCTATCTGTCTGTGTGTCTGGTTGATGATGGCAAAGGCACCGGGTGTGTGTGTGTGTGTGTGTGTGTGTGTGTGTGTGTGTGTGTGTGTGTGTGTGTGTGTGTGTGTGTGTGTGTGTGTGTGTGTGTGTGTGTGTGCGTGCGTGTGCGTGCGTGCGCGCGTGCTCGCGTGTGTGTGTGGAGGCCAGTGGCCAACCACCCCGAGCTTTCCTCTGACGCGGAAGTGAAGAGAAAAGCTGTAGTTCCTCGAATGGCCACTTGGGGTTTGGGG
Source organism: Poromitra crassiceps (assembly GCF_964638095.1). NCBI lineage: Eukaryota > Metazoa > Chordata > Actinopteri > Beryciformes > Melamphaidae > Poromitra > Poromitra crassiceps. Next base: position 17,984,673 of record NC_139632.1, read on the forward strand.
GCAGTAGGCATTCCCTCCATGTTAACATGCCCGACTTTGTAACAGGATTAAACATATTTCCAGTCGGGGGCAAAACACGGTTTTGGTCTATATGGTTAATTTCACCTTTCATAACAACTGTAGGGGGGTCATTTCTTATAACTCGCCCGTCTGGAGTAAAATAGATGATAGAAAAGGGGGTGATTGACAGATCGCCTGTCCAGTGATCCCGCAGCTTGCCGATCACGGACCAATAGCAGGCGGAGCTGTGGCTCTGGGAAACCCCCATCTCACGTGAACTGTGCAAGGACTCAACCCATTCCCTGCCACTCTGCTGCTCAAAAATCAAGATGGCGACAGCCAATGAATCAACTCCAAACGAGACCAAAATCAATGGGATAGCTCTGTCCATATTTTTAGGTCAGTGGTGGAGGCATTGGTGGGTGGCACGATTCTCCGTATTCTCTGCTGTGAGTCACAGGCTAGCAGGGTGTGAGTAATAGCTCATTTCTGTAAAGTCCACTCTCTGGACCCCCTACTTTTCTTGCCTGCTCACACACATACCCCCCCCCCCCCCACACACACACACACACACACACACACACATGCACAGAGGTTTAGCTCACTCACTGACTCTCGACACACACATTTAAATGTTAAAACGTTTGTTTCTTAAGGAGCTCTCACTAATTCTGCTGTGTTGGTACCGGGCTCGAGGACTGCCGCTTGTGTATATAAACCAAACCTAATTGTGTTTTTCCAACCTGTCATTTCCTTGCAGGTGGTCTGTGGGGAGATCAGCAAAGTAAGTTTCTTCCCTGCACTTCTACCAACGACTACGGGAGTAACTGTGTGTTTACTCTCCATGTCTCACTTAACCTAATGACATCTTTGTGCAGTCCTCCCGGGGACCATTAGCTGCCATATTACCATTCTCTCTCTCAGTTCATATCAGTATCCTGCTGATGGATTTGACATCAAAACAGTTTGAACTAAACTGGTTAAATCACAGAAAAATTAAAATTGTATTCTTTCTAGATATATTATGAGCATGTCTTCCACCGGTGACCAAATCAATCGGCTTCAAATATTATTTTGCAAAGTTGTTTTCTGGTTTGATTTATCTTACTTGGGTGCCAGATGGGCGGGGTTTGCCACATAGAGCAATACAATGGGTAGCAGAAAGTTGGGAACAAGCACAGATTTGAAAGTCAGCCTTTTCAATCATTGGCACCTTGCCTGTCACATGACTTCTCCTAACCCCCATCCAAACAGAAAAACTGTGTGAATGATTTGCAAAATACAGATTGATTACAAGTCTGACTGATGATCGTCACCTTGTCTGGGCCCCTCCCCTTGTCCCCTGTGCTGCTGTGTGTGCAAACAGATGAGGACCCCGACAGCGCCGTGGACGACAGGGACAGTGACTACCGCAGCGAGACCAGTAACAGCATGCCTCCTCCATACTACACCACCTCGCAGCCCAATGCTTCCATGCACCAGTACCCCATGAGGACCCAGGAGTACAGACACGCCTACAGCAATGACATCCATGAGCTGGAGTACGACCACAGAGCCACGAGGTAACAAACATCTAGTACAGCTACTGTGACGCACGCACACATACACACCTTGACCATCACATGAAATGCCTAACCCTAAGCTAAACCCAATGCTAAACCCAATGCTAACCTAACCCTTAAAACCAAGTCTTAACCTTCAAACAGCCCCTTGAAGCTGTGTGACAAAGTGAGGACCGGCCAAAATGTCCTCACTTTCCGAAAGTGTCCTCGCTTCCCAGGTATAAAACTCAAATTGGTCCTCACTAAGATAGCTATACAAGTACACACGTACACGCACACGCACATACACGCTCACACACACACACACACACACACACACACACACACACACACACACACACACACACACACACACACACACACACACACACACACACACACATGCATAGACACACATGAACATGAAAGGGGGGGGTTTGCTTCACTTGAGTTTCCTTGCTCACGTGCAGCCGTCAAGTTCCACAGGGGAGCTGTCCAAAAGTATCCATGAGCCATGAACAGAGAGAAAAGCTTTCTTTTGGTCCCAGTGGGAAATGAAGGGAAGAAGTAGCAGAAGAAAATCATTAAATGTTGAAAATGTAGAACCACACCCAATCTTAAGAATATGTCTTTGGGAATAACTTGAGTCTAGCATTATAGTGCTGAGACAGTTGAGCCCAGAGCCCCAATGGGCATGTTTTGTTTCACTGTTGTACATGGTAACATGCCCCACTGTGCTCTCCCCCTCTAGAAAGTAACCCAGGCCTCAGTGTATACAAGCATGCTGGGCCACACAGTTCTTGTACAGGTCATGTACGATGAGAGCCTCTTGTGGTTATCTTTTCTGTGTGTGTGTGTGTGTGTGTGTGTGTGTGTGTGTGTGTGTGTGTGCATGCACGCGTGCGTGCGTGCGTGTGTATGGAAGCATGCTTGTGTGCATTCGTGAGTGTATGAGCATCAGGAAAACCCTATGGGAAAACCCCATGTAATCTCTCTTCTACGCTAATTTACTTTGCAGAAAACAAACAGATTTTTGCCAACAGTTTTTTTTCTGGACACATTGTTAAAGGCACCAGACCATCAAAGCTCATGCAGTGCTTGGTGAGTTGTAGCCTTGTTACACGGGACACAAGAGCCGTGTCACTCACCATGCAATTTCCCATTGACGTTTTCCCCTCTGTCTACACGTACGTCTCTAGACATTACTTACTGGCTGTTAGCTGGGCACTGAAGTGAAGACGGTTTTGGAATGATGAAAGCCTTTTCTCAAAGGTGTTTGTGTGTGTGTGTGTGTGTGTGTGTGTGGGGGGGGTTACGTTTTGTATCATTTTCTTTTTGCACTTGAAAGCAAGTATCCACAAATTTGAACTTGAAATTTACAGTGATGTACAAGATGGCGCTTCAAATTTGTGGATACATGATTTTGAGTGCAACAAATATATATACAAATAGTGTGGGGCTACACCCCCCCCCCCCCCCCCCTGCGCGCGCTCGCGCACACACACCTCGGAGAAAAGGCTTTCATCATTAGAAAAACCGTCTTCACTTCAGTTCCCAGCTACACTAAGTAGGCTAATGTCTAGAGACGTACGTGTAGACTGAGGGGGAAACGTCAATGGGGAATTGTATTGAGAGTAACGGGGCGTTAGTGAGAGCAGAGATGTCTCTGGCGAGAGCTAGCATCCTGGTCTAGAGCTAGGTGAGATGCAATACTGCAGAAAGTTTGACTTTTTGTTGTCCTTTTCAATTCTCCAGTAATCACATTTGAATTAGATTTAAATCTCCTTCGAGTGCAAAAAGCTTCTTGGCTCATCAGAAGCTTAAAGTGATAGTTCAGATGATTTGACCTGCGGTTGTATGAGCTGCTTATCCACAGTCGGTATGTTACCTGTAGATGCCGGTCGGTGGCGAGAGCCGTGGTGCAGGAGCAGAGCAGTATACTGCTGTGAATGGTGCCAGCAGCAAAATGCATTTGAGCTACCTAAAAGAAGGTCCACCCATTACCTAAACAAATCAATATCAGTTTAAGTGTACGCTATATTAACAACATTTTCAGTGCTTTACTTTGCCGCCAAACAGCTCTTTCTTTGGCACTACATCTTCTCAACCGTAGAACTTCCATATTCCTACGCCTGGAGCGTTCGGTGTTACTCCGCAGATTGTTGTTTGGGTCAGAAATGTTCAGTTTAGTTCAGTTATGTTTATAGCCCCTTATCACACATGCGTGTCTCAAAGGGCTTTATATAGCATCACAGTATACTACATCATATATCAACACAACATAGGTTACATACATACGACACATTTGACTAGATTATGCACATTATGATACTACAAACACAGATCTTTGAGACCGTGAGAAGAAACCCACGCAAACACGGGGAGAACATGCAAAGTCCACACAGAAAGCACCGGGGGTGGAGATTCGAACCCACAACCTTCTTGCT
>NC_139632.1:17993660-18003660 GCF_964638095.1 Poromitra crassiceps
TCAGGGTTATTTATAGAGTATGTAACCTATATGGCTCGGAGTTATTTATAGAGCATGTAACCTATGTGGCTCAGAGTTATTTATAGAGCATGTAACCTATGTGGCTCAGAGTTATTTATAGAGCATGTCACCTATGTGGCTCAGAGTTATTTATAGAGCATGTAACGTGGCTCAGAGTTATTTATAGAGCATGTAACCTATGTGGCTCAGGGTTATTTATAGAGCATGTAACGTGGCTCAGATTTATTTATAGGGTATGTAACCTATGTGGCTCAGAGTTATTTATAGAGCATGTAACCTATGTGGCTCAGGGTTATTTATAGAGTATGTAACATATGTGGCTTAGAGTTATTTATAGAGCATGTAACCTATGTGGCTCAGAGTTATTTATAGAGTATGTAACCCATGTGGCTCAGAGTTATTTATAGAGCATGTAACCTATGTGGCTCAGAGTTATTTATAGAGTTTGTAACCTATGTGGCTCAGAGTTATTTATAGAGCATGTAACCTATGTGGCTCAGAGTTATTTATAGAGCATGTCACCTATGTGGCTCAGAGTTCTTTATGGATGCCAAGCAACATATAAGAAACTGTCCACTGTTGCTGTAAGCCTGTTAAGTGTCATTTTCTAAGCCTGACATTTATGCCAATTAGGACTTCTATTTCTATCGGTCAGTGTGACGTCACGTGAGTATCAGTGCTGTGTGTCATTCTTTGAACAGGCAGAAAGACAAACAACATGTCTTTCTGTAATAGAGCAGATGGAATTAGAAGAATGATTACACAGATAGCCATCTGGCAGTAATCCACTTGTACTATGCTTCTCAAACGCAACGGCCTCACTGACGTCAATAACCACCACACTGACTCAGAAAGACCGAAAGCTGCACCTCTCTCCTCATCTCTCCCTTTCTTGATCTCTCTCTCTCTCTCTCTCTCTCTCTCTCTCTCTCTCTCTCTCTCTCTCCTGTTGTATTATTCATTTGTGAATTCTGGCGACACGTGTGGTCATTATGGCAGCAGCTAGTAGGGAACCTAACAATGAAATATTGCTGACTCTTTTTTACCAATAAGCAATAACAATATTAAGCAATATTTCTAGATTTTTGCTAGTTACGCAATAAAAAAAAGACAATATAAAAGCACTATGTGCAGTACTAGAATATGCTGTGCCTCCTTTTGTCCCAATCAGTACTCTAATGGCTGCTCTGCCTGCGTTTCCCACCTCCTCTCTCTCTCCACAGGCCCGAGGAGAGAGCGTTGGCATTGCCTCTCTGCTTTTATCAGCAGGGTAAGTCATCAGCATACTCTAATTACTATGGTCACAGAGACTCTCAATGGTCTGCTATCTATATCTTAGAGCAGGTGTTCCCAAACCTTTTCATCTTGGGACCCAAAAGATAAATGTTGTGTCTCCCTGGGACCAAAACTCACAAATAACATACAGTAATCAGTTGCCATGACGACCAGTTGGCGCCCCCACGGGTCCACGACCCAAATTGGGTCCCGACCCATAGTTTGGGAAACACTGTCTTAGAGCCATTAGGCCAGCCCACTGTTTTCATGCCTGAATGAATTTTGTGTCTGATTATGAAACGTGTTTGCACGGTCCAGCTTCAAAATAACAACAAAAAATAAATGTCATCACTGTCACATCATCATACATTCATAACTGCCACTACATGAGGGTCTTATTGACACATTTGCTGAATCGGTATGTGTGTGTTTTGTCTCCAGGGTGGGCGGTGCTCTGTATAGCATAGACAGCATGCCAGACCTGAGGAAGAGGAAAGCCATGCCCCTGGTCAGAGATCTGGTGAGTTTCAGCAGTAGTCGCTTAATGTTCTCCGAAGTCTTTCACTGCCACCTACTGTAGCTATTCCCCCTTCTGCTTACCTTCTGGTTCCCTGCTCTCCTCTCTCCATTTATTTTATTCTATCTACCTCCTGCTCTGTCGCCTTGCTTATCGCTCCGCCCTTTTTACTTGTCTTCCTCTCTCTCTTTGAGGTCTCTGCACTGCTTCAACCATGACTCTCAAACAACCCGCACTGACTTGCTTGTAGAACCTGTTGAATGAAAAGCTTGCAAAAATATGCTAGACTATGCTGTCAAAAGTCAGACCTTCCATTACCCTGCCATCGTCCCCATGTCTCGCTGACACTGCCTCACTTCTGACAAGCATAGGTGAGATGTTTAGAAACCCTATGGAGAAACCGCCAATCTGGCTTCCTCCAGCATGGGCGTCTTGAAATCCCATACATACAGGGTGGGGACGGCAGCAGGTACATTTCAAGTTGATATTATCGACATTAAACCACTCATCAGCACAGCCTCCCTTTGCCTGTTTCTTCAGAAAAGCTGAATAGTGTGTCTAGTCAGAAGATGTTGGGAGCGATTGTAATCACCGAGGCCACAGATGGAACAGATAAGCTTGGGAAGTGTGGGTGTGTATTCGCCTGTCAAAGCAGGAGCTGAGGTTATTAAAGTTCTCCTGTCAAAGCCGGTGCTGAGGTTATTAAAGTCACAGCACATCCGCGCTCTGCTCCTTGTTTTCCTTCCTCCGTTGAACAACCCCATTGATCTTTTTCTCTGGCTGAGCTGTGACAGGCTGGAGACAAGCCAGCCAATAATATCACCTCCCAGGCGTCAAGCCAGCCAATAATATCAGCTGCCAGGCGTCAAGCCAGCCAATAATATCACCTGCCAGGTGTCAAGCCAGCCAATAATATCACCTATCAGGCATCAAGCCAGCCAATAATATCACCTGCCAGGTGTCAAGCCAGCAATAATATCACCTGCCAGACGTCAAGCCAGCCAATAATATCACCTGCCAGGCATCAAGCCAGCCAATAATATCACCTGCCAGGCATCAAGCCAGCCAATAATATCACCTGCCAGACGTCAAGCCAACCAATAATATCACCTGCCAGACGTCAAGCCAGCCAATAATATCACCTGCCAGGCGTCAAGCCAGCCAATAATATCACCTGCCAGACGTCAAGCCAGCCAATAATATCACCTGCCAGGCATCAAGCCAGCCAATAATATCACCTGCCAGATGTCAAGCCAGCCAATAATATTACCTGCCAGGTGTTAGCAAAGCTCACGGTGCCGTTCTCCCAAACAACACGGAACCAGGCAGACAGCCGACTGTCTTTATTAATCCATCTGGCGGTCACTCAGCAACGCGCACTACACACTACCGACGCAACTGCTCAGGCAAACACACACACACACACACACACACACACACACACACACACACACACACACACACACACACACACACAGACATAGACCCAAGGCCTGCATTTCTCTTCTCCCGCCCCCTCTCTCTCTCTCTCTCTCTCACATACACACGTACACACACACACACACACATACACACACACACACACACACACACACACACACACACACACACACACACACACACACACACACACACACTCATAAATTGTCTGAGTTTTGTAGGTAATGGGTCGGACGGAGTGGAGCTCCGTCTGGATGAGCAGCAAACACAGACTAATGTATTCACACATCAATGGGCCTCTAAGCCCCTTCAGACTATTTATGACTCCAAGTATCCACAACTCCCTTCCTCTGCTTTAACGATGCATACTCCTTAACCAAGCACCTTGTTGTTCAGGCAGTAGCTTCACCATTCTGCCATGTTGATTTCCTCCATGATAAGCGTGTGCAGACGGCTTTAGTGCTTTAGTTTTGATCATGAATGTCCATCAGGGTTTTGATTGTGATAACTGTGCTTCAGGACTCGTTAGCATTGCTATCAATTTGTGAAATCTTGCCACTGCATTTTTAATTGTCTGTAAATGTCTTCCTCATTATGCCCCTTTTCTAATGTTAAATCTCTCCTTCGCTTTTGCTGCCACAGGCTATGGTAAGTGTCCAACACTATTTGCTATTGAAACACGTGTGAGGGTATACCGTACTCATTTTCTTGTCTCACCAAATTGAACACTCTTGTGGAGGGAAGCACTTTAAATTCTACAGCTGTCATTTCTAGTGTGTTGGAACCCTTCAGGTGAACCTTGCCAGACAGACTGTAATAATACACACCGGCCTCTTAGGCTGCGCTGAGATTTGTCTTGATTAAAAAAGTACACAGAAAAGATATTGAAGTGTGAGAGACTGACCCCTCCTCTCCTGTCCTTCAGTCGTTGGTTCAAAACTCACGGAAGGCAGGCATCACCTCAGCGCTGACGTCCAGCACCCTGCACAATGAAGAACTGGTCAGTACCCCAGTCCTCATTTACTAAATGAATTTAATACAAATATCAATCGCTTGATTTTACTTTTCTTCTTTTACATTTTGTTTATTAACCATTTGCTTATTTTACTTGCTCTTTCTGTGAAGTACTTTGTGCTATACACTTGAAAAGTACTATATACAGTAGATAAAGATATTATTGTTATTATCTTACACTGTACCAAAAACCCACAAAGTGATGCTTTACTCTGACAGAAGAAACAGTAAAAGGAGAAATAACAGTGCTGCAGGGTATTTTCACTCTCCTAATCCTGTCATTCTCTCCTCTATTCCCATGTAGAAGAGCCATGTCTATAAGAAGACCCTCCAGGCTCTCATCTATCCCATCTCCTGCACCACCCCCCACAACTTCGAGGTGTGGACCGCCACCACTCCTACTTACTGCTACGAGTGCGAGGGGCTGCTGTGGGGTATCGCTCGCCAGGGCATGCGCTGCACCGAGTGTGGAGTCAAATGCCACGACAAGTGCCAGGATCTGCTCAATGCCGACTGTCTGCAAAGTAAGAGACATATAGATTTGGCACTCTTCTGTTTGTTTCAATTTTTTGTCCCACTGATGATGTCATCAGTGATGTGATAAATTCACTGATGATGTCATCAGTGATGTGATAAATTCACTGATGATGTCATCAGTGATGTCATAAGATGGAAGTTGTGACATCATCAGTGATGTCGTTCATCAGTAGGCGAGCCTAGGAGTCGAGCGTGTGTAGCGCGCAAGATGCCTAGTGTTAAAAAAGGATCACTCCAGTTTAGCACTAATATTCAATGTATGAAAAGGCTGGATAACAAGTACGGTATGCTATGTATTTATCATAAGCAAAGTATGGTTTTTGTAGCGTACAAGATTTATAGGAACCATTTACTGATCGTTTTGAGTTTTTGGCTTTGTGATTGTTGCTAAAGCCTGTGTCTGTCCTGCCGCCTCTGAGCTGTTTTTTTTTATTAATAACACTCGACTATCTGGTCCATCTACTTCTGCTCACCTCAATTTTTCATGCCAAGCTCCTGACTTCCTCCTCCTTCTCACACTCCCACTCTCCTGTTTACCTTGTTTTTCTTCAGAGGATATTAAAAACCATTTGTCTTTTGTTGACATCCTCTTCTCTTTTCCATCTCTTTTACTCAGCATTTTATAGCTCTGAAGATGTTTCCATCTCTTGTTCATCACCTGCACACTCTTCTGCTCGACTGTGTATTCTGAATCAAATTCTCCAGCCTCAGATTTTCATATACAGTTTACATATTGAAGATATTTATCCTCAAGACAATCACCTCTCTTATTGTTATCATCAGTAACTGTGTGGCCACCATGAACCAGATACACCTATTATATCACACCGCTACTATATGCTATCACGCTTCTGACCATGTTCTGTCCCATCTTAATTCTGCTCCTAATCAGGAGCAGCAGAGAAGAGCTCCAAGCACGGCGCAGAGGACCGCACGCAGAACATCATCATGGTTCTGAAGGACCGCATGAAGATCCGTGAGAGGAACAAGCCTGAGATCTTCGAGCTCATCCAGGAAATGTTCTCCGTCATAAAGGCCACTCACGTCACCCAAATGAAGCAGATCAAACAGAGTGTGCTCGACGGAACCTCGAAGTGGTCGGCCAAGATCAGCATCACAGGTGAGAGGGCGGGGGGAGTCACGTTCAGTACAGTCAGTTTGAAGGGAGATGACCAACATTCTCAACATTAAAGTCCGAGGAGAGAGCCAGGTCTGCTCAAGGTTTTCTTCCCCGATAAAGGTTTATTTTCCCTGCCGCCGTCGCCAAGTGTTGCTGTTGTCGAGTAATTGTTTCAATTGCCACATGACCTCGCAGTAAAATAGCCAGTGTATGTGAGAATTGTTTCAATTGTTGGGTCTAAAGTAAAGAGCCTGGTCTTCTACCTGCTCTATTTGTAAAGCGCCTTGGGATAACTCTTGTTGTGATTTGGCGCTATATAAATATAACATTGATTGATTGATTGATTGATTGATTGATTGATTGATTGATTGATTGATTGATTGAGAGCATGCAAGGCTCAGGTGTTGTTTCTTTGAGGAGAGACAAGCTGGCGTTTGTATGAAGAGAGTATACTGTAGGTGCCGTTTGTAGGCTTACTAGGCTAGTAGAGCGGGGGGTCAGAGGAGTTCAGTGGGACCCCAAACACATAAGGACAGGTATTCATCTGCAAACAAACTCACACAACAGCACATACAGTGGCTGAGCGGCTAGTGTTTTTGCCTCTTCCCAGTGTTGTGCGCCCAGGGTCTCCAGGCCAAGGACAAGACCGGTTCCAGTGATCCCTACGTCACCGTCCAGGTGGGCAAGACCAAGAAGAGGACCAAGACCATCTACGGCAACCTCAACCCTGTGTGGGAGGAGAACTTCAACTTGTGAGTAGATGTTCAATGTTTGTCCAATAAGATGAGTTATGCTAATAATCCAACAGGGTTTGTTGACCCACCCACTGTCAATGGAAGGAATACATTTCATAACTGTGACTGCCTCTATGTCTCTGTCCATGTAGCGAATGCCACAACTCCTCAGACCGCATCAAGGTGCGAGTGTGGGACGAGGACGATGACATCAAGTCTCGCGTGAAGCAAAAGTTCAAACGGGAGTCAGATGACTTCCTGGGCCAAACCATCATCGAGGTCCGCACCCTGAGTGGAGAGATGGACGTCTGGTACAATCTGGGTCAGTCAGACCACATTAAGCCACTTGGCCTTATGGATGTCACTTACACCGTATTTACCTCGCAGATGTCACTTTTTTTTCCATCAGCTAACTGCTCTCTTCACAGACAAGCGAACTGACAAGTCAGCCGTGTCCGGGGCTATCCGCATGCACATTAACGTAGAGATCAAAGGAGAGGAGACGGTCGCCCCATATCACGTTCAATACACCTGTCTGCATGAGGTGAGCTCCGTGTGTGTGTGTGTGTGTGTGTGTGTGTGTGTGTGTGTGTGTGTGTGTGTGTGTGTGTGTGTGTTAGGGATGAAACAATTACCAGTTTAATGATAAACCGTGATGAAATTCCTAACGGTTAGTATTACCCTTTCAAATTGTAATTATCATTGTTTGATTACTTTGAAAAACACGGTAGGTTATATACTGTCCATCATGCTGGCCAAGTCTTGCAGAAGCAGGCATGCAGACCTTGGTGAAATTATTTCAGTGAGTGTATCAGTACTTTTATTATCTGCGCCAGGAGATCATGTTTTCGGTTGTGTGTGTGCGTGAGTTTGAAGATGATTTTATTTGTCCCATGGGAAATTTGTCTTGGACGTGCGCGTCTGCACCCGCCTGACTCCAGCTGGGTTTGGGTTTGGCCATGACAGGTGTAGCAGTGCCTGGCGGAGATCTGAACACTACTGAGTGCACTTTTCTAGTTGGGTCTGAGTTTTCAATATAAAACTTGGTGAAATGATTTCAGTGAGTGTATCAGTACTTTTTGAACACTTTCAGCACATTTTAATAATACCGCGATAATACTGATACCATGATAATTTTGGTCACTATAGTTGTGATGTGATCATACCTTTTCATCTGTGTGTGTGTGTGTGTGTGTGTGTGCGCGCGTGCGTGCGCGCGTGCGTGCGTGCGTGCGTGGGTGCGCGCACGCACCCACGTATGTGCGTACATGAGGGCGTCCATGCATCTCTGTGCTGCTGAGTAATCTTAATGAGCCATGCCAAACAGCTTAATTTACTTGACTTGTTCTGTTCCATAATGGAGCCATTCCAAATGAAAGAGAAGTTAATACTCCGTAAAGTTTGCTTTGTCTAGAGATCAAGACCACATCCACCAGCAAAGGCATCGGACACAATAGTCCTCCTGTCTACAGAGAACTTGGCCGATTCATTGTAGAGTGTCGACCAATCACAGCCTCATACTGAGTCATTACTCGGCCCATTACTCATCAGCTGAACCTTAACCCAGAAATGACCACTGTTATTGCTGCACATAAGTGGCTACAGCATAAACCGCATAGCCAACTCAGAATGTCTCACAGCAGCATGAGGTGTTATGGACGAGTACTACCTTGTTTTGGCCCCATAATATTATAGTTATACAGTCATGCACTAGAGACATTTAAAGATAAACAGATCAAGAGACATAGGATATAATAATACAATGTGACATTATACTACGGCTAATTACAACCTTTGATGACAACCGAGAGACATGTGAATGCTTATGCAGGTCCTTAATGAGTGAATTAACGAGTCACAGTCCATTGAACAAGCTGACTAGGAAGTACTGTAGACATTGAGGAGAGAGCGCTTCTCTTTCACACACGCACACAAAAAACACACACTCACTCACACACACACACACACACACACACACACACACACACACACACACACACACACACACACACACACACACACACACACATAACACACACACTGTATCAGTGATCATAATGGACATAGTTAGCCCATTCATCCCTAGACATAATGTCATCTCATCAATAGCAGACCAAGATCTCAGTAGCTGCTTCCACCTTCTCCATCACTCTGTCTCTGTCTGTGTCACTCTCTCTCTCTCTCTCTCTCTCTCTCTCTCTCTCTCTCTCTCTCTCTCTCTCTCTCTCTCTCTCTCTCTCTCTTCCTCTCTCGCTCTCTCTCTCTCACTCTCTCTCTCTCTCTCTCTCTCTCTCCTCTTCTCTCTGTAGAACCTGTTCCACTATGTGACGGATATCCAGAATAATGGTGTGGTGAAGATCCCTGATGCTAAAGGCGATGATGCATGGAAGGTCTACTTTGAGGAGACTGCCCAAGAGATTGTGGATGAGTTTGCCATGCGTTATGGAGTGGAGTCCATCTACCAGGCAATGACGTATGTCCTAACCTTAACAGCAACCTGAAAACCTGAACCTGGCTCTGGAATGTTGAATATACAAAGTCTGTGTCTCAGTGTGCATAGTTGTTGTTGTTGTTTTTCTCCCTGTAAAGGATCAGTGTCCAATATTTGCATTCATATGTGTCCCTCTCTTCCAGTCATTTTGCCTGCCTGTCATCTAAGTACATGTGCCCGGGCGTGCCTGCGGTGATGAGCACCCTGCTGGCCAACATCAATGCCTACTATGCCCACACCACCCAGGCAACCAACAATGTCTCTGCCTCTGATCGCTTTGCTGCCTCCAACTTTGGAGTGAGTCAACACAGACATCTGAATCAGAATCAATAAATGCCATAGGTGCAGCCAGCGGCAATGTTATCCCTAAAATATCTTGTTTACCATGTTTATTAACTCCTCTGAGGCTAGAAAATGTTCCTTCAGTATTAGTATGTCTTCCTCATGTTTAATGGTGTTGATATCTGTTACCATGTGTGTTGTTTTGCCTGCAGAAAGAGCGATTTGTCAAGCTCCTAGACCAGCTGCACAACTCTCTGAGGATTGACCTGTCCATGTACCGTGTAAGATTGCTCTCTGTCTCACTGTTTGCTTTACACTCACTCACTTAATTAATCTAATCAATAGAGTAAATGAGAGTCCAGTGTGGTCGGATTAGCCTGGGTAAACCCCCAGCCTTCAAAATGACGTCACAGGCTATGTCTGTAGCATAAGTTTCATGACTGATAGCACATAGAGGTCACGTGGATGCTGGGTTTACCCAGGCTAGGGTCGGATAGCTAAGCTGCAGGATCCACTTCTCCTCTTCCATTATACCAAACATCTCCTCTCACTCTCTCTCTCTGTGTTTT
>NC_139632.1:18018660-18118660 GCF_964638095.1 Poromitra crassiceps
AAGAAACATGCGCCCCTTCCTTTTCTCTCGCTCTTTGAGTCTGTCGCTCTGTCCCTCCCCCTTTCCATCAGACGGCCATCATCTTTATGCGAGCACCGGTACTGGCACACTGTCCCTAAGCACCGCTGGCAGAAATGCCATATAGATCACTTAAAATGTAATGAGCATAAATGCCGTGCAGCTTTTGGAGAATACCTACGAACATGTTTGCAGCAGTGGCGTGTCTGTGTGAGCTGTGTATGTGGCTGAACCGTCCTGCTGCAGAACGGCAGAACAAACAGGGGACAATGAAGCCGGTGCCGGAGAGCTGACCGCGTATTGTCTGGATCTCTCCTAGCTTTTGTGGCCCAACATTTTAAAACTGTCACGTCTGCTTTTCAACTCTGTGATTGTGAACTCAATGTCTGCCACGCCTCATTGTTCTGTGTGTCTCTCCTCCTGCTCTCTCTCTCCTCTCTCTCTGTGTCTCCTCCCTCCCTCTGCCCCGTCTGTGGGCCAGTGTTCGGCGGGAAGGGGGTGAGGTTCAGCACTAGTGAGGATGTGTACCCAGAGAAGGGTATGTGGACCTCAGGGCTCCAGACACCGGGGCTCCCAGAGAGCCTCCAGACCAAAGCCCACCTCCCTCCACCCTCCATGTGCATCCTGATACTACCCTGCCTGTTCACACTCATCCCAATAGACGATCTCTGTCCTCCCTTTCTCTCTCTCCCCAAACACACACACACACACACACACACACACACACACATGCATCCACATCCACCACAACAAAGAGAATATAGACTTTCTGCATTCATGCATGTAATGTACCCACACTGATGTCTGTATGGTACTGCGCTGAATACATACTTCATATGATGTATGTATGAGCAGGCACTAAAGCATGAGGTGCGGACATCAGACCAAGACAATAGTCTAAATGCTTTAAGAGTATGGAGGAACCCAGATCCAGCATGATGTCATGGAGAGAGGCCCGTGGGCCAAGCGCACTGTGTGTGTGTGTGTGTGTGTGTGTGTGTGTGTGTGTGTGTGTGTGTGTGTGTGTGTGTGTGTGTGTGTGCCTGCCTGTGCGAAACTTAGCATGGGCTGAGTCTCAGACAACGCCACGTAAAATCCACTGCGGGCTTACGGGGCTTTTGTCCTGTCCGAGCCGGTCTTTTCTGTTCGTCGGCTGTGTAATTCCAGGTTTCCACCACAGCAGAGAGGGTGCTGTTTCCCCGCTGTGAAGCCGAACCCCCTTTCAATTGTTACTTGAGACAATGTCATGGCAGGGCAAAAAACCCTCAGTATTGAAAACTATGCAATATTTAAGAACACAAATAGCCCGTTTCGACAGACAACAACTGTGGCTTTAAGGCAAGTACTGTTGCTACATGTATGGAAAAGTAGGGCCGTTTTTAAAGGGAGCCTGCACTGGAACTTGCGGGTCCTTGTCTGAGACTCGGCAGGTGAAGCAGGCTGGGTCTCACGTTGAGGCAAGAGAGTGACTTGAGCAGAGTAATGTGAGTGAGTGAGTGAGTGAGTGAGTGAGTGAGTCACTCTGGCTGTGTGACTATCTTTAAGATCGACAAACACGGGGGTCTCTAGCAAGGTCTCTGCGTTGGGAGGAATTCCTTTCACCCACGTTACTCCCCCCTCCTGAAATGTTAGAGCAGTGATGAAGAAGAGTATGATCATGATGAAGATGGCGATGGCGATGGGGATGACATTTGGCTCAGTTTGTCTGGGAGGGCTCCCTGTCCTTGCCTGCTCTTTCATACACGCATACCGTATACACAAAAAAGGGTGCTCCCCCCTCCTCAACTCACCCCCCCCCCCTAGTGAGCTACAGTTTCAGCCAATCAGAAACAGTCCCTGGGGTCATGTGGTATGTGGTTGTGGTGTCTGTCACTGTAGATCAGTATCAAAAGGATTAGGCTCTCTCTCCCTCTCTCGCTCACACACACACACACACACACACACACACACACACACACACACGCACACACACACACACACACACACACACACACACACACACAGCATGCTGCATGCATAGTCAAGTCAGTATTTGCTTACCTTGCCTTGCTGTAGTCTTGCTGTCTCAGGGCATAGCATATCACGTTATCTTATCTGGTGTGAGACAAGTGATATCACACAGTCGCCTCAGATGGAGATGATCTATAGATGTAGTAGAAATGTGTTGCATAGCAAATAGAAGTGTTATTCCATAGAAGGAGGCCAAGGAGGTAGGCTCATAGAAGACATTACAGTGTGTCTTCAGTGTGTCGCCAGCTGCCGGGTGTCCTTGGCTGTAGCGCGGATGTAAATCACTTTCCACTGAACAGATCTCACTGGATAAGCATTTCTGCCACATTATAGGATGAATTGAACAGTCTCTCAAAAGCTCAGATGAATCTATGCTTATGAAATGGACTGTGAGTGAAATTGACTGTGATTAGTGATGATTGGGTAGGACTCTCGATCATACATACTGTTAAATAGGATGTGAACTGCATTAAAAAATAATTATAGGGTACGATTAAAATAATTGAAGATAATGCTTTGGCAGAATCACATTACAAGTTAATACCTATTCTGATGGAGATTTGCAGTGCGGAGTAAAATATGCACTTTTGATTGTCATGTCGATTGAAGAGACAAAAAGCTTTGCTTATTCTTGGCAGTGTCGTGCTCACTCTGAGCCAGCAAAGTTTATTTTTCATGTTTCATGGAAGACCTCCATAGAATAGACAAGGCCAGGTCCCATTGGCAAGGGGACCAACATCCCATAATAATGCCCCTGGGAGAGATGCAAAGAGCTGCATGCCAGCAACACTCTGCTGTCCAACTCCCACAGACACCTTGCTTAGTGGGTGGCTGTTTGAACACACACACACACACACACACACACACACACACACACACACACACACACACACACACACACACACACACACACACAGGCTGCTGGTTTTTGCCACAAAGATGAAGACAGTGAAGGCACTAATTAAAAGACAGAAAATTAATGTCCTTCTGTCACCGTATCCGTCCGGAATTTAATGTGGACCTTAGCCACTTGTTCAAATGCATCACAAAACCACACCGGCATAACGAGGAAAGATTCGTCCATTTGGTACCACCTTGTTTTCAGACACTAGCCAGTCGACACCTCCCTCCCAGACAAAAGAGCGGGCACCTGAGCGGAGCCATCTAGACATGTCCTTTCTGCATGTCACTCTCTTCTCCCCAACACAGTCCTGCTGGGGCCAGCAAGAGGACCAAGGCCTGCCCTGAGCTAGGGCCCAGGTTCAGGGTTTGAGCTATCTCAGGTGGAGGGTGCACACATGGACCAACTCACATCCATTGGGTTTCTGGAGCTAAGATACAATGATATGAGCGAGCCACTGATTTGAAATAATCAAATTAAGTTCATGTGAATATCATCAATAAAATGTTGAGTCCTCCAGACGTGTGCCTTGTCACGCAGCATAACTGTAATTGGGGAGTTGTGCGTCAGGGGTGCGGTCCTTCACTGACAGATGTGAGAGGCTGAGCTGCTTCCTCTCTCAGTAAGCTCCCGTGACCTTTCCTGTCCCCCTCCCCTCCTCACCATGCTTGAGTAAAAGCCTTTACCAAGGAATGGGTATGTGTCCGCCTGTATAGACCCATCTGAGCATGTTCTGACCTGATCTATATGAGGGGAACCAGGACGATCACCCTCTCAACTTCTCTCCTGTCTCCTCTCTGCCTCCTACTAACCACCCTGCATCCTAACAGACATGCCCCTGTGGGACAACAGACACCATGTATCTATGAGTGAGCACCTAATAGCATTTGTACAAAAGCCACTGCAGTAAGTGTGTCACCATTGGGCAGAATCAGGGCAGAATGCCTATTTGAAAGGATGGGATCGTACACGACAGAGAAGACATATTTCAATTGATCATCAGTTATACTGCGTAGCAGGAAATGCTAAAGCTGCCTGTATTGGCCTGACAGGTGTCACTCATAGCGGCTTTGTCTGATTGTCCAGTCACAGTACAGTACAACAGCTCACTATGCCTTCTTTTGAGTCTTACGCAATGCTTGTTTCAGTAAGAGGCAATATTTGTATCGTCAATATTCTATCAAATGTGCATAGGGTTGTGGACAAATCCATTTCAATGTATAATTTAGGAAACAGATGGAATTGATCAGTAACCTTGTTTCTGCATCAGAATGAGAGGAGGAGCGTTTGGAATAGAGGGCATTGTGACTGGTGTCGGTGTTTGTCCTGCGACAGGAGTACAAAGAGGACCCATGTCTCCAAATGGCAGGGCTCTAACTTGTCCCACTCCCTGTCTGTCCTGCCAGGCTCCGGAGTGGACGACGCTGTGGGAGAGGTGTCCATCCATGTGGAGATTTTCACTCACCCCAACACCGGAGAGCACAAGGTCACAGTAAAAGGTATGATCTTATGTTCAGCAAAGTTGTATTTCTTTCTTTTTTTTATATTGATTTAACCTTTTGAAACAGGTTGTCCCATTGACATAAAGCATCACTTTATTGAACGGAGCCCTTGCCAAGAAAGCATCATTGAGACAAATATAAAAGTTGCAGACAGGGAATGAACAGAAAGCAAAACAGAGTCACAGTGGAGACATGCATTGAACGATATAGCGCCTTAATGAGCCAGTCTTTCTACTTTAAAGCAGCTACGAGCAAGATTTTTGATTGTTATTAAACAGTCTAAATTTAATATCGATGCATCACATCTTACCTCTAATATTAGATGAGAGCAACGCCGAGTAGTCTCGTTTGAACCCCGAGTGAATCGGCCAGTGTTGTCTTGATGATTAGTCTGTCTGTGGCCGGGGCAGATCAGGAAGTGAAATGAAACGGTTTGCGGCAGCCACTTCGGCCATAACCACAAAATAACAAAATGACTTCCAAACAGACTGTTAGAATATAACGAGAGATGTTCGCGAGAGTAGCAAGCCCCTGGATGTAGCGAGCTTGGCGTTTTCCTTGTTTATGGTCTGTTGCTAGGCAGAGCGAAACGGTTGAAGGCAGGCAGCTGCCGTAAACCGTTTCGTTTCACTTCCTGGTCTATCCGGCCCGCCGGAAGACAGACACATACTCTATAATCATCAAGAGAGCAACTCTCAGCTACTATTATAGGTAAGATGTGATGCATCAATATTACATTTGGACTGTTTAATAACAATCGGAAATCTTGCTCGTAGCTGCTTTAAATAATTGCCATGAAGAAGGAGACGATGAAAACACATTTTTGCCTAATTATAATTCTCACCTTAGGGAGAGATAACCACACAAAAAAAAGTATTACATTGCCATGATTAAGTACTGGCATACAAGTGGCTGTGACCCGTTGCTTTTTAGCTGCCAAAGAGATTTATGACTTGGTCTTAAAATACAATCCCAATTTCAGCTTCAATATCTTAGCAAGAAGCTGATATGTGGCCTGAGGGAAAGCCAGTATTTTGCTCTCTTTCTCTCCTTCCCACTCTCTTTCCTTTTATTTCCAATCCCTCTCTCTCTCTCTCTGTCTCTTTCTCTGTCTCTGTCTGTCTCTGTGTGTGTGTCTCTCTCTCTCTCTCTCTCTCTGCCAGTGGTGGCTGCCAATGACCTGAGGTGGCAGACGCAGGGGATATTCCGACCCTTTGTGGAGGTCTATATTATTGGGCCGCATCTCAGTGACAAGAAGAGGAAATATGCCACCAAATCTAAGAACAACAGCTGGGCTCCCAAATACAACGAAACCTTCACTTTGTGAGTAGAGACTCAAGCCCTGCCAGTAATGTATTCAAATTAAATATGTGTGATTCTGTGATGACAACAGACGGTCATAATGGTGCTGATCGTTGGTTTGGACCACTGGTTGGACACACTATGCACTATGTTACAATATGGAGGTGCTCTGCCTTGATCAGAGTTTTGAAATCCATCAGCTGTGTTTCAAAGTCAGATTGACTCTGAAGCCGTTTCTCCCTGCAGCACCCTGAGCAGCGAGGTGGGTCCTGAGTGCTATGAGCTCCAGGTGTGCGTGAAGGACTACTGCTTCGCCCGCGAGGACCGCACCGTGGGCATGGCCGTCATGCAGCTGAAGGACATGGCCTCCAGAGGCA
Organism: Poromitra crassiceps; assembly: GCF_964638095.1. Taxonomy (NCBI): domain Eukaryota; kingdom Metazoa; phylum Chordata; class Actinopteri; order Beryciformes; family Melamphaidae; genus Poromitra; species Poromitra crassiceps. Next base: position 18,024,771 of record NC_139632.1, read on the forward strand.
GCGCCGCCTGCTGGCTGCCGCTGGGCAAGCGCATCCACATGGACGAGACGGGCCTCACCGTCCTGCGCATCCTCTCCCAGCGCAACAACGACGACGTGGCCAAGGAATTCGTCAAGCTCAAGTCCGACCAGCGCTCTGCGGAGGAGGGCCGCAGCTAAGAGGCAAAGAGAGGGTGAAGCGGGCCATGGCTGAAACTGGGCTCAGACATCGCCCAGAGCACCGCTGCCCCGATGTTCTAAGCACAGATGAGACATTTGCCACACATCCAGTACTGTAAATACATCCATTTCACTGAAAAGGACATCGTGCACAACAAACATCACTCTAGTTGTCTTTGAAAGCACCAATGTCTTTACCGTTATAGATATGACCAATCATCCTATAGATGCATAAATCGAAAGTTACGTATGTAACTACGGTTCTATGAATCCCGAATGACCGCCAGAGGCGGTGCTTAAGCACTGAATATTCCCCTTCGCGCATGCGCAGTTCAAGTATGTATACCAACAATGTCACCTGTGACCCCCTGGATGACCGGACAGAGGTTATATCTTCCGGTGTCATCAGGGATCATTTCCTACAGAAACTTCTCGCGAGCACACGAGGATTCTGAGTGACAGAGCGCTCTGGCGGTCATTCGGGATTCATAGAACCGTAGTTACATACGTAACTTTCGTTCTATTTCATCCCTGCTGACCGCCAGAGGCGGTGCTTAAGCACTGAATGACTTATACCAGCGAAGTCACGAGGAATCCTGAGTACCCACCTCAATGAGTAGAATCAGAGGATTCTGGCACCAGGACCACGCCCAGTGGATGGGGAGTGGCAACATTCACCCGGTAGAACCTGGAGAAAGTGTCTGGTGACGCCCATGAGGCAGCAGCACATATGTCCCCCAGAGATACCCCTCTCAGGGCAGCCCATGATGTGGAGACACTCCTGGTAGAATGGCCCCTCACGCCGGATGGCAGGAGGCGGTTACTCGCCCCATAGGCATAGCTGATAGCGTCCACAATCCAGTGGGACAGATGCTGTTTGGAGAGAGCGCAACCTTTGTTAGGGCCACCATAACAGAGGAAGAGCTGTTCTGACTGTCGAATGCACATGGTAGCTGTAATATAGGCTCTTAGGGCCCGCACTGGGCACAGCAGTTCCCGCTTGTCCCCCCTCTCTCCTGGTGGGGGGTCAAATCGTGCAAGCCGTATTGGCTGGTTGAGGTGTGAGTACGACAGCACCTTAGGGAGGAATGCTGTGTTTGGCCACAGAGTGACCCCCGAGCCATCTGAGTTCCACCTCAGACATGAGACACTGACAGACAGGGCGTGCAGCTCACTGACCCGCTTTGCTGAGGTAATTGCCAGGAGGAATGCAGTCTTGCATGACACCCACTTTAGCTCCGCCTGTGCCAAGGGCTCAAAGGGAGGCCTGCATAGAGCATCCAGCACCAGGGGAAGATCCCATGCTGGGATTCTCGGGGCTCTTGGAGGATGCAACCTCTGAGCCCCCTTCAGGAAGAGGGACACCAGACTGTGGCTCCCCACTGTGCCATTGTCGACTCTGGCATGTCGACACGATATTGCCGCTACGTACACCTTCAGAGTAGCAGGAGACCGGCCTTTGTCCAGGAGGGACTGCAGGAACTCAAGGACAGTAGGCACAGAACAATGTACTGGGTCCTCGCTCCGACCCATACACCAGTTGTAAAACAGCTTCCATCTGTTGTCGTACTGCAGACGAGTGGATGGCGCCCTTGCATTCATTATAGTATGCCTGACAGGGTCTACACAGCTGCTGAGTAGTGGTTCGGGCCCTCCAGCAGCCAAACGCACAGCTGGAGGCGTTGGGGATTGGGATGCCAGATCTGACCTTCCAGTTGGGACAGGAGATCTCTCCTGTCGGGGAGGCGCCATGGAGCGCTGCGACAGAGTCTGTGCAGCAAAGGGAACCATGTCCTCCCTGGCCAGAAGGGGGCCACCAACAGAATCCTGTGCCCCTCCTGAAGAACTCTCTGAAGTACTAGCCGAATCAGAGGAAGCGGTGGGAAGGCATATAGAAGACCCTCTGGCCAAGGATGAGCCAGTGCATCCTGGCCCAGAGGGCTGGTTGTCTCCGCTAAGGAGAACCATAGAGGGCAGTGAGTCGACACCTCTGAGGCGAAGAGGTCCACCTCTGCTCTGCCGAAGCAGCTCCAGACTGTGTGCACCACCTCTGGGTTGAGGCACCACTCCCCTGATGGAGGCTTTTGACGGGAGAGGAAGTCTGCCAAGTGGTTCTGCTCTCCCGGTAGATATATTGCCCGTAGGCTGATCAGGCGGGGGGGCGCCCATGTCAGGAGGTCCCTTGACACTTGCAGCAGCCGTGCAGACTTGGTTCCACCCTGATGGTTTATATGATAGACGGTCGAGGTGTTGTCTGACCGAATGAGGACGTGCCTGCCTCTCAGGTATGGCAGGAAGTTCTTGAGAGCTAGGTGCACTGCTCGCAGCTCCAGCACATTGATGTGTCCGGCGCGGTCTTCCCCAGACCACTGCCCGCGAGCCGTCCTGCTCTGCCACACTGCACCCCATCAGGCATCTGTGGTGACAGTCTCCCTGCGGGACGGGATGGAGCCCATAGGGACCCCCCTTGCCATATAGGCCCCGTCCCTCCACGGGGCTAGGGCGAGGAGACACTGCTGTGCCACTCTGACCTTTCTGTGTCTGTGCCGCTTGGCGTCCAAGCGGAAGCCGTTCAGCCACCTCTGCAGGGGGCGCAGCGACAGCAAGCCCAGCGGAACAACAGCTGCGATGGATGTCAGTTTGCCCAAGAGCCGAAGAAACGTGACATAGGGCAACAGTCTTCCCCTTTGGAACAAGGGAAGAAGGCGTAGGATGTCGTCCACACGGTGTGGGGACGGACAGGCTGTCATAGTAACAGTGTTAATGCTAACCCAATGAAGGTTGTGGTCTGAGATGGTTCTAGACAACTCTTTTCCATATTTACCTTGAGTCCTAGGTGGGACACGTGGGACAGGAGGCACCCTGTATCTTGGGCCACTTGAGCTCGGGATGGTGCGCAGACCAGCCAGTCGTCTAGGTACGGAAGGACCTTCATGCCCTGAGACTGCAGAGGTGCAAGCGCCGCTGCCACACATCTCGTGAACACCCGTGGGGAGAGAGAGAGCCCGAATGGCAGCACCCTGAACTGCCAATGGTGGCCTCGATAGGCAAAGCGCAGAAACTGCCGGTGTTGATGGGCAATGGGGACATGAAAATAAGCGTCTTTCAAGTCTATGGATGTGAACCACTCTCCACGGGCTACAGTTTGCAGAACGTCTGCCGTGGTCAACATATGGAAGGGCATGACCTTCATGAACTTGTTGAGTCCCCTCAGGTCCAAGACTGGACGAAACCCGCCAGTCTTTTTCGGCACGAGGAAGTATGTCGAGTAGAACCCCCTGGGGTGCGACAGAGGGTCTACAGCCTCGATGGCGCCCTTGGCCAGGAGGGCAGCCAACTCCTGGTCTAAGGCTATGGCTTTCACCGGGTCGTTTATGATGGTAATTTTGACCCGGCTGGATGTTGGGGACCGGCGTCGCAATTGAAGCTTGTACCCGTGGGTTAAGGTGGCAACCACCCACGGGTCTGAAGCATGAGCAGCCCAGTACCTGAGCTGCTGATGGAAAAAATATCCGACAGCCGGCCCCGTGGCTTCGATGTCCGCCCCCCCGGCCCCTAGGGGCCCTGAAGGGGGGACGAACAGGATCCGGGGCCCGAGGCCGATTGGAGGGCCGAAAGTCACGGCCCCGGCTCTGCGTGTACTGCTGAGGTTCACGACGGCTACTGATGTGCGCTGGTGGTGGAAAGCGGGCTCGGGGAGCAGCCGAGGGGCCCCTGGGCCTGGTGGGCGGAGGCATACGGCGAAGACCTGCCAGCTGCTGCCTGGTCTGCCCAGCCTGGATGGTTCGTTCCAGCGCTTCCTGTGCCGCTGACCCGAACATCTCTCCTGGCTCCACTGGGAGGCTACGGAGAGTCCTCCTCGACGCCTCAGTCAAATTAGACTGTGAAAGCCAGACTTGGCGACGAGTTTGGACCAGGACGGACATCATCCGTCCAATTTCCCTGGACATAAGGCCAAACGCCTCCAGTGACGCATCACAGAAGGCCACGGAGTCAGCATTCACATTGCCCTCCTGTAGTGAAGCAGAGAGGGCGAGCATGAGGTGTGACAGGGAGTTGCCTATACGACCGGCCCGAGCTCCCGCACCATAAGCCCTTGTGAGAAGGTTGTCAGTCATCCGACACTGGGGTCGGGGGCACCTAGCATCCCTTCACAGAGCCTCATCTGGGGAAACAATGAGGGATGCGATGGCAGGCTCCATAGCTGGCATGTGATCCAGGCCAACTCTTGCCGTGTCGTGCATGGCTGCCAGGGTTCGACCATCAGCAGAGAGACGGGAGCAAGCTCCAGTGTCCCTCCAACAGGCCTGCAACTCCCTCATGTAGTCCACTGAGTGAGGGACCTCAAAGGCAGTGGAGGCTGGCCTGCGCCTGAAGAAGGCGCTTGCGGGAGCCGATTCCGCCTGCTGCGGTATATCCATGCGTAGGTGATCTAGCGCCCTGCGCATGACCGTACGCATGGGGTGGTCCTCCGTCTCAGCCAGTGAACTGTGAGCGGAGGAATGGGAGCCAGGCCCTGATGCCCGGGAGACCCCATCCAATGAGTCTTCCCCATAATCACGAAAGTGAGTCGCAGAAGCTGCCAGGGAGAGTGTATCCTCCTCTGGGGCAAGCGCCGGCATTTGAGGAGTGGGCACCTCAGCCTCCTCTGAAGGGCCACCAGGCTGGTGAGCCATGAACATGGACCTCATCTGGGCCAGCTCAGCGGACAGCTGATCCACCTTTGATGACAGCCCACTGCGGTCAGACTTCGTCTTTTTCTTGGAGGGTCCAACCGCAGCGGCCTCAGCCAGACGCTTAGAGCTCCTACGTTGGAGCGGAGACACTTGGCCCGATGGGGGGATGTCACCTTCGCCCATTGGGTGTTCCAGCTCTGCCAGTCTGACCGCCCTAACTGCCCTAGGCATGTTGCTGCAGTTCATGCATGGATTGTCCGACAGTGCCTCCCTCAGGTGCACAGGGCCAAGGCACGCGGGGCAGAGATCATGGCCATCCTCTGGCTGCAGAGGAGCCTCACAGGATGTGCAATAATGTGCATTATCCATCATGGTGGCACCAGTTAGGAACACCACCACACCGGCTAATGCACACCCTTCACAGTTAGCCCAGAGCGCGGACGCAACTGGTCCCTACTGTAGATGCTGTATGCTGGGGGGAGGGAGCGCGTACGCTGCCTATACCAGCAGGCAGCAGAGGCTTACTCCTACACAGTATATATATATACACACAATGTAATTAATTAATATATATATTAATTAATATTACTGTCACTAGCAGTCCAAACAAAACAACATCTAAACTCATCCAAAATGAAAACACTACTCACAGCGCTGACGCTATAACGTTAGTGAACAGAATGAGACCATATACTGGGGGGAGGGAGCGCGTACGCTGCCTACACCAGCAGAGGCTATTTCTTGTTTTTTTTTTTTTTTTTTTTTTACGCGGCTTTATGCAACCGCTAACAATATACGTTCAAGTTACATAACAATAACGATAACCAATAACAACCGGGAAGCGCTAACGCAACCCTCCGGCAAACATCAGTAACAGATAACGTTACTCTTTTAAACAAACCACACTTGTAATGCCGGGAGGAGGCTGCGCAACGCAACACTCACCGGCAAGTCTGCAGCAGTAGGTATCGTTGAAGATACAGCTTTGCAAACAATTATGAAGTCACCTCACCTTGTCCGGAGAGGGAAGTGGAAAACACTGCCTTACCGGCGAAAGAACGCCGCAGCGTCCACCTGAACAAAAAATAACTCCTCTCATACGAGGAAGAAATTTCCGTCGCAGCTCCTGGAGGGCGAACGTTCGCTGCTCCGACCAACAACGGCCGTGGAACTACTAGCAACGGAATATACGTTTAATATGAAGTATCTCGTAATGCTTTCAAAAGCACTCTGCGCGCGAGAAGTTGAAAAGGAAATGATCCCTGATGACACCGGAAGATATAACCTCTGTCCGGTCATCCAGTGGGTCACAGGTGACATTGTTGGTATACATACTCGAACTGCGCATGCGCGAAGGGGAATATTCAGTGCTTAAGCACCGCCTCTGGCGGTCAGCAGGGATGAAATAGAACTTATTTGGTGACAAATCGGATGAACCATACATCTCTATATAGAGTTTAAATCATAGAGCGTATATCTACCTTCCTCTCAACCTCTCTCCACAGAGGTCCATCATGCCATTTCAAACTAGCATTTCACACACACACACACACACACACACACACACACACACACACACACACACACACACACGCACATATACAGTACATATACCTAAATACCTACTTTGACTGATCAGGGTGTGAAACTTCTTGTAGCCTTTACTGTCTTGGGTTTTCTCTCGATTCCCTCTGCCTTTTTCTTTACCCCCTACATTCCAGTTCATCTTGTCCCTTCACTGGCCTGCATCCGCCCAGAGAGGGGACCAGATGTGCCAACAGATAATCACTCAAATATGCCAAGACCTGCCATAAGCACAAGACGACCAACTGTCCAACAGACCCACTGACAAAAAAAGGGCTGCAAGGCCTCAAACATTCCAGTATGGGGGTGTGGTTACAGACATTGGGAATAAAGCACTATTTACTTCTGATCGTTTAAAGATTATGGTTAAATTAAAAATATATATATTTACTTTCTGTTTATTCCAAATTATATTTATATTTTAATAATTCTATCTATATCTATCATATAAGCTGTTTAGGACATAATGTATGGTTATAACAGAGGACTATTAGGTGGAGGTGTTGTACTTGAAAGATTGTCCCTGTCTTTTTGTCTACCAGTAACAGAGCACACTGCCTGACACCCTTAATGCCTTTTGTCTCGTTGACCCTAGTATGTCTGTCTCCTATATAGTGTCTGTATAGAGAGATGAATCTGTCCAGGACAAGCGTGTGTATGACGCACACTGTGTGGAGCCTTTACTGTATGAGTTTGTAAGATGTTCTCGTGTTGACCTCATGTAGCCGCCAGTGTTGCCTGTTACCTGCAAATGTAATCACAGAAAGCCATCACAAACAAAGAACATTACATGTGGGAGGATGCTCATGTACTAAGTAGATTTTTCTGAATTTTCTAAGTGTCTTTTACTTGTGAGAGGATGTGAGCTGAGGGTTATTTTCATCCTTGTCTTATTGTAACATTCCATGGCTAGCCAGGCCCACTGGTTGTACGAGTGTGTGTGTGTGCCTGATAGAGAGGTATTATTATACTATTGAGATCCGCTGTGAGTGAAAACAATAGTAGAAAAAAAAGCCACTTCCTCTCGTTAAAAACAACTAGCCAATCAAATCAATACCTCCCAGTAGAGGTGATAGAAAAACCTCTATGTTGCCATAGTAACATCAATCTGTGTTAAATGTCTACAGGGTTTACAAACCCACACTCGCCACAGCCCCCTCCCAGGGAAAGCACAAATCCCAAATGTCCCCGCACCCATGTTAATGGATGAGCTGATGTAGAAGGCAGAGAAGAAAAGACCTCTCCTAAAGGGCTGCAGATCCAGACCGCACCTGGCCTGGCACTGTAAATTAACGAGGGTCTACAGTATAGCCTGCTTACTGTAAGTAGTGCAGAGTATATGGAGATGTATTTGTATATTATGTAAAGATTTAGAAGCACAGGGTTTTTGCTGAAACCATTATACATTTTTATTTAATTGTATTTTTTATTTATTTTTACAGTAGTTTCAAGGATCCGTATTAAATCAGTGGTTACTTACTACTGGCCGACCTAAGAAGTGGCATGTCTCTCAGCTCAACTTACATTTCCACTGAATGCCCTGCTATTTTCCAAAAGGTTGATTTAACTATGTGTATGTTGTTGTAGGAACAAAAAATATCAACATTATGGAAAGAAATGATAGGATGAGAGTCTCCAGAAAAAGTCCAAAGTTCTTTATTGACTGGAGGTTCTGCTCTGTTCTGTTCTATTTCTATGTAGCTGCCCCCTTTTTCGGTTGCCACTAATGAGAGCCTGTCCCCCAAAAGCACTTGACATGGTAGTAACTGAATATCTGAATTTCATGAACCCCCTATTCAGCAAAGTGTAAGAACGGAACTCTATGCATCGAATCTATAAAATGTATGTAGATCATGTAGTTTTTGAAACAGTCTTATGTTTACATTGTGGATTATTATGCTTATCAGCACAAGTGTTTGTCTGATATGTTGTATAAATGCTGTCTCTATTGAAATGGGCCAAATATCACAGCTGTGGTAGAACTGATTAGAGAACGGACTCGTGTTTGAACAGCTTTTCAGCATAGATGAAAACTAGGAGAGAACGATTGTTATTATTGGCAGTGGGCATTGTAAATAGCTCAGAGACTGTATGAAGTGGAGTTTGCTGCTCTTTTGTTGACTTGAATTGTGCTCTTAGGCTGACTGGGTGGTTGGGAATCGAGTGTATGGGTGCCCATCTGGACATGTAGCTCTTATTGAAAGATAACGTAGCCTGGATCTGACTTTTATCTAGGCCATGTACACACCGGAGATGCACAGCTGATTTGTACAAACAAACAGTCCAACCGATATGGACAAAACTGATATCATTGTTAAACACTTATGCTTATGCTCAATTAAATAAAACGCCACTTACTTTTTAAACTGGTGTTATTTACCATTATACTGAGCATACAAAATAAAGCTAAGTAAACTAAACCTAAACCTAAAGAGGTTGTGTCACTCCATGGTGTGCACAGGGTCTTGCATCTAAGAAGACTGTAGATCACAGACTTAATTAAGCCACATACTGTACAGTCAGGGACGCAACTGTCACCTGGCTGGAGATGCCACAAACAAACTTTATTTGTTGCTGTTGACAATGATAGTTTAGTCGCAGGGATTCGTACTCCTACAGAGGTTCCGTGTCTTTGTCGGGGTACTACTGGTCATGTACACAGGCTGGCATGATGTGGAGCAGGGATATACACACATGTTTAGGACAGAGATATCTAGAAGCACAATGAAATGCACACAGACACAAGCAGACAGACAGGCATGTTCTGTCTGAACAGTCCACACAGACATACACATGCACAGTGATGCCATGTACTTTCAGAAACAGTGCATGATAGGAACAAAACAAAAAACAAAAAAAACTTTCTTGTGCCAGCACGCGTAATTATTTGATGTTATTTGCCAATTGATGTCTTCTTTGATTTATTTTGATATTTCATTATTGTTTTCTATTTTTCAGAGGTTTGTGAATATATAAATATGTATTACTGATGATGTGTAGTGGTACAAAGTACTCGCATGAGATAATTTTTTTTATACAACACGAGATGTTTCAAAATTTTTGTTTTAGTTTTTTTTATTATTCTGGTTGTTCTTATTGGGGGTTGAGGTTACTGGGACTACAGTCTCGCTGTGTTTCTGCTTCCAATAAAATATGAAACGAGCTTGTATCTTAATTTTGCTCCGTATTTGTCACACACTAGAGAAGTTACACTTTTCAGGGTTCCTACACATTTTCCATTTCAAAATCACATACTTTGACATACTGATTTACTGAAGGGGGTACGGTGGTGCAGTGGTAAGCGCTGTCGCCTCACAGCTCGAAGGTCCTGGGTTCGATTCCCACCTGGGACGCTGTGGGCGCTGGAGTTGTGACCCCCCCCCCCATATCCTCAGTGCCCACTGCCCAGGTGGGCTATCTCGTCAAAAGGGCTTTTCTGTGTGGAGTTTGCATGTTCTCCCCGTACTCCCCAGGGGGTTCCTCCGTACATGACCCCCCCACTAAAAACATGCAGAAGATCGTCATCCGACCAGTGACGACAACATCTGAAGTTGGTCCAATGAAGGTCGCCGGGCGCTATGGGCTACCAACCACACTGATAAAAATAAAAATAATTACATTCTTGTAAAAGATAAAAGAAATCCACTATTCTACTTCGATTTCCAAATACTAAATTCACTGTAGCTTGAGGATTTAATATGTTGAAACTCTAGACTAGCCACTGTACATTTGCTCAAAATAATCCTAAGTGAAGGTGCACTGGATGATCAGTCTGCCTGCTTTTAGGCTCTGCGTAGAAAGGAGATCTTGAGGGAGTCTGGGATGTCTAGCTGGTCGGCCTGTAGGACGGGCGGAGGCAGGTAGGGGAATGTGACAGGAAACACTCTCCTCACGTCCATCAGTAGCTGTGGAGGCTGACCGTCAGAATGGCCCTTGAGAAGCCCCTATGGGAGCGAAGACAGAGATGGTTACATAGAGACACATAATAGGCCTATCAAAAACAAACTCACAGTCCTCACCCCTGTAGCCAGTACCTGGACAGAGCGGATGAAATTCAGTGTAACTCTTTCTTCAAGGTCACCGCTTGGAGTGTAAAGGGTCAAAATCTTCACAATCTGTAGAACAAAATGACAGAGCAACAGACTGTTGAAGAGACAGACATTGAGCCTTGTACACACTGGAGATGCACAACTCATTTTTCTGCAGTAGACAGAGACCCACCTTCTGGCTGGACAGGGCAGTGCAGGTCTGAACGAGGGCCTGTGCATCGGCCTCTGTCCTTTTCCCCACCTGGAGCAGCTGAGCTGCCTGGATGAGTGGCTCCAGTGTGGCCACACTGCCCCCTGCCTGCAAACCGTGGCTACGCAGCCACTCCTCCAGCAGGCTCACATTGTATCTTGGGGGAAACAAGAGAGTGATGAGTAGAATGATGCTATGTGTGTCTGTACATATCAGCCTGATCTCATGTAAAATCCATAGTTATAATTATGAAAAGTATTGCATGCTCATTTCATATGATATTCTACAAACAGAGGATGCAAGTGGCTGAAACTGACATTTCACATTGAAATACCACCATAACGAGTGCAAAGTAAGGGAGTGGGGATCGAGGTTTGCCTTTAACTCCTGCTACCCAAGTTTAATTCACAATGCTTGCAAATACGTTTTCTGCTAAGAGTGATTTTTTCATTTTCAGCAAAGTTTTTCTTGATTAACCATGACCCAAACCTTACCATAACCTTAGACAAGTTGTTTTTTGCGGCCTAACCTTAACCCTAAACTTAACGGACGTTGTTTTAGCAGTGATCTGATTAACCTAGTTAGAGAACTGATCCGTTCATGACTAGGTATAATACAAATCAAAGTTGCTGACTTTTTTTTACTGTATCATACAAACAGTTGTACGAGAACACGTTGCATGTCTGTCTACCGTATTTGCATGCCGCGGTTCCAGCAGCACATGTCTTTCCTCAGCAGCAGGCTGTTGAGTGTGGAGGTGGAGATGAGGTAGGTGAGCTGGTGGAAGGCCTGCTCCATCAGCGCTGGGGGCAGAGCCTGACGTGACAGGGCCGTATGAAGGGCCCCCAGCTCCCTCAGCACTGAGGCCATGGTGGGAGCATTGCCGTCCAAAATCCTGGGGTCTGAGCCAGCTCGCTTCCTAGACCCTCCCAGCTTAACACCAGACAGACCCGGGATGGTCTCGCTCTCCAATACGGCAGGAACTGGAGGAGAAAGAGAGGGAGGGGGAGGTGAGACCAGAGGAACAGTGGAGGGGAGAGAGGAGTCGTCAGCAGTAGCAGCATCTTCTTGGTCATTGTGGTACCTATGATGTTCTGTAGATGTGACTCAGTGATGGAGAGGAGCTGCTGATAGGCCTGGATGCAGAGGTCACTGAGGGCGCGGATCAAGTCACTCAGGTCACAGGTCAAAGGAACCAGTTCCTCTGAATCCAGGGTCACAGCCTGAAAGGAATCAATCACAGATCCATGAATGCTCCCCGACTACTCTTCAATACGTTTAGATTCTAACATTCTATGAATTTGTAGACTGCTGCGTTCCTGCATTTGTTTTTATTGTAGTCTGTCTGAAACCATTAATTAGCTGTGATTTTAGCTGGCCTGTGTACACAATTAGGGAAAAGTCTTGAGAGTATTATCTATGTCGAGTCAGACCCTGATTCCTTAGCATTATGATCATCTTTGCACTACGATCAGCTTTATCCATTGCCATTTCTAAGATGCTCCAAACAATTAGATGCAAATAATAAATTAATGTTTCTCCTACCTGTTTTGCGGAGTGCTGGCTCAACAGGTCGTGCAACAGACAAGCGTTCTTCAGCCACAGAGCTGCCATGTCCACATCGTTACTATGTTTCTGCGTGGAAAGGGAAGACAAGAAAAGCATATGTCATCATTTGGAGATCAATGCTGACGGTGTAGGGGGGGGGTTCAATGTGGTTGTGTCTATGTGAAATGTTTGGCCTTTTTATAGTTGGCTTCTTCCAACTTACGAGCCAGATTGTTGGGGTGTGACACAGACATAGGACAACGCAATCAGTGCCAAAATGTTTTGACAATCATAGGGAAGTGTTTCAAAGTCAATTGTATATTCCTTTCCGTAAGTGACAGCCTAATCTGAACTGCCCCGAGGCGTTAAACCCCAACCATCTGGTCCATGGAGCAGGTTATGGCCTGAGGTTACCTTCAGCGCTCCCTTCATGGCGGTGACAGTCGCACTACAGAGTGAGCGAGCTCGACTCGGGTCTCCGCTGCAGTCAGCCTGCCGCACACACAGGAACGTCACACTGGCAGCCAGACCAGGAGGCAGAGACAGGGCGCTGTCCACACGAATGTCTGAACCACACACACACACACAGAGGGACAGTGAGCAGGGCCAGGTCATATTCGCCAGCTATTCTAGAGTTACCTGTTGTAAAAGTTCTTGTGTGAGTCAGTCATATTCAGAGGCGCTGCTAGAAATTCTGCACATGAAGATGTTGAAGAAGCATTCAAAAAAGCCGTAGTAGCCATGTTGGGAGACCACCATGTAATTCCATTGTGATTGGTTGTTCAGACGGGTTGGGGTGTCATAGATTGATGTGACTTGAGAATGATAATGAACCCCAGTTGAGTATCACTAATCATAACACGTCTTATGTTAAACAGTGTGAAATGTCACCATCAAATCCCTTGTAGTAACCCCTCTACAGAGTGAAGTTTTTCTGCTGAAGAGGTGCTGGTTTTCTTCCAACAGGGCATAGGCTGTTTGCTATGGTATTTATTACCTATTGTATCTAGCTTAGCAGCGTATTATCTGTATGAATGGCTCTCTCTTGAAATTATTGCCTCTTTTCCCGTCATTAATTCCTGATCATACTAAACTGTACAATAGATACAGTCAGTGTCTCATCAATAGATGCACGTTCAATGGATCCGCATGGGGTAAATCCTCCCGTTCTTCCACAGCAGAGTTAGCATTTAGCTGCTAGCCCAGCCAGGGCAGACAGGATCAGGGATTCAACACCCGCAGTGAACGTAACATCTGAACAGACATCTATATACCTGCTTTTGAATCCCCAACCATGTAGTGTAGAGCCGTAGCACCGCGTCCTTTGGTGAGTCAGCCTATTGAGTTCTACTGTATGGGGGGTTTTACCCCAGCATCTAGTCTCGCGCGCCAGCCGTAGTAACATTTTGTGGGCATTCCCACACAGACTGACTATCTATTATTGACAATGTCCAGGAGATGGATATTGATTTGAGTAAATTTTCAAATACAGTTGGACCTGCTGTGGAGGTAGGTAGGTAGGTAGGTAGATAGATAGATAGATAGATAGATAGATAGATAGATAGATAGATAGATAGATAGATAGATAGTGTAGATAATTAGATAGATAGATACAGTATATAGATAGATAGATAGATAGATAGATAGATAGATAGATACAGTAGATAGATAGATAGATAGATAGATACAGTAGATAGATAGATACAATAGATAGATAAGTAGATAGATAGATAGATAGATAGATAGATAGATAGATAGATAGATAGGACTAAGGCAGGGGGGAACCATCTCACCGGTGATAAGGTTCTTGATGAGCTTGGCCTCGTCTCTCTTCCTACACTCTAGCAGGCCGCTGACTGGCGCTGGTTTAGGTTGGGATGGACCCGAACCGTCTGTGGTGAAAGCCGATGGTAGGACTGGACAGGGACAACACCACAACACAACAGCAGAGCAAACACAAGACTACACAGATGTGAGAGAGAGTCAATATTCATCTGTAAGTTACGTATGTTATATGCTGTATTCCCTGATGAAACCAAACGCCATATTGCATCAGAGTTTTTTCTCTCATAATTAGTGTTTATTCAGACTGTTCTCACTTTTTCAATTATTATTTCCAGGAGAAAAATATGGGGTCATGGTACCAATGTAGGTACATATATAGTATACACTGTTACTGTCAGGTGAATACCTTGTATCTTCAAAATGTCAACTTTTCAGGGGCTGAGGAAAAACAGCCTTCTTTCTAACTTGACCACCATGCATTTTTGAGTTGATTGAAAGTGGTTCCTCAACCTAAAATAAAACACCATGTAGTGCTTCATGTTAAGTTAAAACAGGAAAATCACCAATATTGGAGTTATGAGGTATTCACATGATAACAGTGGTGCTGGAGAGGGGCTATATAGATTGTGTGATAACCCTCCCACTTTCCTGTTTCTGTGACTTGCAGCAGCCTGGTGGGTTGGGTTGTCATTAAGGCTGATTGAGTGAGTCTATCATACATGGGCAACATACGGCCCGCGGGCGCCCCCGTGTGGCCCGCGATGGAATTGCAATTTTGCAATTGCAAATTATTATTTTTTTACAGTGCACTTGAACGCAACATGCAATATACCCGCTGAATAAGTGTCCAAATGTTCATGTCATTCTGGGAAATACTCTTCTGTTATAGCATTTCAGTCTGAAATATGGAATATCTTTCAATAATATTTACGACTAAAAGGCTAAAAGTAATCTCATGTGTAAGAAATGACTGTTCTACATTGAAGTAGAAATTTAAATAATTAACTTGTTGGTTTTGGATTTATTTAGCTTCAAGAGTGCATTTTTGTTCTTGTGTGACCCTCAACACAGGCTTTGAGAATCCCGGGCCACTTACTGATACTTATGCTTAAATTAACCCACTCATATTCTGGTTTATTTCAAGAAAAACATTTCGGCTAGTGGAAATTCTAATTGGTTGGTAACTTTAAAATCTAGCAGCCATATTGGCAGGTGGTGAAAAAAGTTAATTTCAAGCCCTGCAGGGAGAGCAGGTGGTGACATAGGAGTATGTTGCCCATGTGTGCTTTATAGTAACGTTCAGTCAGAACTCATTTATAATTAAGCCCATAGTTAATGAACTAATCATGTACGAAACACACACACACAGTCACATATTTTATATACTGTATATGTTGTAAGCCTAATTTTTGCCATCACAGCTGCTTTTTACATGTATGGGATAATACAGGCTAATATGTGTGTGTGATTGAGAAATGAGATGCAGGTGGTGTTCATCCTAATTGGCCTGGTCAGGTGTCAGATTGCTGCTGGCTGATTGGCTGGTGGAGAGCATTTAAGCCAGCTGATGCCATCCTGTCGCCCCTTGTTCTCCTCATTCCCAACGATGATGGCTGCTGTGCCGACTGCTGTGTTCTGTCAGGTAGGAACTGTGTGTAGACCTACTTTAGTAGTTCTGCAGAACTTTATTAAGATGTGTCTTTATCTTGGTAGACCTGTGCAGTCTAAACTGTAAATAGTTACCTTCCAGATCTACACTTTTGTACACTGTAAATAACACTTACCCAAGTAGCAGAAAGTAGGGGGAGAAGCCCTTTAGTTTTTTGTAACATTTTCTGATGTTTATTTTGTAGGAGCTTATAGGTAAGAGCTGTGTCTCATTTAATCCATCATTTACTTTTCTTAGGTAAATTTAAGGTTGGGGATTAGTTTGATTGGTTAGTTGTGTTGGGGCCATGCTGTGCTCTGAAACTAAACCTGCTACTTGTGAACTTGTGATGGTGGTTTGGCTGATCATCCTTGGGAGTGGGAAGAGTGGGAGCACTTTTGTGTTGCGGTCCCGTTCCCCAAGGCCGGTTCTTAACATAATTGGGTGCTCGTCTGCTTTTCTCATTCGTCAGCACGTCTTGTGTGTGTATATATATATTTTATATGTTTGTCTGGTGGGCAGTCTTTGTGCAGGTGGTAAATGGTGTTAGTCAAGGTGGCTTTGCATGGAGCTGAGGAAGCTCATGGTGGTAAAGCTGGTGGAGATGTTTGTTGGAGGAGGAGCCGGTCAGAGGGGACCAGTAAGACTGAGGAGGGGCGTGACAAGGCAGGGCCGTCAGTAGCACCGTTTGTCCTCTTTCTGTGTAGACTGCTACCCTACAAGAGTCTCCGTACATAGACTTGCCTGTCACTCTGACTCCCAAGCTGTCTAAATCAGCGATACAGACATATTTACAAGTGTCACAGAAACATTTCAAAGCCACATATTGAGAAGAAGAGTTCATAGCTTCTCGACGTCGGGGTTAGAAAGCTCGACGCTGCTCATAAATGCCTCTTTTCATCTGAAGTCTGTGCTGGTGATATTTTTTACCGAGCCTTTGGCCAGAGTGGCGCTGTGACGGCTGAGAGCTCTAACCTGGAAAAAATATCACCAGCACAGACTTCAGATGAAAAGAGGCATTTATGAGCAGAGTCGAGCTTTCTAACTCCGACATCGAGAAGCGATGAACCCTTCTCAATATGTGACTTTGAAATGTTTCTGTGACACTTGTAAATACGTCTGTATCACTGATTTAGACGGCTTGGGAGTCAGAGTCACAGGCAAGTCTATGTACGGAGATGGGACTCTTGTAGGGTAGCATAGTCTACACAGAAAGAGGCGAAACGGTGCTACTGACGGCCCTGCCTTGTCACGCCCCTCCTCAGTCTTACTGGTCCCCTCTGACCGGCTCCTCCTCCAACAAACATCTCCACCAGCTTTACCACCATGAGCTTCCTCAGCTCCATGCACACCATTTACCACCTGCACAAAGACTGCCCACCAGACAAACATATAAAATATATATATATACTCAGACGACGTGCTGATGAACGAGAAAAGCGGGCGACCCCCTAAATATGTTAGGAACCGGCCTCGGGGAAGGGGACGGCAACACAAAAGTGCCCCCACTCTTCCCACTCCCAAAGATGATCAGCCAAACCACCATCACAGGTTCACAAGTAGCAGGTTTAGTTTCAGAGCACAGCATGGCCCCAACATCAACAAATCAAACTAATCGCCAACCTTAAAATTATTTAAGAAAAGGATGGATTAAAAAAAAAAAAATACACAGCTCTCACCTATAAGCTCCTACAAAATAAACACGAGAATGTTACAAAACTAAAGGGCTTCTCCCTCCTACTACTTGGGTAAGAGTTATTTAGTGTAAAAAAAGTATAGATTTGGAAGGTAGCTATTTACAGTTTGGACTGCACAAGTCTACCTAGACAAGGACAGATCTTCAAGTTCTAAAGAACTACTAAAGTAGGCCTACACACAGTGCCTACCTGACAGAACAAAGAGTCAACAGAGCAGCCATCATCGGTGGCAGGGGATGGATCAACTAATTTAACAGTGCAGACACACAAAGATGAAATAAAAGTTTGGGCTATCATTCAAAACTGTATTTGCTAGCTAATGCATTAGTACGTTTGAGTCTGTGTCATGTGTTCATATCATTCTTTTCATTAGTGTGTAATTGAACTAACAGTCCACTCATTGTACTCCAACCTATGATGGCTCTGTATTAACTCTTTGCTGTGTTCTGTCAGGTAGGAACTGTGTAGGCCTACTTAGTTGTGCAGTGCAGAACTTTCAGATGTGTTATCTTGGTGGACCTGTGCAGTCTAAACTGTAAATAGCTACTTCCAGCTCTACACTTTTGTACACTAACATCTTACCCAAGTAAAGTAGGAGGGAGAAGCCCTTTAGTTTTTTGTAACATTGTCTCATGTTTATTTTGTAGGAGCTTAGGTGAGAGCTGTCTTTTATTTAATCCATCCTTTTCTTAGGTAAGATTAAGGTTGGGGAGTTTGTTGTTGGGGCCATGCTGTGCTCTGAAACTAAACCTGCGACTTGTGAACTTGTGATGGTGGTTTGGCTGATCATCCTTGGGAGTGGGGGCACTTTTGTGTTGCGGTCCCGTTCCGAGGCCGGTTCCTAAAATAATTGGGGGCTCGTCCGCTTTTCTCGTTCGTCAGCACGTCGTCTGAATATATATATATTTTATACGTTTGTCTGGTGGGCAGTCTTTGTGCAGGTGGTAAATGGTGTGCATGGAGCTGAGGAAGCTCATGGTGGTAAAGCTGGTGGAGATGTTTGTTGGAGGTGGAGCCGGTCAGAGGGGACCAGTAAGACTGAGGAGGGGCGTGACAAGGCAGGGCCGTCAGTAGCACCGTTTCTCCTCTTTCTGTGTAGACTATGCTACCCTACAAGATTCCCGTCTCCGTACATAGACTTGCCTGTGACTCTAACTCCCAAGCCGTCTAAATCAGTGATACAGACGTAGTTACAAGTGTCACAGAAACATTTCAAAGCCACATATTGAGAAGGGTTCATCGCTTCTCGACGTCGGGGTTAGAAAGCTCGACGCTGCTCATAAATGCCTCTTTTCATCTGAAGTCTGTGCTGGTGATATTTTTTCCAGGTTAGAGCTCCCAGCCGTCAGAGCGCTCAACAGCGCCACTCTGGCCGAAAGCTCGGTAAAAAATATCACCAGCACAGACTTCAGATGAAAAGAGGCATTTATGAGCAGCGACGAGCTTTCTAACCCCAATGTCGAGAAGCTATGAACTCTTCTTCTCAATATGTGGCTTTGAAATGTTTCTGTGACACTTGTAACTACGTCTGTATCGCTGATTTAGACGGCTTGGGAGTCAGAGTGACAGGCAAGTCTATGTACGGAGACTCTTGTAGGGTAGCGGTCTACACAGAAAGAGAAACGGTGCTACTGACGGCCCTGCCTTGTCACGCCCCTCCTCAGTCTTACTGGTCCCCTCTGACCGGCTCCTCCTCCAACAAACCTCTCCACCAGCTTTACCACCATGAGCTTCCTCAGCTCCATGCAAAGGCACCTTGACTAACACCATTTACCACCTGCACAAAGACTGCCCACCAGACAAACATAAAATATATATATACACACAAACGACGTGCTGATGAATGAGAAAAGCAGACGAGCACCCAATTATGTTAGGAACCGGCCTCGGGGAACCGGACCGCAACACAAAAGTGCCCCCACTCTTCCCACTCCCAAGGATGATCAGCCAAACCACCATCACAAGTTCACAAGTAGCAGGTTTAGTTTCAGAGCACAGCATGGCCCCAACACAATTAACCAATCAAACTAATCCCCAACCTTAAATTTACCTAAGAAAAGAAAATGATGGATTAAATAAGAGACACAGCTCTTACCTATAAGCTCCTACAAAATAAACATCAGAAAATGTTACAAAAAACTAAAGGGCTTCTCCCCCTACTTTCTGCTACTTGGGTAAGTGTTATTTACAGTGTACAAAAGTGTAGATCTGGAAGGTAACTATTTACAGTTTAGACTGCACAGGTCTACCAAGATAAAGACACATCTTAATAAAGTTCTGCAGAACTACTAAAGTAGGTCTACACACAGTTCCTACCTGACAGAACACAGCAGTCAGCTCAGCAGCCATCATCGTTGGGAATGAGGAGAGCAAGGGGCGACAGGATAGCATCAGCTGGCTTAAATGCTCTCCACCAGCCAATCAGCCAGCAGCAATCTGACACCTGACCAGGCCAATTAGGATGAACACCACCTGCATCTCATTTCTCAATCACACACACACAGAGGAGGAAAGGAATGATGAACACATGAGAGAAATATACAAGGACTGAATGTGAACATTAGCTTATGTAGCTAATTGAGTTTATAATGACTCAGAGCTTGGGACACCTTGTATATTAGCCTGTATTATCCCATATATGTAAAAAGCAGCTGTGATGGCAAAAATTAGGCTTACAACATATACAGTATAAAATATGTGACTGTGTGTGTGTTTTGTACATGATTAGTTCATTAACTATGGGCTTAATTATAAATGAGTTATGACTGAACGTTACTATAAAGCACACATGGGCAACATACGGCCCCCTGTGTGGCCCGCGATGGAATTGCAAAAAAAGTTTTTTTTTTTTTTTTTTTTACAGTGCACCTGAACGCAACATGCAAGATACCCGCTGAATAAGTGTCCAAATGTTCATGTCATTCTGGCCAATATTCTTCTGTTATAGCATTTCAGTCTGGAATATGGAATATCTTTCAATAATCTTTATGACTAAAAGGCCAAAAGTAATCTCATGTGTAAGAAATGGCTGTTCTACATTGAAGTAGAAATTTAAATAATTAACTTGTTGGTTTTGGATTTATTTAGCTTCAAGAGTGCATGTTCGTGTGACCCTCAACACAGGCTTTGAGAATCCCGGCCACTTACTGATACTTATGCTTAAATTAACCCACTCATATTCTGGTTTATTTCAAGAAAAACATTTCGGATAGTGGAAATTCTAATTGGCTGGTAACTTTAAAATCTAGCAGCCATATTGGCAGGTGGTGAAAAAAGTTAATTTCAAGCCCTGCAGGGAGAGTGTGGTGACATAGGAGTGAGTGAGAAAAGGATCAAATATTGGTGGTTAAGACTGAATAATGACATCACAACTGTTAATTTAAAATGAGTTATTCCTCTAAACCTGGCTTCAAATGCCCCAATTTTTTCGCGCTGGCGCCGTTCAGCCCTCAGCAAAATCTGGTAGCGAGGACTTTTTTTGTGGCCCTCTCTATCATCAAAGTTGCCCATCCATTACGGCATGACAATATTTGTTCGGCCCCCGGCAACAATCTGGATTTCTCATGTGGCCCCCCATGAAAAATAGTTGCCCACCCCTGGTCTATATCATATCATGTCATGTTTCACCTGCTCGAGCCAGGAGTCGTCTGAGTGTGACTGTGTTTCTGAGTTCCTTCACCTCCCTCCTCAGCCTCACACACTCCAGATCTCTAGCTTCTAGTAGCTCCTGCATATGAACGGCACGCACGCACACGCACGCACGCACACGCACACACACACACACGCGCACACACACACACACACACACACACACACACACACACACTTGCATTTTAAATTTCAGGCATTTAGCTATCACTTTCCACCTGAATGATTTATAATAGGGAATTATAATGAATTATTATTTGCATTGTTGTCTCCATAGTCTCTCTATTATGTACATTACCTCTATTGTTTATCTTAGCACCCGTTGTTTTTTATACACACACGCGCGCACACGCACACACACGCACGCACGCACACACACACACACACACACACACACACACACACACAGGGCATCATAATCACACACAGATGGGGAGCAGAAACTGTTGAGGCAGAGACCAGTAGAGCTTGATCACTGCCCTAAACAATCCTTCATGCATAGGGTTGTCATCATCAGTATCCCTCAGACTGCAGCACAGATGACCAGATGATCAGGTCCATACCTTTGCAGCAGAGGACGGATCACAGATGGTTCTACTAAGCTGGCGCTTGAGAGCCTCCACATCCTCCTCCCACTGACTGCGCTGACTCCGCAGCTGGCTCTCCAGAAACCTGACAGACACAGAGGGAGAGACGAAACAGGATGGAGGAAACTCTGAATCATCTCACATCAAAACTGTTGCACTAAATTAGTGGGTAGCTCCATCTGGTGGGAATTAGTGAGTGAATAGTGACAGACTTACTTGTTGGCCACTCGTACAGCATCGTAGGCGTGTGCCAGGTCCTCTCCTCTCATCCTCACTGCAGGCACGTCCATCCTCTCCATCAATGGCGCCTATAAGTGCAAACATAATGTGTTCGCTTCCAGTCAGCGCACTTAGGCAGTGCTTTTCTGTGGTCTTCTGAGTTTTGATTACGAATCAAAGAAGATCAAAGAACAATACAATACTATCACATTATTATATAAGCCAATTAAGCATAGACAATTATGAGGAGGAACATTTAGACGTGTATGACTATCGATGAAAGGTTCTCTCAACCATCTTAGGCGATGCAATTTTATGATGAAACAGGAACGCATTACTTTAAAACAGAATATCCTGGTAATTTATTTGAGGAAAAGGTCTATTCTCCTTTGAGCTTTGTTTTCCTGTGACCCTACGTCTCTCACCATCATCTCGCAGCCCTGGACGGAAACGCTCCTCTCCAGGGTGGGAGAAGTCACACTGACCCTGCGGACCTCCTCTGGGGAAGGGAAGAGTGGGGGGATGGAGAAGGATGGCGAAGTGGGGGTGGGAGAGAAGGGCTCGAAGCTCAGACTCTGACTGGAGTCGGTCCGCCTGTGGCCCTTGTGTGCTGCGGCCCCTGGGCGCTGTCGTGTGGGAAAACAACACTTTGAGTGACCACGATGAGCGCTTGATGCAGTGTGAGCAACCATCGAAAAATGGATAGAATAATCCTAGGACACTGAGAAGATCAGTGGGTGGATGCATGTACCTCACTGAGCAGACTCATCTCCCTCAGGTTGTCATATCTCTGCTCCAGTCTGGTGAACTCTCTCAGCAGACCTTGATACTTTCTCCTCTCCTCATCCAGCTCTGCCCTCAGAGCGGCACTTGCCTGGGACACGGCCTGGCGGACACACCCTGCACGCGCGCACACACACGCGCACACACACGCGCACACACACACACACACACACACACACACACACACACACACACACACACACACACAGAGACACACACACACACACACACACACACGGATAGAGGTAGAGAGAGAAAGAAGAAGAGATAAGGTGTGTGCAATTGAGCGGCATCCAGGTAGTGCAGCGGTAGATTCCCTGCCTATCAACACGTGGGTTGCAGGTTCGAGGAACTTTGAACCCCCGCTTGTTCGGGCATCCATCCAGGCACACTTGGCCGTGTCTGCAGGTGGGAAGCAGGATTAAGGGTATGTGTCGGGGCCACTGCACTAGCACCTCCTCTGGTCGGTCGGGGCGCCTGGTCAGGGGGGAGGGGAACTGGGGCGAATAGAATGATCCCTGCACACACTACGTCCTGCCGGTGAAACTCCAAGTTTGTAAGGTGTAAAGAAGTGGCTGGGGAGACTGCACATGGATCGGAGGAAGTATGTGCTAGCTAGTCTACGGCTCTCCCCGAATTCATAGAAAGGGCTGCACAACGACCGGGCATCCTATCAGGGAATTGGCCAAGTACAATTGGGACGAAAAACTTGATAAAAAGTGAAAAAGTGTGTGCAATAGAGAAATAAATGGTCACATATGAATTGAAGTTATAGAACATTTAGAAAACTGAAGATGGTGTGATGCTGACAAAAAGAAAACCTACTAACCCTCCTGTGCTTTTTCTTGTTCAAGCAAGCGAGCAGAGAAATCCTCTTTCTCTTTCCCCAATCTGTCCCGTTCTTTGTGCAGGGCTTGCAGCTCCTTTATCAAGGATGAAAAGTAAGAGAGAGAGAAGAAGAAGACACATCGTGGAAGACCACTCTACCCTAAAAATCTGTAAAAATAGTACAAATACAAACACCTGCACAGCTTGATAGGTGCAAAGCTATTCTTGGGTTGGCGGGCTCACCTGTGTGAGTCGAAGGATCTCCTGAGTGGCTTTCTCTTGGGCTCTCCTGTTCTCCTCCACCTCCCTCTCACTGATGACTGGGCCGGGTGGGGGCCGCTCCTGTTTCTGACTCTCTAGTTTCTGCAGCGCCCCCCTCAGGGCCTCCAGCTCAGCAGCCTTTGCCTCCCGCTCGGCAGAGAGGGTCTCTCTCAGAGCAGCACTCTCCCTGGCCTGGATGCGCACACACACACACACACACACACACACACACACACACACACACACACACACACACACACAAACACACATTGTTACTGTTCATGCACACCATGGTTGCTGGCGTGTCTGGTTGGTGAACTCATCAATTACAATTCAACTGGTGCATCGAAACCTACAGAAAACAGAATTTGAATTATGGTAAATTGGAATTTCAGGAATTAATTAATTAAATTCTATTAAATTCTATGTCTTTTCTTTCCTTCTTGTTTTCTTATATACATACATATCAGAGATTAAACATACTGTATATTATCAATACTAAATACCATAAAATGTTAAAGGTACCTTCCAGGTGGTACGTGATGCATAACATACAATGCATACAGTATGATTGAATGTATATTTTATTTGTTTGATCACGTTATAATGTTTAGCAAGTCAAGACAACCTCTCTTAGGAGTGGAGTTTCTTGGAATTTAATTGAATTCAATTCTGTTTCCTGACATTCCAATTCACATTGTGCTACCTAGAGCTGGCTAACATTCACATTCCAACAGCAACTCCAGCAATTCAATTGGAATTGACCATGCATTCCCTGTTCAGTTCATGAATGGCCACAACCGTGATGCACACATTTATAAGATTAAATGACTTGTTCAGACAGACGTGTAGCATTGTAACCAAACCCCTCCTCCTCAACTCTTGCCCCACCTGCTGGTCAGCTCTGAGCTGCAGCTGCATCAGTTTGACCTCCATGCCCTTGTTGAGCTCTCTGAACCTCTCCACTGAGCGAGCCTCTGTCTTCAGCTTCAGCAGCTCTCTCCTGGCCGCTCTGCGCCGCGCGCAACACTGCATGAACACCACTGCCTCTCTGACGCGCCTGAACGCCCGCCTCGCCAGCCAGCCACGCACTGTGGCCTGCAGTAACACCGCCGCACGCTCCGCCACCACCTGAGGGAGGGCAATATGGTTTCAAAGGTGAAATGAGCTTGGTTTAACTTGCCTGATGTTTAAACAAGCTCAAAGGTGGACACACCGCCAAAACTAAGTAGTCATGATTGATTTCTCAACAGGTCTGGTTGACAAGGAAGTAGATCAATTTGAAGTAATTACAGTATGAAATCGGTAACAATGAAACAAGACCAGATAATAAATCAAGTGAAGATATTTTTAAATAGGTTTTGAAGCAGATAGATTTTGTGGAGTCCATTATTGACTGCTGACCAGTCTGTGCCTGCGGCGTGCCAGTGTGCCTCTGGTGAAGGCCTGAATGGTGACGGTGGCCTGGCGGATCATGAGGAACAGCTGTCGGACCAGCACCATGCGATAGGTCTTCTGGATCACCAAGGCTGCCTTGGTGTAGCGCAGGGTCAGGGCCAGCCTGCCGCAAACAGACAAGAAGCAAGACAGAATTTAAGTGCCTGATATTGTGTTTTGGGTAGATTAGCAGATTGGTCGATTTTGCCACTGATGAGAACACAGACACGAAAACGTCATTCATGTGTCGTTCATCCTGGTGCTCCATGCTAACTGCTTAGGATAGCAGAACGATGGTGGGTGACTAGTACTATCTCATAAGTGAAAGAATTTGAACTTGTTGCTTTGATAAATGACAAATAATCTTAATTTATATTTGTCTTAATTTGTTTTGAATATGCCAAAAAAAAACTTGGCATATTCCTTAAAAAAAAAAAAGGAATAGTGTGACATGGAATGCACTATATAATTACATATTGCGTACCAGAAAATATATTTCCCTCTCTCTCTCTTTCTCTCACACACACAGAAACACACACACACACGCACGCACACACACACGCGCGCACACACACACACACACACACACACACACACACACACACACACACACACACAAATCTCTCTCTCCATGCTCACCGTCTGGCCAGGGCTCCTCTGCAGTATCTCTGTATGGTGACAGTTGCCCAGCGGGTCCTGGTGTATGCGATGCGTGCCAGCCATCCTCTGACCCAGCTCTGGATGATGACTCCGGCCGCACGCAGCCTCTCGGCCCTCAGCCTCTCCAGCAGAGCCACCTGGCCGGCCCGGAAAAACACTTTGCTCTTTCCAAAGCAGAACTGCTCCGGGTCCGGGATGAGCTCAGGCAGGGCCCGCCGGCACGAGGCCTGGGCCCGCTCCTCACTCGCAGCCCCTCCAAGCAGAACACGATACCGGCTGAAGAACTCCTCGTACGTCCATCTGGCAACAACGATTTAGTACAGAAGATCCTTGAGGAATCAGCTTGTTTTAGCACAGAGTTCAAATGTACCAACGCAGTGGGGCTCCAAACAGTTTCAGGGGAAGCTCAGTGAATGGAAGTGAAAATAATAGTAGGTCTACATTAGTTATTCCAATGCCGTATGTTGTTATTGTTGTAAATGTTATCAAAAGGAGATCAAATAGAATAGCCTAAATGTGTATTACTTGTTTAAAGAGATGCCGTGGTTTGGGGGGAATTTTACAGTTTTTCCCACGTTCCCAGAGTCAGAAACCCATAAATGCCTTCAGACAGACCTTTTTTCGTGTAGTTGGTGCAGTCTGCTGAAGTATGTCCAACAGCAACATCAGGCTATCTTAGATCAATTGATGAGTGTTTGTGGCATCAAATCATATAATCATGATGATCCCATGGGCATCCAGGAATTAAGGTAAACTAAGCAAGTACACGGGAAGGGGGCGTCCAAGCTTTGTCTGAGGGGAGGCCCACAGTCTCAGACTTTGAAAAGCCCTGTTATAGCATATTATGTGTTCGAAAATCAAATGCGTTCTTTGGCTTAAATGGTAAAACAGGAAACCAGACACTAGTCTATCTGTTTTTATGATCCTTGACATAGAGGAGAAAGGTATAGCACTGAATGCAGCTACAGATATTCTGACATGATTTTCGCAGATAAAATGAACGAGACCTGATACTCAGTGCTGGTGTTGTATGAGGGCGTTGTTGAGAGGAATGTCTATAAAGGACTGCGTACCTGGATGGATAGCCTGCAGCGCTGATACGAATGGTCTCCAAAACCCCACAGGCTCTCAGCTGCTGGACTGCCCTCTTAGGGTCAAACCTAACAAGCAAAGACTGTTATAGCCTGCTTAGTGCACACAGCAGCGTTCAGTACAAATGATACAAAGATCTGCATGCATATTTGATTCTGTCAAGAGCAGGCAAATAAAGACAGGGCCGGACTTACAGGAAAGCCTCTTTGAGGTCGTTGGGTTTGATACAGCGCACATAGTGAGGAGTGGTGCTGTTCAGAGTGTTCATCAGCAGCTGTAAGGACTGACGGAACTACAGGAGAGAGAGAGAGAGAGAAAAAATCATGACAAAGCTTACTCTCTTACAAACTCTCTGCTAAGACCACAAGACACACATATTCACCAAAAATGTATAGGAATGAATTGAACTGTGATTACGGTAAATTAAAGACAAAGAATGACAGAAAGTGATAACAATATGTGCACCAGGTGTCACTGTTCTGCTCAGTCCACAGTAAACATGCATGTTGAGTCTACCTGGAAGCCCACACTCAGCTTATGTTCTCTGTGGGCTCTCTTCCCTGAGCGAATGTTTCCATTGGCCAGAGAGGACACACTGCCTCCTGTTGGCTCCTGCTGGAACAACTCAGCCACGAGCTCTGACTGCCACACACACACACACACACACACACACACACACACACACACACACACACACACACACACACACACGCACGCATACACACGCATACACACACGCACACAAGTGCAAGTGTGCACACAGACACAGACCAGAGATCAAAGGAAAGTGAGCGATTCTTTCCTCACACAGAACTGAAGTGAATGAATGAGATATGATAAATACAACTAAATACCTGACTTGCTCTCAGAATATTAATGGGCTCCTCAAAGACTGTATCTCGATTCTTGTCTAAAAAGCCGCCACATTCATATTGCACCTGATGTGAGAAATTAAAAACATCTGTTAATACAAATACTGCCATCCTTTTTTAAAGCTAATTGAAGGGGTCGGGGTCTTAATTGGCCTCGGCTGGGTCTACTGGGCGAGGGTGTATGATGTTGGATAGACCCGAAAACACCTTACGACCCCAGTTAACATCACTGATGACGCGTCCCAGCGCATGCTGAAGCATTGTATTTTGAATCGTTGTTTATATATGATGTGTTTCTTCCATGTTTATATTGTAACATCAACCTGCCACAGGGACCACAGATGGAAACTAGCCTCTGGCTAAATCTGGCATATACATTTGAACAAATGTTCATTAATATGCATTGTCCCTGAAAATAATAATACTAACAATAATACTAATACTACTACTACTACTAATATAAAATATCTGTTTAGAGCAGCACAATGTTGACTCACCATATCAGCAAAGTGCAGTATGACGAAGGCGCTGTTGGACATGCGAGGCTTACGGAAGTGAGGGTGTGGCTTGGGGCTCTGGTGCTGCTCATACAGCTTCCTTGCCCAGCTCCCGTCTGAACCTTTAGGCATCTGAGCAGTCATACAGACAAAGATCAAAGAGACTGGTGTTTGGTTGAGCATCAGCAAACGCAGACATTTCAGAAGGCCTTCCCATTTCTGTGCTACTCAAAAGATCAAGGTATTAAAAAAGGAACAGCACATTTCTACAGATCGTATTTATACCCGCAGTTATATTACTTTTAAACATTTAAACATTTTGGACTGAAACATTTTGTCTTGCAATAGTGAGGATACAGAGTCATTTTCCTTTCAGATATACTGTACCAGTAGTTTGAATAGACACCACACCTCATACAAAACAAACTGTAGCCACTATGGAGGCAAGTCTAATTTTTAGAAGGATAGACAGATAAAAAGAAAAAAGAGAGCAAGAGAAGGACACGAGAGAGAGAGAGAGAGAGAGAGAGAGAGAGAGAGAGAGAGAGAGAGAGAAAGACACACCCTGCACTCCTCATCTAACAGGTCGAGCAGGCCCAGCTGTCCCTCTATCAGAGTGATGCACTGCTGATTGTCACTGAACTCGATCCTGCTCCAGGCCAGCTCCTCCCGCACATACTCCTCCTGCTCCAACTGGAACACATGCTGCAGACGACCGATCAGGAGAGAAAAAAATCAGACCAATCTCAAAGCAAACAAGTCAAATATTTGACTCTGAACCATCGTGACTGATGACAAATGGAGAAAATCGTTGACAAATGAGTGAGGCTAGCTTGGCCAGAGAAACAGCCCGTCACACAGGGAGGACAGTCTGTGCTTGTTCTGCTCCCAAAGAGAGGCGACAGAGCAGCATCTCACACTGCATATGAGAGAAGCCTACAGTACTTCCTCAAAACAACATAACTCATTTGTACAAATAGATATTACAACATATTCTAGGACAGAGGTTCTCAAAAGTTTTTCAGCCAAGGACCCCTTACAAGATAGAAAATATACCGGGGACCCCCTCATTCTGATTCGTGATTTTGGGCTAAGGCCGCTAAGCTTAATTGTTTCCATGGTAACGTGCTTGACTTTTAAATTGATAGGTTTGTTAGATTAGAATGTGATCCATGAATCATTTTAGATTTAAAGCATACAATATTTCCGTTGAACTATGAAGTTTTTGCACACACAAAACGTTTTTATTTTTATTTTCCTGAAAACTTTTTGTGGATTCCCTGGCAAAGTGCCACGGACCCCCATTTGAGAAGAACCACTATTCTAGGAGACTGGCAGAAAAAAAATACAGACAGGAGGAACATTAACAGCGGGGGGAAAAAACAGTACTGTACATGCCACACGTTCTTTATTTTTTTATATTGATTTACTGATTGATTAATATGATATTATCATTATTGAACCATTTGTTGCTGTTAATGTGTAATCATCATAGTTGCTGACTGATTCTGCCATAATCTGTTATTTGTTGCTTGTGCTTTGGCAAAACTATTTCATGGCAATAAACCAACATTGTTGGAAATAAATATAATTGAATTGAATGGAATCTGAATTGGAGAGTCTGACACTGATTTGGCCATTGGCACATGCAAGTACACTGACGTTGGCTCCAAGCCATGCATGTGTGCACAAATGCACAAGTACAGAAGGGCAGATAGAGATGACTTGTCTGTCTGTCACATGACTTACCCTGTTGAATTGCTGTTGCAGTTTTTCATTTGCATAATTTATACAGAACTGCTCAAAACTGTTTCTGTCAAAGGTCTCAAACCTGCAAGAGAGAGGGGAAGCTGAGTTCAACTTTGTAGTTATGTATTGAAGATACTGACGCACACATTTTTTCTTACCCTCAAAGCCAATATCGTCTAATCTCTCTGACATCTTAAAATAATCTTCCAGTGTAATAAGGCCGCGGAAAGGAATGACCTTCTATCCCGTGCCACCAAACAAATGGACTCCCTCACCCATAGATATCCAGCACCCCTATGAAGGATTTGGGCTTCCCTCTCTGTGAGCGCAGGGCTGAGTTGAGCCTCTGGACAGTCCAGATGAACAGCTGGCCATAGATGTGTTTAGCCAGCGCGTCCCTGGCCTCCACGGCCTGCTGACCGGACACGGGTTTGACCAGCATGTCACCCCCTACCGCCAGCCTGCGGTGGCACAGCCAGTGGGCCATCTGGGAGCCTTCCACTCCTAACAGCTTGGAGAAGACAGCCAACGAGCGGTCCTCCGCCTGGGAAAAGACACAGGACTTAAGGCAGCTGCAGTATGTGCACTGATAGAGAAATGTGAAGATAGTTGTGGAAATGTCTATACAGAGCCTGAAGCAATCCCAGGGAGACATGTTGTACATTTAACAAACGTGTCTTACATCAATGTAGCTGCGATCGCCACCTCTCCCACTGGCTTGTATGTTGACATCCCCCAGGTGCAGAACAGCCGCCAGGATCCTGAAGAGCTCCATCTGTTGCTCGGGTTGCACACCTGCAGATTCAACCCAGTGTTGTAGTCAAGTTACTAATATATCGAGTCTGAGTCGAGTCTCAAGTCCCCAGTGTTCAAGTCCAAGTCCGAGTCATCAAAGAAGAGTCTGAGTCAAGTCCAAGTCGATTCGACTAGTGTAAATCTACATATAGGTGTAAGACAACTGCCTACCCTTGCACGAATTTGAATAATGTCACAGTATTAATTTAGCTATCAATATCTTATGCCAAATTATTAGGGCCTATTACAAAAATAAAAAAAATCTATTAAGGAGTCCAAGTCTCCAACTTCCGAGTCCAAATGCATCAACGCTTGAGTCCAAGTCCAAGTCCAAGTCATCAGTGCTCAAATCCAAGTTGAGTCACAAGTCCTGAAAATGTGTCCAGGACTCAGTCCAACTAGACTCGACTACAACACTGGATTCAACATACAAACTGTCTGGTTTATTTATTTAAATGATTTCAGGGCCTTATGAAATTGACCTCAAACAGAATGACTATGCATGCCCGCGCGCACATGCGTGTGTTTGTGTGTCTGTGTGTGTGTGTGTGTGTGTGTGTGTGTGTGTGTGTGTGTGTGTCTGTGTGTCTGTGTGTGAATGGTAATACTATACCCAGAATGGAGAAAGCATTGCGAGTGCGCTCCAGGTCCTCCAAGTCATCAGTACCAGGTATCTGCATCTCTCCTCCCTGGTTGGTATAGCGGAAATGCTCAGGTGCCTCTGGAGGACGACACAAAACACACCCAGTCATGATGGAAGCAAATGTCCCAAATGAGACAATATTCCCCCAAAATGAACCATCACAATCTATGGACGTCGTGGACATGGAGACCTTTTGAGACAAAGTGAAGGAGTGGCCTGTGGTGGTGGAGTCTCACCCAGTTTGAGGGTCCTCATTTCTGGCAGCGCTCTCGAAGCACACAGCTGGTAGAAGATATGGTAGTTTCTCTCTGCCGATGCCTTACATACACATAAATATATATATCACAATCATGGACAGATGCATTAAATACATGGCCTTTGCAGCATAACATTTCAGCTTTAAACATAATGAGAGATTGTTTTGTGAAAAGAAATCCCTTAAGATTAAATGTGTTGGATCATTTTTTTGGTTCAGGAAATTATTATTATTATTTTACAGCAGTGCAGGTGAGCTCACCTGGAAGACGACCCTAGACTTCTCCAACAGATACGTCCTCATGTTTGCCCCGATGATGTCGCCCTTCCTGCCGAAGCCTATCTCAATGTACTTCCCGAAACGACTGCTGTTGTCATTTCGTGTGGTTTTGGCATTTCCGATGGCCTGTGGACAAGAACCCAGTGTTTTCTTTGTGTTTCTTTTTAGAAAGGTTGGAACATCTCAATAGTCACCTCCTCAGTGAGAGAGACTTCCTAACCAATACATCCATCCATCGCTCCATCTGCCCGTTCAATTCTTCCCCCATCAATCACCTCCATGATAGGGTTGGAGGCCAGAACGCGCTCCTCCACGGTGGTCTGCCGTGCGGCTCCTCCCACCACAGCAAAGTATCGCATGGTGAATTTGGCCGAGACCGTCTTCCCCGAGCCAGATTCCCCGCTGATGATGATGGACTGGTTTTTCTCCTCCCTGTACAGAGACGGGATACTCTGACCACCAGCACCAGTTAGTGCTAATGTTTGAGTTGTTTTACATCATGAATCTCAAACACCACATGCTTTGACTATCCTTCATAGTATGCCATTAGCTAGGGGGAGTGGGAAATATTACATTTTTGTGTTCAGTTTTCTATTCAAATGGATGAGAATGGTTTCTGGTTGTTGTGGGTCTGACCTCTGACCCCTAAGCCCTGACCTGGTCATGGTGCGGTAGGCCTCCTCGGCCACCGAGAAGATGTGAGGCTCCATGTCAGCCATGTCCTGACCGCTGTATGCATCTATCACCTCCTCTCCATATATGGGTAGCTCATCATAGGGATTGATGGCCACTAACATAATACCTGGACGGACAGTGGGAGAATACGGATGTTGATAGGACATCATTTTGAGAGAGAACGATCCAAAGAAACGACAGAATTTGCTCTAACTACACCTAGTTTTGACTGTACCCAATATACATATTAGATATCCCTTCAAATAAAAGCACCGGAATATCCCCCGTAGTAACATTAGCATTCACAATGCAAATCTAATTACGAATCTAAATACATTTGTATCATTTTAATAGCAGATAAGTAACTACATCTTTATTCTTTATGAAGGACCATTTTATATATATGGCAGGGTTGCTCCTGTGAACCTTAAACCTGTGGTAATAAAGATGACACAATGAGCTATAATCATGGAGACAGAAGCACACGGGAGCTGCCTGCTGCTGGCTGTTTGCCACCCAAAATCTCTACCATCACAACCTTCTGTCCCTCATGCTCGCCAACTTTGGGTTGGACAATCTTCCCTGTTTTAAGATTATTCTTTTTTCACCCTCCCCATCTCATCCTCTTTCTCTCATCTCATCATCCCTCTCCACCTGCCCGCTCACCACAGTAGGTGTAGATACTGCTGTAGTCCAGGAATCGAACCCGGAGGTTGTGCAAGATGGCCGGCTCGTGGAGGAAGCTGAGCGCGGTGAGATCGTTCTCCCCCTCCAGGATGTCCGGGTTCCCCAGGAGAGGGAGGTCAGAGGGAGATGCCACGGGGAACTGGACCTGCTGCCAGTGGAGAGGGGGGTTTTATAGGCTAGTGCTTTATAAAGGTGGAAGGAGGGAGATGGAGCTTAGTGGCATGATGCTTGAGCGTTTGCACTGATTCTTAGATGACAGAATAACTGTCTTGCACACTGTGTCTCACCATGCCATCGGAGAGCTGTAGCAGGAGGTGGTTTTGTCCTGGGTTGTATTCCTGAAGGAGCTGGGCCGAAACCCAGACTGCTTCTGGGTCTGGAATCCACACACTCGCTCCCTAGCAAAGGAACACACTGCTTCATGTATGTCAAAATAGTAAGAGGTGAAGGTGAGATTGAATGAGAGACAGGGAGAGGGAAAGACAGTGAGGTGAATGGATTCAGATTCCATCAGACACAGCTGGAGATGAGAGCATTACATAACGTTTTATTTCCTGTTTGTCAGCATCCGTGTAGCTACATGTTACACTTCCTGGCCCCACCCAGACAAGACATTTGTCTCCTATCAGCATAAAAGGCTCCTAAACAGTGTTAAAAATTAACACTGGTCATCCTCCTGTAACTTGGATTAGCTATTATCCACCAGCTTCATGAGTTTTTTTTAACCAGTCCAACACATTTATTGAAGTATTACAACTTGAACAAAAAATGAATTTAGTTCCAGATATGTACCTCATCTCTTACCAACAAACCTTGTGAAATATAGGCAATCGGAGAATCATTACACGTGCCAGTGTTAGGGATGGGACCAGGAACACAAAATTCAGTTCAAAAGTTATTTCCCATTGTAAGTGTAAGTCCAAAATAACTGATCTTTTAAAAAAGCACATTATTGCACAATGTCTTTCAACTGAAACAATGCTAAAAGACCGTGAACAACAATCTGTTTCTAAACAACTCAATACTAACAAATACTGCACTTGTACTTGTTTAAAAGGTACCATATAATTGCCACAGCCAAGAATGATAAACATTGCATCGTTGTAAGAACTCAAATTCAATCCAGCCTTACCTTGCTGTATAACTCCATTGTTGCCATCTTAACTAATATAAAGCCGGTGAGGAGGCATTGATAGCTTCAGAAGGGGGCAGCATACAGAGAGTCCTCTGTGTGCCGGCCGGCGTCCTGTGCTCCCCTGCACAACAGCCAAGTTGTGAGAGTATGTGCACTTTGTCCGGGCGAACACAGAGGCATGAGGACTGTCAGGTTAACTGTTAATCTGTGAGGATGCACTGATTCATCCATTTAGAACAAGCTGGAATCAAGCAGAGTGGCTCTTATGAATGATACTTTTGGATGTTAAAAATACTATCAAGTTGACATTATAAACAAGTTTAACCAGAAAAAAAAATACTTTGTACATTACACTTTGATCGGAAAGAACAGATGGGAACAGTACCCCCAGGTGACATACGATTCATCTTTAATCTTTAATAAGTCATACAATCAAATTCATTTCAGCAATCAGCCTGCTGATATCGAGTAGGGGATTTCGTTATTTCAGTTGGACGCATGATTCACCATCAAACCTTGAGAAATAGGGGTAAACCGTAAAAGATACAAAATTATTCTTTCTTGAAAATAAATGCAGGCATTTAAACAATATCTTAATTGCAATTTACTTTGTCACCAATTTTGTGCGTGGGTTTACTAGCAGGCAGCATGTGTGTGGTAACATTGACACATACAAAAGAAAACGTGGACTGAAGCTGTGGAACAAAGCTTTGGCACAAAACAGCAATGTTTCACAACCTCAGTAAGCACCTATGTGGTGATGTGTTAAAAACACTAACATTTACACAATAGAAAAGAGGTTTGAAGTCATTTCTTCCCCATTGTGGTCATCTCCATCACGGTTCCTTAATTTTTGACTGTAATAATGGGGGCCAGATGATTTGCTAAAAATACAAAAGATAGGCAAAACTGAAGAAAGAAAAAACGTAATCCCCCTCCAAAATGACATGGCTCCTCTTTGGTCAATACTGAACATGACTCACATCACACAACTGACATGAAAGATAATATTTCCTTGAGAATATAATAAAAGGTTTACTCCACAATACGTCTCTCTCCATTGGATTTACACACGATTCAGACTGCAACATCTGCATCAGTAACTGCAGCCGTATTCCTTTACTATTTCATATTGGCCCTGAGGCTGAGACAAATTAGTTCTACTCAATAGAATTGAATTCTACTCATATGGTTCCACTACAAAAGACTGTCCATGTGTGTTGTGTTGTTGTACTACTCATGGAGTGCATCATAAAATTCAAGAGACATACAAAACATTCATTTTCAATCTGCCCGAAAGAAAATAAAGCACCCAAATCAACTTTTTGAAAGTGTGTCGATAAAAGGTTGGGGTTTGACATGATTGTCGCAAAAGATGCAAACCCATAAAATGCCTTTTCGTCAAAAATACACTTATCATTGAACACTGACACAATGTAGATAAGTTTCTTTTAAATCTATCAAAGTGTTCCGATGTGTTCTTTTGTAAAAGGGAAAATTTTTAAAATGTCCTCATCATGATCATCAACCGGTTTAGATTTACTCGGTCCGAGTCGTTTGGTGAGCGCTGGAGTCAAGGAGTCCCAACCAGTGGGGTCGATGGTGAGTGGCAGCGTTTTGAGACTCGTAGCACGGGGTCAGAGGTGAAGCGAGGGGAAGACAGTTCTTTAGGTCGTACTGCTGCGAGTGAGCTTTATTTTTAAGTGGGGGTGCAGACGCTGGGGAAGAGTTCTTCAGGGTTGGACTGGTGTAGGGCTCCTACTGTTCATGGTCATGTGTGGACAGGTGTTGAACAAAACCCTTCCGAACTTCACAAAACCCTACAAGAGAAAAGCGTCGGCAATGAGATCAAATTTATTCTCAAACTACCTTTTTTTTAGGTTGCATTTCACCTATTATTTATTGAAATCCATGCCAGAAATGCATTGAACATGCAATGACTTAAAGAAGGGATGGGACAATATATCAAAATTCTATCTATATGGCAATACAAAAATGTGACAATAGGTATCGTGGGGTTTGATTTTGATGTAGTAATCACAAATGAGACGGCTCCATCCAAATTATTTTATCTGCATACAAAGATTCTGCTAGAAAGATTTGCGGCCCAGAAATGAACATAACTAGAAATATTGCACGCTCATTTTTAGCGTGATTGGCTGCTGCTCGCGGACCCACCTGTGCTATACATCCTCCATGTCGTCACTGGCGTTGCCCTCGTCCTTCGGCGCCTCTCCTTCACCGCCACCCTCCTCAATGTGAGCCAGCATGTCGGCCATGAGCGCCTCCTCCAGCCTCTTCCTCACACTGTACACCAGCTCCTCCTGTTTCCTACATGCAGACACACAACAGGAAATGGTTACCGCTGGCAGTTACAGTTACGGAAACTTTGAACAAACTAAGCTCAGTTGTCTTTAAGTGAATCAAAGATGTCAAGAGAGAGAGAGAACACTCACAAGTTCAGACGTGGCAGATTTATTCATTAAGTCACATCTACATCTCTCCAAACTAGTGGTCATGGTAATCAAATATTTCCTGTCTTTTACAGCTCCAAGCCCTTTTACAGTTGTCATTGTGCTTAGTGACAAAATGGGACGCAACATCAAATGCACTAAACAGATAGGCCATTATTATTATTATTATTACTTGAGGAATTGCTCACATGTTGGGGTTAAATGTTCAGTTAAACGGCTGAAATGGAGCCAATGTGCAAATCTTAGTTAAAATTGGCTATGTGGTGTCTGTGGCGGCGGTGTGTTTTACAATTGTGATGTCATCAGTGATGTCACTTGAGCAATTGTGATGTCATCAGTGATGTCAGTCGAGTAGCTGTGATGTAGTATGAGCCGATGGCACACACAGTTGCACGATGGCGCCTAGGTGGTTGGGCGGTGTCTGTCTGTCATGATTTTGGGAGCGGGCGATTTCCAGAACTGCAGCCATGGCGCATTATCTCCAGAGTCTCCGCCCTAGCAATCGATTCCTAGTACAGTAACATTCAGTGCATCCTCAGGCAGTGGATTTGAAATTTTAGACCTGACTTTTCTGCACGTCAGTTTGTATCCGATATCATTCAAGATACTATATATTGTAGGTACATAGCGTATCCATGTGCGAGTGTATGTTGTGTCTGCACTCTGCACACCTGATGTCCTCGTCGGTGACTATGAAGGCCTTGCACAGTGGCTGGGAGGTGTTGAGCCAGACTCCTGGGTTCTTCTCGACAGCGGCAGACAGCTGGCCGGTGATGGGGGCGGCGCTGGTGTGGAGCGCGCTCGCAATAGCTGACAGGAGAGTCTTGTCTGTGCAGCCTGGACCAACACCTGAGGGGAAATCAGACCGGTTATGAGAGACTTTTAACACTGAGTGCCAGCCACTTTTGGAGAACGGACGCTCCCAGTGCCAGAGTTTCAGAGCGTTTTCAGTGATTTCTCGAAGCCCACAGAATATTGTGTGATATTACTATGTAAACACTGAACACGCACAAATAACGATGAGACTCTCTTCTATCACCTGCAAAAAAAAGTTTATTGATCCCATTTTCCGTTCTTTAGTTATGAGCCGGAGAAGATAGCTTGATTTGACCAAAAACAGCCACTTTTTTTCTAGAACCTGAGATATTCAGCCTTTTGTGAAAGGAAGCATTTCAAGCACATCATTGACTCATTGCTAATATTTTCTGATGTAATGACACCTCAAAAATAATTTCCTTCAATAAAAGAGTGAAAACAAAGGAATTTTGTTTGGCCAAATAATATTTTTTAGCTGCAACCAGCAGCGCTGGCCCCTGCGTGCGCTGCTGGTTGCAGCTTCTTGCTGGTCTTGATTTACTGCTGGTGGGCATCAGATATTCTAGCTTGCGTTTGCCAATCCTGTCCTGCTGTCTGGGTGTTGTATGCTGCTCTGCGTGCCCCCCCCCCCCCCCCCCCCTCAACTGCACACTCCTCCTCCTGGGCGTGTCTCTGGGGCTTTCTGCTGCCTGCGTTTGCTCTGCACTGAAAAGTCCGCTACATCCAGCTTTTTTACAGCCGCGTGTATTTGTCACCAGCTCCCATGCTTCCAGTTGAGAATAATAACAACTCCACGGCTGATCATGCGGATGGGCTGTTGCAGCGGACACGGAGGTGCTCAATTGTGACAGCAGATTGGCTGCTGCAGGCACAGCTATATGCTTCATGCATATCGATGCATACGGACGGATGCGATGCGATTTCCTTTTCCCCAACGACTTCTTCTGTGTGTTTAACTCCACTTTCTCTCATCTGGACAGCGCTGTCGCCACCTAAGGGTTCTGTAAAATAGGTTAGACACATTCAATAGCTCTCATATTGTAAGAGGCGATGTAAGAGGGTTAAGATCGACACCCCCCCGTCAAAAAAACAATTTGGAGTTATTGACGCCATTTGGCGTCGCTGGCAGCCTACGGTAAATTTCTAATGACGCCATATGGCGTCGCTGGCACTCAATGTGTTAAGGACACTCACAGCTTTAATGTGGTCACTGTGCTCATGCACAGTTCAGATACATTTGACGTTTTTAGTTCAGTTTGATCTGAACTGAAGTAACAATGAGAAATAGAAATATTATATGACCTTGCAGGCCTTTGGGCAGCTCCATAGTTTTCACCAGCTCCTCTGCTATGTCATAAGCATTAAGACCGCCCAGTTTCTTCTCCCAAAACAGCTGTGGACAAAGAAAAAACATGGGTTCATTATAGCAGTGGCCAGTTTTGAGAGAAATAAATTCAACTCTTCCACAGAATAGAAATCCACTGTCTGGAAAAACAAATAGACCAGGAAAACATGCTTGTCAAACTCAAGTCTTGGTCTTCCAGGTGCAAAGTTTCACCTTTCATTCCGGACCGATGCATCATCATATCGTTGTCATATCATATTGTGCTTTGCCAGTTTGAATGGGACACCGAGGCCGCTTACCTGTCTGGGCTGGTCGACGGCTTTCTGAGGATCTGTCTTGACTTTGTTGCTGGGATGGTTGGTAACCTTGGTAACCGGCTGCTTGAAGATGGAGGCCGTCTGTCTGACTGGGAGTGACGTGTTCAGGTCAGGTTTGCCCTTTGTAAACACAACACGTACACACAGAGGGAGGACAAGTCCAGGAGGGGCGATAGACAAAGAAGCAAGGAGAGAAAAATAGATATATTAGTAACATGTTATTTTATGAAGCTGATGATTGCCACCAGTCAGAGAATCACACAAAACACACAGCTTTAAGAGGGAGGCCTTTGTTAGTACAAAGCAGAATTGACTGATCCAATGTACAAATCAAGTAGGAAGACCGACAAAACAATGTAGGCAGAGATGATATGGGCCAGCATAGATTACCAATTCAAAAATGGTATTTAAATGAGAAAGCACTCCTAGAACTCAATTCTAAAAGACTTTAAATTGAATACCAAATTCTTCCTTTACTGCTGCAACATTTTATTAATTGACACATTGCCATCTGGTGCTTTGATGAAATGCACCTGATGTTCGATATAATGAGCTGTTTACATCGTTATTCTGCTCAAATTCTCACGTTGAACAGATGTTTAAAGGATCGACCCTGCTCTTTCTCCAAGAGGAAAATCCAACTTGATTCAGTTTGAACAGGTTTATCAAATCCACATGAAGGAGGATTATATGAACGTCAGTCGGACTTTCTTGCCCTGATGAAGACCTTATGGTCGAAAAACATTGGCTCTAAACTATGACAATCATGGCTTTTTACATTTAAGCTTTAGGCTCTTCCCTCCTTACTGGATTTAGAGTGCCTTAGACAATGTGCACAGAGCTAACGAGTTTCCCTCACTGGAGGTTTTCAATCTTAAAGCTAGTACGTCTACATATTTATATGAGGGATGGGTGTTTCATTTGCAGCAGTGCTTAATATGTACTATTAACAGATTACTAGACTGCAATCCTCTCTCACAAAGGTCAAACACACAGTCAATTTAGGGCTGGGCAATATATTGATATTAAATTGATAGTGTGATATGAGATTAGATATCACCTTAGATTTGGGATATTGTAACATCGTCATATGGCATAAGTGTTGCTGTCATTTGTTGCTTTTCCGAACTTACCAGACTGTTCTGGCTGTTAAATGGTAAAATGGTAAATGGCCTGCATTTATATAGCGCCTTTATCCAAAGCACTTTACAGTCAGTAGGTACATTCACTCATTCACACACCGATGGCGGCAGGTTACCACGCAGGGTGCTGGCACACCAATGGGAGCAATTTGGGATTCAGTATCTTGCCCAAGGACACTTCGACATGCAGACTGGAGGAGGCAGGAATCGAACCACCGACCTCTTTTATACAAAGCGATTAGTGGACGACCCGCTCTAGCTCCTGAGCTACAGCCGGCTGTTCTATTATGTGCCTTTTCCCACTTAGTCATTATATCCATATTATTGATCTTTATTTATCAAAGAAATCTCATTGTATACATATTTTGTGAAAGCACCAATAGTCAGTGAAGTAAACTCTGTCTTTGCATTTTATTTTGAAATGATCACAATCTTGTTTTAATAAAAGTGTTTGTGACATCTCACAGGTGGCTTTGACTTACAACTGAACATTTTGCTCACTTCGTAGTAAATCCTGAAATAGATATCGTGTATCGACATTCAGCCTAAAAATACAGAGATATGATTTTGGTTCCGTATCGCCCAGCCCTACCGCCATTGACTGTCTTCTCCTCACCTTGTTCTGGTTGTTGTTATCATAGCGCAGTCTCTGGCGGTTCTTGTTCAGCTTGCTCATCAGCATCTTCCCCGTGCGGAAATCAAATGAGCTGAGGTCCATCTGGTTACCAAGGTAACGGGCCAGCTGAGGCTTGCTCCGAAACTTCTTCCCAGACGGACTAGCAGGAGGGCAGAGAGACGAGAAAGCACAGAATGATACTAATCCTGACATGATCTTTAACAAAAGACAGCGAGGCGGGAGGCGGACAGAGACGGTGACAGCAGAACAAGACGGACAGGTCACACTTCAAACTCACACCAACACAGTGACAGCAACAATATGTAAAAAAAGAAAAAGAAAAAAGGACAACATGCAACAAGTCAAATGCAAACAAAAGCAAAGCACATTCGTATGTCAGCAATGACACTGGATGAAATCTTAGATGAATGCTCTACCCAAGTTCTGTTAGCTTAACAGCTGATCAAAAACAATTTTTTTAATGAAATAAGGAACTAACTTAATTACTGGTATACAGAAAACCTATTCAACAATATTGTAATTATCAATGCTAAAAATAACCCTAATAAGTTGGACAGTGGACACAATGTACACGCACTGCCTGGTATATAGCAACAGTAACGTGTGATCAAAAGTTTCAGAATGGAAACATTGTAACTCCACTTTTGGGAGGAACAACTTTGGTGAGCCTGTGCAATGACCAACATAAAAGGAACGACTGTTGATACGTGCTAGTAACTCATGCAAATGTAACTTACATCACACACCACAGTTAACACCAGTATGATGGTACAGTTGAGTAGCCTACCACAAACTATACAACCGACCCGCCTCCCCCCTCTCTTGCCTCTGTTCCTCATCTTGTTCTTCTCCTCTGCTAAATAAAAACAAATCTGGCGTTGTTGAGTCACTTTAGTAGGAAGTAAGAGTATTGCAGTGAGATCACACGGAGGTTCTGCTGTAGCTAGGCCTCGAGGCTACTAACTAGGCTAACGTTACGTGTCTGTGCTGGACAGGCTCCTTATAATTACAATTATGAGAGCTGGCCTGGTTGGCCTAGCGTTAGTTGCCCTGCTGCAAATAGACCCCCCCTCCCCTCCCCAAACTTTATGTCGTCCACCTTCCCCCTTATACTAATCCTATCTGTTTCCGTCCCCCAACTCGGGAGTCTTGTGCACCTGTAAGTTATGTAACCCTCGTTCATGTAGTACCTAAAATAATAGACATCGCTTTTTCCAGCTGACAAACCCGACTTTCTGGTCACTTCTTCCATTTTCCAGCCCTTGGGGAGAGCAGAGCAATCCCACCTTTTCTTCTCCATTTCCCACGCGAGTTGCCTAGAAATCCACTAAACTTCTAGCGACTAGTCAACTCGTATTTAAAAAAAAGTCTGATGGGGGGTTTTGGGGGTAGGGTAGGCCTCGTTCTCACGCTTTTGTTTCGACCATATTACAACGTGCGTCCCCTGTAATGGGATCTCGCTGACGACAACATCGCATCTCTTTGTCGTTGAGAAGATCCCTCCGCCGCGGACCTCAGCCACATCACTACCTAGATGTCTCGCGGGGGCAAAAGGGCTACATCCGCGAGGAAAACATAGGACAGTATGGCTGCGTCAAGCCAGCGAGCATGGGGCAGGACAGGACATGAAATTACCGGTAGGTGGCTTCCCCTTCAAAATATTCCATCAAAATAAAATACAGTGAATTATTATCTAAAGATAAATGATAGATGTTTAGATACTAATAATATATCATTGTATTGCGGGCTATCGTAAAAAATACAAACATTACACATTGGTTCTTTGGTTGATTCATAAAAACGTTGCATACTTTATGTCAATCAATAAGGGTTTTATTTTCAAAAACATTTGACCGGAAAATATTTTTTTATTCTGTCACGCTTGACGCTGGTGGACAGTAGGCTACTACAGTAATGTTAACCCAATGGCAACATAAATTACTGTATAGATCGCACATATTAAGCATGAAGTGATGGCAGCAATTAGATTATACGAAATGATTAGACCTACGAGAGGCAATGCCATACTCCTTTATGTGTAGCTCAATCAATAAGCCAGTGATTTTTAAAGTTTCATGTAGGCTACGTGAAACTGGAGAATCGTTTCATCACGACAATGTAGCCTACCTTGTCATTCAGACTTGGAGCCGGCTTTTATGAATGAACAAAGTAGGTCTTGTCGATAAAAGACAGACACCATTTTAAAGCATGTCATGCATTTGAGGAAGCTTTGTGTATAAAACATGATGCAGTAAAATTATTAGCCATTTGAGGTTAAAATCAATGTGTCGAAACAGCAGCCGATCCAGTGTGCTGAATCCGTGCTTCAATTCAACGTTGATTGTCAACATCAAGAAAATTACATCACAATCAAACCTATAAAAACATTTACAATCTAGCTGAAGATCACTGCACAGCATTGCTATTTGCAACACACCGCGACCACCGAGCGCCTGTGCCTAATCGATGATAAACATACTTTAGAAATGCATTATGAAAACGACACATTGTGCATCAAATACTGAAATTATTAACCCCCTAGCTGATACTTTGCATGATCCTTCAGATGATATACTTACTCGTTTTTATCCATCTTGAAGACACTATCTCGCTTTCTCCCTTTCGCTGTGTTAAATCCCTTCTCCCCTCTCCTCTTTCAGTCCCCTCCCCCTTCGATGGGAGAAATGAAAGACAAATATCCACGCAAAATTCGCAGTCTGGCTGATAAAATAAATGACTG
Organism: Poromitra crassiceps; assembly: GCF_964638095.1. Taxonomy (NCBI): domain Eukaryota; kingdom Metazoa; phylum Chordata; class Actinopteri; order Beryciformes; family Melamphaidae; genus Poromitra; species Poromitra crassiceps. Next base: position 18,068,680 of record NC_139632.1, read on the forward strand.
CCTGCCCGAAACTAGTTAATCCTCAGTGAGCAATCATAATGAAATGTGAATATGCCTGTAACTAACTATAGGCATGCATTTGAAATTATGTCACATAAATTAAGGTTAGGTTACTACAAACTAAACTACAGAGGTTATTTCACTCTGCTTTTATAATCTATAATAATATATAAATGTGGCAATGTTTTTCTGTTCTGTTTAAATTTTGATGAGTCATAAATCACTGATGATGTCATCACTTGAGCAAGTGTGCATTGTGACATCACCGATGATGTAATAGGCATTGTGACATCAGCAGTGATGGCATAAGAGCAAAGAGCCCGCACAGTGGTCGAGCTGCATGGCGGGCGAGGCCGCGCAGCAGTCAAGCTGCAAACTACAGTCAGCTCGGTGAGCTACAGGGCGGGTGAGCCTAGGAATCGAGATGCCTAGTACAATTAAAATTACCTGACCAACTGTTACAGATCGGGGCTAGAAATCCTGACCTTTAAAACTGTCCCAGGTGCATTCCAATGCACATAATGTACAAAAAAAAACAGATATACATTGTTATATTTATTCAAAAATTCTGGTACAGGTATATGAAGCATGAAACACATAATACATAGGAAACATCCAGGCCAAGCACAGTTGCTGCAAAACATTTGAATATTTGGCAATGTGTAGAATAATTTGACAAACACTTGACAATTGAAGATTTATTCACATTAAATATAATAAAGCCTCAAAAACAGCATTAATACAGATGGCATTATTTAGTCACTAAATAATGTCATCTGTATTTGCACTGTTTTTGAGTTGTAGTGCAAAATTCTAACAAGCCCTCAGCAACAGACTGATTGTAGTGCAATGGCATCCCCCTGCGTTGAGTAAGCACTGCACGTCTGCACCCATCCCCAAGTTCTGGTCCTGTAGACAGACACACAGCCCATTCATTAGCAAAATGTACATAAATAGTTCTGTTTCAATGTGTGAAAAGCATGTCCTTCCTGTCAGTGAGGCTGGACTTTTGCTGCCCTCTTGAGAAATTCCCTGTCTGACACAACTGAACAAGGTCTGACATGATGACTGCAATGCATCTAAACAAGGGTTGCAGGGCGGTGGTGATGATGCTGGGGCAGAAATTGGATCGAGATGGGTGTGAGGGGCTACAGCGGTGTACAAACACTACAATATAATAATACAATGCACTTGGAATTTGTTGTGCTAGTTCTGCTTAATGTAGATGATTTAAAATTGGCAAATGTTTTTTTTTGCCACAATTAACTCATTGTATCTTTTAAAATCAGTCTGACCCCTTTGCAATGCTTTGGCTTGTACAGAAGTCCCAAGCTACTACGTCTGCACATACTTGTCATTTGACAACTGACAAGCAGCTTGACCTGCGTCTCATTGAGTTGCAGTCTATAGTAAGCATTAGTTCAGCATCAATGTTTTAGATATTGGAGTCACAGGCATTGCTATTTTTGCGATGCACTAGTGGAGATCTGACAATATGACAGGTGTAAGCAAACATGACAGCAAATTCAATCAGTGACCCAAGAGTGCTACTAAAATTAAATTTCAGTACAATCACTTGGCATGGCCCACATCTGTACATCTCTGATCTACATGAGTAGACATTGGGTATGGATTTGCTAATCATTTCAAAATGACTGTGTGAATCAAAGATGTGTTGCTACAATAATAACTCACTCACAATGCATAGCCTTATGACACTTTACTCATCAGTCTCATCAGTCTTGAACTTCCCATTAATGTATGGGACATAGTCCAGAAAAACCCGCCAGTCTGTAAAGTGAATCAATGCCACTCCGCCCACAGTTCCCCAGGCGACCATGTTTGGTACCCTGGACAGAAGAGAACAGTGGGAGTCATAAATTAACCAGAATTTAAACCATCCCGTGAACTTATGTTTCTCTATATATTGATCTAATGTACCTTGGGGAAATTTAGACATAAACCAACTTGCCATAATGATACTTCACTTTAGCATGACATTTTAACTTTTACTGACAAAGTATCTATTTTACAGACTCACTTGCTTTCATTTTATAAACTTAGTAAAATTCATGTTTTCAAGATTTGTGAACTACAGCAATGTGGCCTGGAAACATTTTATTTATAACTATGTCCCAAGTTACTTTTAACCAGTAATGTTTGTTTGTAATTACTGATAACTGGAATCACAGGAAACAGCTTGAACACTGCTACAGACTGCTATTTCCTGTTGGACAATTGTAGGTTAAATGCTACCAAATTCGTATTTGGATATGCACAGTAAAAAAGTGGAAATTTGAGATAACTACTAGCTACTTTCAATGGTCAGCATCAGTTTAGCAGAACTACACCCTCCCAGCCTTTCACTCTGTGCTTACTCTGCAAGGCTAAGCATGCCACAAAGATAAGCTGCTGGGCAATTTCACAGTACACTAGCTCTAATACCAAATGATCATACTTGCAGCATCCTCCTGATATTATTTAGTAATATATACCGTATATTTACATGAAAAAGAGTCAAATCAACTTAATAAGATGAGTAAACTAATTGATAAATAAAATGTGGGATTACTCCATATGAATTCATGGAACAGTCTTGTACAGCAAATTAAGTCAAAGCCTTTGGTTATCAATCTCAATATTTCACAAACTGCTGGCAGTGTCATTGTTTACTACATTAAAGTTTCATCTTTATCTTATAATAAGTTAAAGATGAAAGGGGGCTGATCAGCCTCTAGTGCACCACTGAAAATGCACAGTTTATTGTAATTTCGACACTATATTATTTGATCAACAACAAACACAACCTTTGACCCGGTTTGACCCATTACCTTAGGGTCATTCACTATTTTAACGTTAGCTTACGCTCAATCTAACCTTAGCTAAACCAACCAAGGATGATTAGTTTAGCATTTAGCAACAGCAATGAATGTCCCCTAAAGTTAACTACCTGAGATGATTAAGTTAGCCAACGGGCTAAGGCAATTAAAGACATTTGAATATTTAGCATAAATGTTAACGTTACATCAAATGAAAATGTTAACATTAATTAAGTAAACCCTGCCTCTTAATGCAATACTTACTACAGTACGTAGCGTAGTTTGCCGATGGTAGTTATCTTAGCTAATATGGAAAAAGTGCAAGTAGCTAACCTAGCTATAACGTTCTAGCACACTACTTACGCTACGTCTGCTATTATTTCAACTTACCACGTCCTTAAAAGAGAAATGTACTTGGCCCCAACGATGTTTATTATTTTCTGCACCATTCTGACCTTCCCTATTGAAGTTCGTTATGTTTCCTCTGTGATGGCTGAGTGGCTGTTAAGGACCCTAGACTGCCTATTCTTATGCCGGGTGAAAATAATCACCTAGCTGCGCAGCCGCCCGGGGTTATATCAGGACACCGATGCCTATCACATTGCAGTGTTAAAGCACTGAGCTAAGGTGTTAAATGTTACTGCCTCCGGCCCCTATGCTCCGGCCGGAGCTGGGTATGTTGGAGAGCTGCAGTCGATTGTCGCAAAATGCAGTAGGCTATGCTTTTATGGTCGCTGACGCATTTTTGCCAGATCCCCACACATCCATGGATCCCCATCATCATTTCAATCATGAGAGACTCGTAATATAATTTTAACAAACTTTATTGAATCAGAATAGACAGTTTGAGTATGGCGTATGACTCCATGATGTGACGCTCCTCTTGCTTATGAGAGAGGGGCGTCAGTGCTGTATGAGATAGGACATCCCCTGCTGTATGAGATAGGACATCACATCCCCCCTAAGGGGATCTGTTTCCGACAGGAGTCATGACATTGGTGGTGATCTGGGGAGGTGGTGGGATGAAGCTTCTTGCTCTGGAGATGCTGGATGAATGCGTGATGCTGACACAAGGTGAGTGATGACTGCACAAGTGTGATTTAAGCTGTGGTGATGGGGGCTTTATATAGTACCAGGAGAAGGGCATTTATGATGTCATAACTGACGTCATTTGGGCAACTGACATCACACTGCAAAGGTGACGTCATGGAGAAGGTGACGTCATTTGGGCTGAGGGGTATGACAGCATGGGGTGCTCTATTAATGCCTTATTTGGTCTTCCATGATTGAAATTCAGTCTAAGACTACACTTAACCCTTTAATAGTTTGCTCAACCATTTGGTAGAGCCATTTTAAGTCACTATTTCTTATTGAAAAATGTGGTGAACTTAACTCAGCCATCTCTACCACTCGGTTGAAAATCCAGAGGGTACTCTGCTTTTTAACAGTAAGCCTTTTCAGTTAGTGTGCTCTCTAGTATACTATCAATGGTCTGCTCCCAGGAAATTGGAAAAAGAAAATCACTCCTGACATGTGGACTAATTTTAGTTGAATTTTCAAATGTAAGCTTAGTTTTTTTTCAACACATTATATCAACAGAATTATGTAACTTGATGCAACAAAAAAACGTCCTATATGGGTAAAACATTTTTTTAAACTGCTCTGCCAAATGGTTGAGTTGGCAATTCATGGTAAAAATTTTCCATGGTGTGGCAACTCAACCATTTGGTAAAACATGCTTAACATTGACTATTTTCTATGGAATAAAAACACTTCTGATCATGCATTGTTGTTAATGTTACATTTAGTGTTATTATGCTGAAATTATTTCACAAATATGATTTTTTAATTAACAAACATGCTGACATTTGTTGGTATACTATCATATTATTAGCATTATAAAAGTGCATGATTTCTAATTTAGATTTTCTTTTCTGTTTCTGTGTTTTACAAATAATAGATGCAGGCTAAATCATTTTCTGGTTCAAGACCATAGAGACCATAGATGACATCACTGATGACATCAAAATTGCTCAAGTGACATCACTGATGACATCATCACTGATGACATCATCACTGATGACATCAGAATCATCATCATCAGTATATCAATGGGAGCTGGGGCTCTGTCTGTTTCTCTGTCCCACTGTGATGTCATTAATCTCACTGTGACATCATCCGTGATGTCATAAATCCCACTGTGAATGACATCACTGATGCAGTGTTAATTTTGGCAGCTATTTTAGTCTTGTCAATGAAATGTCATGGTGGCTTCACCTCTTCACTGTTTGTAGGTCAGTGTGATGGTCTGTTGTTCGTCTGTAGGTCAGTGTGACGGTCTGTTGTTCGTCTGTAGGTCAGTGTGACGGTCTGTTGTCTGTCTGTAGGTCAATGTGATGGTCTGTTGTTTGTATGTCAGTGTGATGGTCTGTTGTCTATCTAGGTCAGTGTGATGGTCTGTTGTTTGTCTGTAGGCCAATGTGATGGTCTGTTGTTTGTCTGTATGTCAGTGTGATGGTCTGTTGTCTATCTAGGTCAGTGTGATGGTGTTGTTTGTCTGTAGATCATTGTGATGTTCTGTTCATCTGTAGGTCAGTGTGATGGACTGTTGTTTGTCTGTAGGTCAGTGTGATGGTCTGTTGTTTGTCTCTAGGTCAGGTGATGGTCTGTTGTCTGTCTGTAGGTCAGTGTGATGGTCTGTTGTTTGTAGGGCAGTGTGATGGGTCTGTTGTCTGTCTGTAGGTCAGGTGATGGGCGTGCCATTAAGCCTGCTCGCTGCAGAGTGTGGGTGTCCTGGGCCCTTCAGCCAGGTCTGCCTTCCAGCATGCAGGCCTACTCCACTCAGCCTCCAGTGCTGTCCAACACCCAGAGTCAGGTAACCTGCACCCTCATCTCGGCACCCAGTCTATCAGTCTGACTAATAAGACTCTGGGACAGATGGCCAATATTTCAGGGTTTCCGGTGTAGAGCGGCCATCCACACCAAGACTTCCGCTTCTGAGCATTTGATGATGTCTCATATGCTGTCTCAAACTGTTTATAGAGACTACCCAAATGTAAAACACGTACAGAAAGTATTGCTCTGTCTACTCTACTCCAACTAATTCTCGCGTCAGTTGGACTGTAAACAATGGTTATTTTGGATTTGGGTTTCCAGGGGCTTCTATATTACACCACTGCATATAACCAAAACAAACTGTCACCCGTAGTAGGTGCTGAGGCGTTTGCACTGCAGCCCAGCCTGCCTGAAGAGTGACCCATGCCCACAGACTTCGTCGAGCCCAAAGAGGACAAGTCGCTGGTGGCTCACGATGACCTGTTTGAACGCGTGGCCAGCAAAGCCAAAAGCAAGGCCACGTTCAGCAGGGTGCTGGAGGTGTTCACCCAGAGGGATGTGAGGCGCCGCAGACATGTGGAGTTAATCTACACCGCCCTGAAGAAGATGGAGGAGTTCGGTGTGGAGCGAGACCTGGCCGTCTACAACAAGCTGCTGGACGTTTTCCCCAAAGAGGTTTTCGTGCCCAGGAACTTTATCCAGCACATGTTCAACCACTACCCCCCCCCCCCCCCCACACACACACACACACACACACAACAGGAGTGCAGAGTGCAAGTCCTGCTGGAGCAGCTGGAGAACTATGGTGTGTGTCGCTTTATGACGGTCCCTCCGGTCGTGGATTATCATGGAATGTAGAGAGGGATATTCCAGGCAGGGAGTCATAAAGTTATAAACTCCCCATTATACTCTAGCCAGTGGAATAGTCGGCCCATGACCAATAAAAAAAAGTGTCTAAAGTTCTGAGACCATTCAGTGAGACAGGTTTTCATGATTTGATTGCACAATGAACTATTCTCATCAGTGTTTAAGGAGAGCGCTGTTGTAAAAGTGTAGCCTCGCGTCACCAGGCTCTTGGAAGAGCCTGGTACCCATTACTACAGGCAGGATGACCTGCCCCGTGTTCCGGTCCGCAGTGCTTTCGTCCCCCATAGAAATGCAGCAGTAGGCAGCCTAACCTCGCCAGTCGCTACGAGTTGGAGAACAAATAAGAAGCATGGACATACCAAAAGAAGTATTCAAAGAAGTACTTGAAGAAACTTGCCGGATCCATAACATTACATCTTTGAAGCACTTTGGGTTCCTACGTTCTGCCCATAGCCGGAAGACACAGAACGAGGTTTTTGGCCTCAGACTAGTAAAAGTGATTCTGCAATCTGTGTGTGTCACTGGCTTCTCTGTGGAGGCAGTATCATTCTCCCTGTTTCCCCCAGTGTTTCCTTTCACATTTATTAACTGTCAGCATTACATTTTCTGCCTGTATGGCATTGGCAAAAACACAAGCAGTATACAAGTAGGCTGTCAAGGAACTAGCCTACTGGTAGCACTTTACATTACAGCTTAGTAACAACATAAGGGGTAATAGTGTGATAAAGATGTACCGGTAATAATGATCATATACCATGTATATAGAAATGTAAAAGCAGCATTTCATCTTAAAAAAAGGAACACCTCACCCTATATGATCAAACATAGGCTACATTTTCCTCTCGCCTGTAGTGCTATTGATCCATCTAGATCGCTTTGTGAATAGCTTATGTAAAACATGCCATATTATTTAATTATTATGCAACATTTTGAGAAGGAGCGCTTTGGACTGTTTGTTTGAGGTGCTCTTTAGATAGAGGCAGGGACTCACCTATGGATGTGCTCTGTACTCAAGGGGCGTGCTCTGTACTGGCCCCGGCTGGAGCTGGTTGATATTGTTTAAAGGAGCAATGCTTTAAAATAAAATTATGGTCTATAAGAAAACTTTCTAGCTACTAGAGTTCTTAATGAAATTATATCTAATGGTATCATCATGCCTTCAATTTAACAAAATGATGCCTTTGATGGCATACACTGTCTAGGCTGTCACAAATGTCATTTATATGTGAAACCGTCTATTACCATAGGACAATATGGACAAATTCATTTTCCGAACTACAATAAACCCTTTGTTACAATGTTTTCCTTTATTTTCCTTTTTATGTATACAAGATTCAAAAGCCAGACATTGGAAAAGGTATAATTCTGTTATTAAAAATGGCACATTTATTGCTACATTACTGTTATATACAGGACAGTTCTCAACTACTTTATATATATATTTATATATATAAACAAAATAACAAAAAGGAGACTGGGATTGGAGGTACTCAGAGGAACTGTGTCCTCACTCCAAGATGTCAGGCTGTGTAGCTGTGAATGTAGCTACTTCTTTAAACACTCAATAATCAAATCCTCCCCCCTTTTGAGTTCAACAAAGATACCGGTATGACAAAAATGGGTGAAAGCAAGTTTTTATTGCTTTCTTATACCAAAACAAATCAAGTTCAAGCCCATCAACTGAAAACTTTCATATTAATATTATAATTAGCTGTTAACATTGTATGCTCCTGCAGTTGTTGAGGTTGCTTTTCTTCAGTTTTCAAACAGAATGTGTCAAGACTGAGTCATACCCTCCAAGTCCCCCCCCACCCCCCAAACAAATAACTGAGTATATAGCTTGTAGGCTACAGGTTGTTGTCATTGTGGGATGTTCAAAGAATACTAAATGACATCAAACCAGATGTCAAATTCCCCCAGGAACACATCTGCAATATTTAGAACACATATTGATCTTGTAATAGAAAACTTCAAAAACAACTTTTTGAAAGAAGTGTACAGAACCTCTCACAAAAAGTCACTGTCAGCGCCACCAAAGAGCTGGCATTCAGAAGAGTGAAAGGGCAGCGGTGTAAAGGAAATTGTCAATGAAGACTAAATATAGTGAAAGTCACTGCAGCAGAGGACTCGCACTCTGTCACACAGAAACTTCACTTGCTGCAAGTTATTAAAAGAAGCTCCAGTTACTATGGAAAATCAAAGCTGAAGCCACACATACACGGACATGTGCATCAAAAAGCAGACAATGAGAGTCTCTGGAACCCCGTAGTGTTGAGTGATTTAGCAATATGGGGCAGATAGAAAGATGGAAACTCATGACCTGAACCCATGACCTTAACTAAAACAGCAGGTTGGACAATAGTCATAATCCAGTTGAATAATTAGAAGAAAGGAATAAAAACTAAACAAGATCTACATATCATTTATTTATTTAACTAGATACATTGAAAAAAATTCTCTTTATACCATTTTAAACTTCTTCCAGAAAATTGAAAAAGCAATAGGAGAGGGAAGGGTGGGGGAATGAACAGGTACCTCTTTAATCTCCGCGATAAATGAAATGATATGGTTTACAAAATAAAACTGTCTTAAATGAAAATACAAGTTCAGGCACTGATAAGGTATCACTCTCCCATCATGACATCTTAAGTCTTGAGAATGAAAAGGCCACACTATTGATTTGTATAGGTCTTTTTCTTCATCTCTTTTTCATGAAATTAAACTCAGATCTTTCAATACCAAGATCACGGGACACACAAAATGCTCTACCTCCCATCTGTGATTACATGTTGGTAAAGACCATTCACAACATGAGACGATATGGGAATAACATCACAATAACACTGTTTTGTTCTCCATATGATCTTTTATCTTACACTCAAATACCGACGTCTGCCTCCAAAATAAATGTGCAGGATACTATAGTGAGCTGCACACCGAGAACCACTTGGTAGAGTGCAGACATTTAAAAAAATGCTGAAATGAAAACGATGATACTGGACTGACAAAAACCCAGGAATATAAATTTGAAAATGAAGGCGATCCACATTTGTATGGTAGCTACATTCAAAAAACCAGTTGCATAATAATTACTGTTAGGAGAGACAAAAAAATCCCTTCTCACATGTTGCCTCATGGTGCCTCACCGCTATAGAGTAAGAACACTTCAACAGGACTGTGGCACACACTCCATCCACATCCACACAAAAATTCATCTGGGTAACTGACAATACACCTTTCTAATCCCATGAACAAAAACTATTTTTTAGGCCATTGTGTCACCTTTTAGACGACCAACTTGGGGAATAATGGATATACCAAAGGCTTACAAACGTTTTCATTTATCCCAAGTTGATCCTTTCCCTCCGCCATCCTGGCTGAGCTAAGTACAGTTCAATTTTGAATTAATCTTTGAACAATTTCATTTAAATGTCAAATATCCCCTTATTCAGCTGATCTACAATACACTCTAAACTTCAAACTAATATTGCCATTTGTTATTTAGAAATCTACAATGTATAGACTAACAAAAAATATATATTCTTATATATATATTTAATTTTGCAAAATGAAACAATATCAGAGTAATGTATGGATGAAGTGAATTTACACATCACACTCTTGTCTCAGTAAGAAAACATAACTTACTCAGGAGGAAGGTGAGGGGCTGAGTAATTCAGTGGGAATGCTCGTTTAGGAAAAGAAAGCCTCTGTTATGCAAAGACTCGTCTGCTACTACAGCGGGTTGAGAAGATTCCCTCCGTCAATGGAACCTAGATCATTTTTAGTCTGTTTAGAACATCAATTAAGGGGCAAAAACTTGAGCTGTTTGTCTGCTGGCATCATCAAAAAACCATTTCAAGTAATCAACAGCAACAGTGCTGATCACTTAGCAAGCGTGTCTCAAATGGCTTTTATACAAGACTTCGAAATGCACTGCAGGTTGACACTCATACCTTTCAGCCTAATATATATATACAACTGTGCTTTGTTTCGTCTACCTATGCTTTAGTAAATAAAGCAGTACAAAAACCTGAACCTATGACAAGGGAGTACTGGAGTTAACACTAGAATGTGCGGTCAATAAACAGGAAGGTTTCGTAGTTGACCGATTCTACCACTTTGGATAAATCCTAACTTTCAAGGAAGGAGTCTCCCCTTCCAACTCTCCAGATGCCTTGCGGGGTGAGACAGGCCATCAGTCAGACAGTCTGTAGGTCAGAGTTCCTGTAATTCATGTAAGCTGCGCTTGAATTGTCAAAACTTTGACCTTTTCCCTTTGACTTTTCTACTGGCTTTCCCCAAACATTTGCCAAACAAGATGAAGGGAAAGGCGTCAGAATTTTAGACAATTCAACTTCAGCTATGGGCTTGGTTACATAACATATGTAAGACTGTACCATCACGCTGGGAATGACATACTACATTAAAAATCATTGCTCATACACATAAGCAATCCCTCACAATAAATGTTCCTCATATGTAAAGCAATTTGCTTAAATGTCTCATAGAAAACATGTAACAATTAGGCACAAATCCTTGATTAAATTTGTTGGTTGTCAGGTCTCCTTTCTTTCACCAGAGCACCTCTCGGCAGTGTGTAAAGTCCCAAATCGTGGCAGGACAAAAGTACTCCGGTGTTCCATCGTCTTATGGAAGCCAAAAAAGAAAAGAAAAAAAAAATCTTACATGTATAAAAACAAAGCAAAACTAAAAGTTCTTCACATTTGAGCTGGTAGTCATGGTCGGGAGTGCGACAAACAGGCTGTGTCAGTTTTGGCAGTATGCATGTGTGTACAAGAGTGTGTGAATGTGCATCTTGAAATTGAAACGGACAATACACAGACACGACCATATCTACACACACACACTGAGAAGAATGGGTGGAAGAATCTGTTAAGGCCACATCCTCTGAGAGCCAAGGAAATCCCACCAGATCTGTAAAAATGAAGGGACCACAAATATCGTGACAGTGTTCTATTATGAATACCAACATCAAGCAAAAATATTGATGATAATATTTATCCCATTGACTCCTACAAACCAGTCTAGTCCTTAAAAAACAAAAAAGTGAATAAAAACCTGTAACATGTTTTAGGTAACAGGGCTGCGCAATATTGACAAAATCAAATATCACAATGTTTTACACCGAACACCTCAATATCAATAATGTAAAGATATTTTGAGGGTATTGGCCGAGTATAGAGACACTGCAAAACGCGTCATCATTCAGAAGCCACGCCCAAGACGGGGGAAAATACAAGGAAGCACTGCCTGGCGACTGCAGCTAGCAAAACAAACCGCAGCTAACTGGGGCGAACGGAGGAACTCTCATCAGATATAAATAGTTTTGCGGGGTTTAACAGGGATTTGGATTTTCTTTTTAGATAATGTCAAAAGATTATTTCACACTTCCTCCAACGGAGAGGGAAAGGTACATCGAGAAAATGAACTCAGTTGGCCTGGAGCAGTGTCCCTTTTCATTGCCCAAACAACGCTGGATAAACGATCCCACACAGTAGCCTGAAGTGAAATACTATGACATGAGCTTTTAGGCATGTTTAAATTAATGAAAATAACGCTGGTGTAACATCAGACAGATAGCATCAGACGCGCTAGCGTTCTCCTATGTCACGTAGTTGCACACAAAGATAATATATATGGAAGATGAACACTCCAACTTACTTCCTTGACAGCTAAATCCACATTTTCTTCTCGCGAATGCTCAATGGCTTCCTTGTTTTGCTCGGGAGTACAAAAAAACTTTAATTGGCGATTTTTTACATTTGTTGTCTGCGCAGCCCACCACACAACAGCTTTTAGCTATGTTTAATTCAAGGAAAATGACGCTGGTGAATGGGACTGAATGGAGCGGTTTCCCCCGTGATGGGCGTGGCCTATTTCATGCAGTGTCTCTATGGGTGCTTTTGTAACCTATTTACACACAATACATTTTTGAAAAGTAATGTGGATATGATGAGACAGGTAAAGACAAGCATTAGTCTCAACAGCCTAATGAGTTCCGAAAATGTTAACACTTCACTGTAACGCAGCCTTTAAGACCAGGTAGCATTTCAGTTATTTTGCATTATCACATGAACCAAAATCCCAGACGACATCTAATCACATTGATATTATATGATCACCCAGCCCTTGGTTACATCCTAAAGGCTGTTACACACCAAGAGCGATGCGAATATACAGCACGAAATTGCGATGTGAATTTTGACCCACCTGTCAATCACAGCAACAGATGTGTACACATCGAACGCGAATTTCAGAAAAATCGACCTTGGTCCGAAAACACAGCAATAAAGCTCAGCGAAACTTTGCTGTTGGTATGCACGGCTGCATTGACTGATAGAGGTTCGAAAAATATTGACGTGCAAATTAATCGCACGGAAAAAACGCTCTTGGTGTGTAAGGACCTTTAATCATCAGTAAATCAGGTGAACTGCAGGGCCTACCTGGCATTACATGTGGCTAACTGGGTTGTGGCCATCTCCCCCCAGACTAGGATGGCCTCCTGAGAGCTGCATGGGTGCGTCTCCAACCACCCCAGACACCTTCTCCTCCTCGCGACGTTTTAGACACGCTGCCTTGGGGTTCAGGTTACGCTCTGACAGCACAAGAGAAACAGGCCTTATAGCAAACAATGTATTTAATGGAGGGAAACAAAACCAAGAATCTCTGCCCTTCTTATATTATCCAACTGAACCTGTATGGTTAAACCACTCTGAAGAAGACTCTGTGCTGAACTCCTCTCCTCGGGCAGACGCTTCAGAGCTCTGCACACCAAAACCAATAGACGCAAAAACAGTTTCTACGCACAGGCCATTACATTACTCTGTTGGAACACCTTAAAACCACTTAAACCAGCCACTCACTTAATTTATGTTCATTGTTCACTGTGTTCACTGTCAACTCAGGCCTCGTTCACATTGAACGGCATACCGTACCGTGTACCGTGTAATATCTGCATAATCCTTGTCTACTAAACTTGTTGTTTAGTGCTGCACATTTTACTGCACATTTATTGTACATTCCCTTATATATTCATATTTAAAAATGCAATATCTGTATAAACCTTGTTCACAAACCTGTAATGTAGCGTTGTTGCACACTTACCGTACACTTTGACTGTACACTCCCTAATATATTCATATTTAAAAATAACCACTTTACTACATTGTATATAGCAGTCAATATTTTTTTTTTGCTCATGTCCAACAAAGTATTCTTGCCTTGATCGCCTTGACTATGTGTAACCTTCTTTCTCCTTTTTTTCTCTATATGTGTGTACTTGTGTACTCTGTGTGTACTTGAGAGCAAAGCTAATCTGAGCCCAATTCCTTGTATGTGTTTGCATACTTGGCCAATAAAGCTGATTCTGAAACACGTAAGAATTTTCTATTGTGATGTAAACCAAATAAACAAGACAGTGAAATGTGAGTATTTTGTCCTTGACTTTGAAATTTGAGATGTGCTACCCTTTCATCTTTTTATTTTAACCCATTGATACCTGATGCAGCATTTGTGTGTGTATCCCTTTAAGACCGCGAACCGCGTCACGCCGTTCGCGGTCTTAAAGGGATACACACACAATTGAGGGATATACACGCAAATGAGGGATATACACGCAAATGCTGCATCAGGTATCAATGGGTTAACTAAGAATCATTTCTGTAAACCTTGCATCAAGCCGTCAATGTCATCCTCAACTTAGAACAAGATAGTCCAAAACCTGCTGCTCGGGGACTGACCTCTGACTTGTTGTTCTAAGTTGAGGATGACATTGACGGCCTGGTGCAAGATGAGAAGTTTGGTCTGAGGTTTGTCGTTGCTGAGGTGCAGCTGGCACATCCTCCCAAGTTCCTTAAAGGCCTCGTTGATGTCCCGTACTCTCAGACGCTCGCGGGCGTTGTTGGCCACTCGCCGTTCCTTCTCGCGCTCCATCTTCACCTCAGGGGGAAGGTCCTCATCATCCTCATCCTCCTCGTCCAGACTGAAGGAGAACAAAGAGGGAAAAGGTTGATGCCATATGTAGGAAGAGATTTCAAAACCCACTTTCCCCATTCCAAATGAAACTTTGCAGGTATAAAGGCCACGCATCCATGGCCACCAATATAGAGAATCATGCTGTGGGTGCCACGCATCCATGGCCAACAATATACAGAATCCCTTGGAATGTAGTAATAAAACATAACTAAAATCAGCACTAAACACATGTTCTTGATTTGGCAGCTCACTGGCAATCAGCGCTGCATTTTCCACAACATAATAGGTGTGCATTTTAACTAATTTCAGTATGCCGATTAGTTATTTTTGCCCTTTTAGTGCCATTTAGCCGAATAATGCCATTTTAGCCGTATATCGTGGTTGTGTAGACAGATATGTTAACTATAGCTTGCATGCCCATAGGTGAACAGAGTATTGGATGGATGTACTAAGAAATGAGAACAGAGTACGCACATACTTTGTTGTGAATGTGAATAGTGGAAGAAAAGACATCCTCTAAGACGGCACATCTCCCATTTAAAGTAATCATAAAAAACTTCAAGACGTTTATCCGACAGAAGTTGGAAATGTTTACTTTTATTATACTTGTTGTGTAGCTTGCCAGTGTGTGCATGGTTTACTGCTGTGCTTAATGTGATACAACATATGTCTGCAAATAGCGAAAGTCAATGACTGATGATCACGTTGAAACGTGATGATGATCACGATGATTTCAGGCACCAGCTCCACTAACATGTGCTTTGACTGAAGGCTACAAGGCACAAGAAATGGTTTGTCTTTGGGAGACTTACTCATCTTTCTCGGCTGCAAGGCCGGAGAGGATCTGGAGGGCCAACGCCTCCTTTCTGAAAACATGTAATGAGGGGAACAGCGTTAAATACCTAACATAGCCTGGGCCACCAGTGGGACATACAATATGGTGTCGATAACAGAAACATACCTAACATAGCCTGGGCCACCAGGGCGACATACAATATGGAGTCAATAACAGAAACATACACTAACTACATCTCTTCTAAACATCACTTGTCTAACGGGCCACATTTGAAACCTTGCTGAAACCTCCAAAACAAAGTGGCTTCGCCTATATTCTCATACCCAGAAAATGGTGACATAATACAGGACATTTTCCACCTCTGAGGGATAAAATTGTCTGCACTTAAATACAACTGCATTTCAATCATTTAAACACATTTCAGGTTTAACACTAATCCAGAGTAAGAAGAATGGGGGATGGAGTAGGAGCCATGCTACCGTGCTCGAATGCGTGCTTGCTTGGTCTCCTTGGACTCATCGTCAGACTTGTCTGGAATGGAGGAGTTGTCGTCGTCCTCCTTGCCTTCTCTTTTGATGTCTGAGCTGCTGGACGAGTGTGTGGAACGGGCGACACCACCTGGGAGATCTGGGGACACACACACACAGATGGAAGGACTCAACTGAGGAACTGAAACCCTTCCATTTCAGCTGACAAGTGAGTAAAGTAGAGTAAAATCAATAAACAGGATCTATGCATTTTATTTTCTGCCACAAATATTTTTTTTAAGTTTTCATTTCAAGGGAAAAAATGTTGTTCCCAAACTAAAAAGGTCTGCGTCTTTGCTGTCCTGGCAAACCAGACGTTGGAACAATCTCCCCCCTCCCACTAGATCTGTTGAATGTTTTAATCAACATTTAAAACCACACTTTTTGATCAGTGAAAGAAATTCAAAGAGGTAGAGTGAAACACATGCAGAATGAGCATGTAAACTGACAGATGAATTAGCTAACAAAAGAGAGCAGATAGTGGTGTGACAGTGACTTACTGGTGAAACCCTCTGGTTGGCCAGCTGACTGTGTGGGCGCTGAGGCATGGTGACCGTGCAGCAGAGTGCTGCTGGGAGGAAGGCCTGTGGGCTCCTCATGGTGGTTCCCTCCCTGTTGAAGGTAAAGAGATCATGATCTCAATCTACACAATCTACACAACTGTACCATCAGAAAACACACACTGCAGGGTTTCCCCACAGGAAATGTGGTAGAATAACATGCAAAGAAAAGGTCATGCGTTGCAATGTACTGACTAGTCATACTCATATCAGCTTGCGCGTTTGCTAATGAAGGCTACCTTGTAGTTAGATAAAGAGAAAAGGCCAATGCAAAATCGCTGGCTTACAATGGGATGAAATAAATCATTTCAGGTACTGTATTTGTCATACTTGCTAACACAGCCCATAATCAAGGTTTTTTAGGCAGGACTTTTTGGCCAGCAGATGGCACAGTTGGACATTGTGTTCCACAGTGTGGTTGTGAAATTTATTTTGTCGGAAGTGAAAATGAATGGGACTTTTTGGATCATTTTTGCCAACTGTTCTTTTTTAAGTGAAATAATGCATATAATGCAATAAAGTAGAAATTACATAAAGACAAAAAAATTACATATTCTAACATACTTACTAAAAATGTAACTGGCATGAAATGTTGAAATGCTAAGCTATGCATGGCTAGCGATTTTTTTACTTTTTAATTTTGGCTTCAAAATCCACCAGAATCATCTCAACCAAGAAAAAGCACAATAGCTGAATTATTGAAAGCAAAAAATAATCAAGATTAGTGTTGGATGTAGTAGTTAGCAACTAACCAAAAACACGGACAAGTGAGTCACTCAGGGGATTTTGGTTCAGTTTTGTTGTGAGATGTTTCATGAAAGAACGTCAAAAGTCCAAATTTCTGTCAAACAAATCCAAACAGAACGTGAGCAGAATTGGTGACTAACCATAGCAGGGTGTCTGTTGCTGAGGGCCAGACTAGCATTGGAGAAAGCTGGAGAGAGGGCCCCCAGGCCGTTGTGTACCGAGGACAGCAGGCTGTGCATGTCGGAGTGGGCGCCCCCCAAGCCTGGGCCCTGGCCCACAGCATGGCTGCGCAGTACATGAATGGCCTCCTCCAAACGGTCCTCCATTTTATTCTGCTAAATATTATAAAAGAAATATGTATGATGACCAAAATCACAAGTACTGTAACAGACAATACCTATTTGAGAAATGGAAGAATATTAAAGCCCAAGCACACTGAACTGCACTGGACGGATGAAGGGAACTTATTTACATAATTAAGACCAATAGTCGAACAGCTATTTCGTAAAATAGTTCATTATAGACAAACTTAAAATTAACCATAATCTTTCTATAAAATATAAAGGCACTAAAATAAATGTTGAATGAAAATCAGAGCTATGTCTGAACGTACCAGTGTGTGTGGTTGCCCTTCGTAGTTGGGTGTGGTTGGTCTTTGCCACTGAGACTGAGCTCCTGCAGAGAGAATAGATTATTAAGAACTATACAGAGGTATTTCACTGCTTCAACAGCAGGTGGCGCTGCAGAGTTGTTTCTATGCTGCAGCCCACATGCTAAGAGCCATTTTCCTCCAAACAATTTCCACTGCTTCATTTTCATATGCAAACACCAAGGCAGTAATCAAACTAAACAAGTTTAGTTAAACTGGTATGATAGATTCTGTTGCTGAAATTGTAATTCTAACCAAATTAGAGTTTGCATGAATTAAACCCAGGAATGAAATGGGGGGTAAACCCACCTACACTCAGTTTAACAAGTACACAGTATGACTTTAAACAGACTGATTTCTTGGACCTTACTATAATGAAACACAATGATGGACATCTTCATACTACTGTGTTTCACAAGCCAACTGACAGGAATACATTGCTTCAGGCAGATAGCTTTCACCCCCCTACACATAAGAAGAACATCCTGTATGGACAATTTCAGTGTCTAAGAAGGAGCTGCAATCAAGAGCCAGATTTTGAAGCCAAGGCAGAAATACAAACACGGTTTCTAAATAGAGGCTACAGAACTAACACCATCAATGAGGCCTATACTAAAGCTAAGACACTGAGAAGACAAGATCTCCTGCAACAGAAACAAAAGGAACCAGAACAACAAAAGTTATACTTGGTGACACAATATGACACTAGAGCAAATACAATAAAGCGAATCATCAACAAGAACTGGGAAATCATAGAAAGTGATCCACTTCTTGGAGATGTATTTCCATCTGCACCAGCTGTCAGCTTCAGAAGAGCGCCCACCTACTATTGGAGACAAATTGGTCCATAGCCATCTACCGGGAGACAAAAAGGGCACTTCGCTCGATCGCAGACCACAAGGCTCTTTCAAGTGTGGTAGATGCACTCAAATAAAACCTATACTATAAAAGGTTTCATTAACTGCAATACAACTCATGTAGTGTATAATTTACAATGTCCATGTGGCTACTTCTATGTGGGAAGAACAAAAAGAAAACTAAAGAGAATCTCTGAGCACAAATATGCCATACGTACAGGAAACGAAGACTATACCCTATAGCCAAGCATGATAAACACCACCATGGATGTAACCCAGACTCACTCAAAGCAATAGGTATAGATACTATAGAAATGTCTAAAAGGGAAGGAGATAAACTAAAGAAAGTGTTAGCAAGAGAAACATTTTGGATCTTCAAGTTATGGGCATTACGAGTCCAAGCCTGAATGAAGAGCTGGACTATGTCTCATATCTGTAAATATGATGTGATGTAATCCCTTACACTCCTTAGTAATATCTCTCCTCATTACAGGTAACCCACTTCGGTGGAGTGTTGGAACCTGATGAATCATCTATTTGTACCATCATATATTATATTTTTCTATCTAATTATTTTTCTATATGACTGTTTGTATACATTTATGATGTATTTGATGCATTTACTAACCTTGATTGATGTCTAGTTCATATTCTTCTCACATGTAGCACCTGTGTCAATTAACCAGTAAGTGCTCCTCTGATTGGCTGCAACAGACACCAGCCTTGATATATTTGTGAGTTGTCACTTGTTTTTATATGCCCCGAAGAAGACTAAGTTGAAACGCGTAGGCGTTAAGTCCATTTATTAAAGGCTTTTTTAACTTTTGCAAAGCAGTGTGCCTTGGTATTTTTTAGTTATGACTTATTGATCATCAAGTCTAACCTTGCCTTTTTTTTAATCTCATGTTGTCCTTTGACCCAAAGAGCACCTGTATTTGATACTTTCTGATACATTTGTGAAGTAGTAGCACTCCTTGGCTACTGGTACCTTGGGGTACCTGCTCTCACACAGTTTAACAACTTCAGAAAACAAAAATGAATGGTTTCTGAATATCAAATTAATTTTGTGTATATTGTTTGTGTTTACTTTATGATGATCACTGACTGGAGGTCATTGTTTACCCACCACCCATCACTGATTATAAACCCTATATTTTGTAACTTTCTGTATATTAGAGGAGGGAATCCTCACATTGTTGGTATGTGAGAATTCTGCACAGCATCATCATTGTACCTGCAATACCCTGAGGAGACCCAGGAGTGGACGGAGCTGAGGAGAAGTTGTTACTGTTGTGGTCCGAGGGGTAGATCTGAAATAGTCAAACACAACACCTCAATGTAATGAGCAGCAAGGCATAGACTAGGCCTAGGGCAGTGGTTGGTTAACAGTTTTTACATAATACACATTAACCCTGAGGAGTAAGCTTGGGCCGGTTGCGTGTGTGTGTCCGTTTAGAAACAGTAGCCTTATGTTGTTCTTTACCCTTTCTGATGCTATTGTATGTTTAAATCAGCAAATTGTATTTTATGGGGGGGGGGGGGGGGGGGTTTGTTGGTATCCGCAATGGAAGTGGTCCGTGGGAAATTTGGTTCCTAAACAATGCATTTCAATGCTATTTGCTATTCTGTGAAGCTGGTAGATTTTAACTAGAAAAAGGAGAACTCACCGAAGCCAGAGCCTTCCCGATCTCATCTCCTGAACTGCCAGCCGTGGTGCCTCGGTTGGCTGTGGAGACACAAATAATAATATGTCACAATGGGCCACATGTCTTGTTTGTTCTTAGATACAAAAATCTAAGGAACGACCATGGAAGCTAAATCAACACACCGATTTGCAATCAGCGAAACGTGCGACTGAGACTCTTGTCTGGTTTTGTGTGATGAGGTCACTTAAAAACTCCTTACCCATGATGCCGTCCCCGTTGATGGCGGATGTGTGGTTGTAGTTAGTGGGGGCAGAATGGAAGCCGTTGACCTCGCTGCCATGCAGAGGATAGTTCTGTGGGGACAGAGGCAGGGGGTGACGCTTCTGGAGAGGGGATACAAGCAGTTTCATTAGGCACACACCCCTCAATAAAAACAAAAACAAACAGTGTGACAAATGGATTCATTTCTAAAGGTGATGGTCAAATTACTCAAACTCTGAATAAAGCTGTCAACAATTTGGGCGTTACAGATATGTGGTATGATATCTGTGGTTATTTTACACAAAAGGGGCTGACATCTTTGTCAAGCAGATACTAGAATTAAGAAGTTTTGATCTTAGTTTCACCATATGCAACATTAGAACACTACATCTAAGAGTGAGAGAGAGCAGCGAGAAAGAAAAAGAGGAAGAGAGAGCGAGATAGAAAAGAAAGAGCAAAGTCTAAGATTAGACTGTGGCTGTGACGACTCACCATCCTGTCTTGTGGGTTGATGGCAGAGAAGGTGCCAGGCTGTCCAATGTGAGGCGAGTTACCCAGCATGGCAGAGTAGCCAGAAGACGTCCAGGGGTCCTCTGCAAGTGGAGATACATTTGTGCATATGAGTTCACAAAAGCAAGTCAAAACAAATTCAGACAACAGGCACATGTAAAAGGTTAATGTCAAAATTGTACTATAATGTGTTATAATGTGAAAGTAGTGCTGGGTCATGGGTCACGATTAACATTTTCATATCAGGCAATGTCTCATGTAACTTGTGCACCAACTACACCAAGTCAATTTCCTTGTATGTGCAAACATAATATGGCCAAATAAAAGAATTCTGATTCTGGTGTAAATTTTTAATCCAGATATACTGTATGCACAATCACAATTTGTTAAGTTTTAGTTTTCTCTTTGTATATGGTGTATTGTTTATATACATACGGTAAATAAAATGTTATATAATTATTATTTTTTTCTGTCAGTTTAAAGGGTAAATTTCCAGGGATTCTATGGATAGTGAAAAAGTGACAGATACCAGGGCAGACACAAAACCACTCAAAAATTTCCTGCTTGGCGATGAAAAAGGTGACTGTCACCTAAAGGTGACTTCACATCATGGAATTTCGCTCCAGTCAACAATTCTTTATTACCAGAATAAAACAAAAATAACAATAATAATAATTAATAAATAATAAAATAATAATAAAAATAAAGAGGCAACAAGCAGGAGTGTAATCGTTTTTCAGTCATATTTTTCAACACTATAACCATTTTTAATTAAGAATAACAAAATAAAGCAATGAAAATGTATTGAAAATAATTGGAATAATATTTTACATATGAGAGGAACTTTGCTATGGTCATTATCGGTTATCAAGCTGCTTATAATTCAAAATCAAGAACAATTTTAATCAAGATAATTGATATTGTTTTATTGCCAGTACTATGCGAGAGGTTACCTTGCATGTAAAAAGAGCCAGGGTAGACGGCTCCAGGCTTAGCACCAGGATATCCTCCATTGTCTCTGGCATACTCATCACCAGATGTGGAAGCATACACCTAAACACACACACACAGGCAGAGAGCAGTTATCCCCATGCTTTCTACAATGACTACACATATTTTATGTTTCTGAATTAAAGTAGCATAGCATTTACCCTATACATATAACCCTGAGCATCAATACAATGAAACGTGTCAGTAGTGAGGGGTATTGCTCCACCCTATCCTGCATGCTCTCCAAAGCCATTTAATTACAGTAGCTCCAAGTGGCCACAAGATGGCAAGAGGGAGTCTGCTGGGGAGGGAGGCAGGCAGGGCCAGCTCCTTGCCTGTGGAGGAGAGCACAGCGGCCATGGCATGCTGGGCACAGCGACGGCTTGAATCCCAGTGCACAGTGAGCGCTTCCTCTCGCTCCCAGGAGCCCAGTGACATCGCACTGACTGCCTGGCCTGCAGCCCCTCCCTATAGACAGTGTCAGCTCGCCTTCGCACACATACCATGCATTCAGTGAGCCAACACTCACCATTGCCAATAGCATTAAACAAGCGCTATCGCATTTTATCCGACATGAATGGCGATTTGGATTATGGTGGGCAAGTTACGGAAAAACATGCAAAGGACAGCTGTAATGAAATTGGACATTTTATATGAGTCCCGCAAGGGGTTCAATAATCCTTCCCAGGTATTGCTAACAAAAATGGACGCCGGCGGGCCTGAAGTAACATTCCCCCCTCCTATGTGCGCCGCAGCCATAGATTGAAGGCGGACATGAGAAGCCCTCAGTTTCCCCGGCACCATCCTCTCAACCAGCGCTCACTCTAGCTCACATGTGCCAGAGAGGGGGAGAGAAAGAGAAGAGAGGCAGAAAGAGAGAGAGGAAGAGAGGGAGAAAGAGAGAGGCAGAAAGAGAGAGAGAGGAAGAGAGGGAGAATGGAGGCTATGCTGCAAAGAATGCTAATCCAGAAAAGGGATTTTTTTCTGTAATTTGATTTAACAGGGAGAAGTGGAAAGGGAATGGAGAGATGCACTTCTAATTACAGAGCCATCTGCCTGTTCCTGGACCACATCCAACTCCACAGGCAGCTGGGCTGAGGAGAGGGAGAGAAGAGAGGGAGAGAGATGGGGGCTGGGATCCAGTCAGTGAGTGTGAGAGAGTGAGAGAGAGAGAGAGAGAGAGAGGGGGGGGGGGGGGTTGCAGTGGGTAGGGGGGTGGTAAAGGGGCAAGGGTGGGGGGGTGTTGGGGGGGGGGGGTGGTGGATGAAGGCCCTGATGATTTATGAAATGGTTAGAGAGATAAGGGGTGGTGAGGGGGGGGGGGGCAGAAGAAGGTAATCTAAATGACTTAAACAAAGCTTGATATGGCCAGGGGAGTGTGAAGGAAGCAGGGGATTTAAAATGATCACGGTTAATTCAGGGGAAAACATGACGGAGATGGCTTCATTTAACAATAGGCTTTGAGTTGTTCTTTCACGCCGGGAACAATGTCGAGCGAATCCTGCCGCTCTAGATGGGAACAGAGACGTGCACAATGACTGCTGCTGCTGGATAATTGTATTCTCCGGAAGAAAAAGGGATTTCTAGGGTAAAATCCTCGGCTAATAGGGGGTTTAATGTAATTCAGGTTATGGCCATGTAAAGGTCCTAACACTGGCCAAACATGGATTGCAACAAGGGGGCGGGGCCTGGAGAAAGATTAACATCAAACTCAACTCAAACGCGCTTTATTCAGGGTTATCTGGCTGAGTCTAGTGGACGACTAGGGGGCAGAAGAGAAGTTTCTCTCGGTTTGATTGAGGAGAGGGGGGGTCAAGGTTCTCAGCATCAGGACCTGGAGCAGCACAGGTATCGGTGGATTACACAAGTCAAGCAGTTTGCGGGAGATAGAAGATGGGAAAAGATGGACCTTTAACGGGTTACTGACAAACAGACGTTAGCAAGTGTTTACTCATTTATAATGAGATGGCAAGAACAGCACTAGAAAGAGATGAGAGAGAGTGTGAGATGGTAGGGGTGGAGGGAGGGAGGGAGGAGAGACCACAGGATCATCATCAGCCTTCATTAATCTGGGCTCAGACACGGGGCTAAGAGGCCTCGCAAGCACCGCGCCTCACAACTGGGTCACTCACAGGGGGAGGCCCACCCAGGCCATCATGTGGCGAAGCGTAGGCGGACGGCTATGCAAAGGGGGGGGGGGGGGGGGGGGGGGGTTCACACACACACACACACACACACACACACACACACACACTTGCACTAAAACCACATGGCCATCGTTCACACTGCGGGGAATGACTGGGGTTCAGAGAGTGAAAAAGACGGGGCCTCCGCCAGACAAGAGTGTTTACACTCAATCTCCATGATGTAGTCAGCAAGACGAGCTGCGTCTAGCCGCAGAACTTTCACCAGGCTCTCTAACAGAACAGACACACCAGCACCAACAGGTGGACGACAGGATCAGTGACGTGCTTGATGGCTCTACTTATTTACCTGTTATCTTTCTGAGATTTTTTTTTTCATTTGGTTACAGAACTGGTACGGGGCTCAGTAATGACTGAGCCGTGGCGCGGCATCATCGGCATGTAGTGGAAACGGGGCTCCAGTGACGTGACTAAGACTCCCGTCATCCGAGCGCTGGCGTGGCACGGGCTTCCAGTTACAGAAAATGTTTGTGTAATGACAATATTTCTTATTGATGATCCAATGGCAGCTCCGGCAGCCTGTAATAGCGACAGTAACACGGGCAACCGCCCGCCAGCGTCGTCCAAACTTGAAATATAATCTGGACTGTCTTACGAAAAGCTCTGCATCAGTTCAGGACCCTGGGAGGCTTTACATTTAGCTGTATTAAAAGGAGTTTCTGTTGTGTTTATCTCATGTGATATTCAAATGAGTAAATGTACTTTGTGTCCTCTATGAACTAGGTGCAAATGTATATGCATGTAGGGTATATTTTGCTTCTTCTTTTATATGAAATGTATCTTTTTCAACCTTTTCTCCTCGATGCTTTTAATGATTTATGGAAAGCACTCTGAATTGCCTTGTTGCTGAAATGTGCTATAAAAATAAACTTGCCTTGCCTTGCCTATGGTATGGCTGGCTGGTAATCAACTCATAAGCATAAGCTTTATTTAGCCTTTGGAAACTATATTTGCCAACTGCACCATGATTCATGGTCAAATCACTTTAAATCAACTGTAAGATTCATACAAGCTACATACAGTATACTGTATATCTGTGGCGACTTTTTCCAGTTCTGTGCGGTTGCTAGCATCCACACATAAGTTGCATCAGCTGCGAGGAATTCTGGGCCCACTGACAAAACGTGTCACTGAACATATTAAATCAAGAGGACTAGATGATAGCCCCGTTAACTACATACTGTTTGGACCCCACTTTGCATTGGGCTGCCTGAAACATCTCCACCATCGTCCCCCAGCTGCAGGGCCTCGGCGCGCTAATGAAGACCTCTCCAGATTGGGACATAGGAGGTGGTCAGTTACTAAGCCTGACACAGTCAGTAGGAGGTGGTCAGTTACTAAGCCTGACACAGTCACAGTATAATTTCCCCCCCTGGCCACAGAGAGCCAGACCCTGACTGGCCACAGAGAGCCAGACCCTGACTGGCCACAGAGAGCCAGAGCCTGACCACCACTTGAAACGGAGTGCAGTGCAGAGACAACCAGAGCGATGTTGTTTATTGGGGGGGCTCTCTCTGAGTCGCCTGACTGTCAACGCGCCCAGAGTCTGACTGAGCAGAGGGTCCTCACCCCTGTCTGTCACAGCACTGCTCATGCAGAGCGGGGAGCACAGTGTGTGCATGTGTGTGTGTGTGAGAGAGAGAGAGAGAAAGAGAGTGAGAGAGAGAGAGCGAGAGAAGAGAGAGCGAGAGAGAGGGGAGAGAGGAGAGAGAGAGAGAGAGAGAGAGAGAGAGAGAGATTAGACTGGCTGTGAAGGCGAGCAGAAGAGCAGAAATGAGCTCTCACCGAAGACGGCAGGCCAGGGGGTTTCCGAATCTTCTTTGGCTGGGTGTCTGCAGACAGACAGACAGACGTCACAGAGACAAAGGTGAAAAAGAGACAAAAACACAAATAAGGATTTAGTCATGACAGATTTCGCCGATGTTATGTCAGTTCAGGTGCAGTGGTTAGTGTCAGGTCTTGATATGCCTGCCTCAGTAGCCGCGTTTCCATTCCGGTTTTGCGCAAATTCTAAGCGAACTTTGGAAAATTCAAATTGGAATCAGGTGGGTTCCCATTAGCCGCTGTCAAGAGAATAAATAAAGGTTGCATGTGCGAGCTGGGGGTGAAATGAGAGAGAGAGAGCGAGAGAGAGAGAGCTTTGCAATGAATGGTTACTTGCCATAGGAGAAGTAATTATTATTATGTCATGTAATCTGCTGGTGGCCGTATTTCTTTCTTTCTGGTGGCGGCGAGTAAATAAATATCACAGGAGAAATGCGTATGGTGCGACGCTCGTCATGTATCTTGGAAACAAGTGGCACAAAGCAGTTGTGGGAGTGAGCAAAGGGCATTTATAAGGGACGGAGTGAGAGCCTTTATAAGGGACGGAGTGAGAGCCTTTATAAGGGACGGAGTGAGAGCCTTTATAAGGGACAGAGTGAGAGCCTTTATAAGGGACGGAGTGAGAGCCTTTGGGTGCAACATGTTCGGATCAGAACAGCGTTTGATCTGCTGCAGGATTATGGCGTCATTCGCAGAACACATGGCAGCAGACCGGACGAGCTGCCAGCTGTAGGGTGCAGCTCATCAATCATGTGACTTCAATGATCGCTATGTCAGAACTTATTACAAAAAGGTGTTTTCCATCCATTTTTCGAAGAAGGCAAAAACCACCTCAAGCGAGCATAAACTTTTTTGCAAAATTTAGGATTTTTTCTCTCTCTCAAATTTTGGTGTTCGACCTTTTCTAATGCGATATTTCAAAATGTGCACCAAAATACGTTGATGGAAACACGACCAGTGTGTATGTGTGTGTGCCTGTACGTCAGTGTGAATGAATGTTGCTGTGGATTCATCTGCAATCCAGCGTTGAGTTGAACTGTTTTTTGTTTGGGGGTGGGATTTTTTTTTAAAATAATAATGATTATAGTTCGGAAATAATACACACTGTTACACTGTCTTTGTGTGTGGGATCACAGAAGATACAGGGATATATGATCAGAAACACACACAAAAAAGGTGTGTGTGTGTGTGTGTGTGTGTGTGTGTGTGTGTGTGTGTGTGTGTGTGTGTGTGTGTGTGTGTGTGTGTGTGTGTGTGTGTGTGTGTGTGCTTGAAATCTCAACCCTGAAAAGTGTGTCTTGTTCAGTTCCATTACCTATCCCTCCATCAGGGGGCCTTCTCCTGGGGTTGTTGGGGTACGAGGGGTAGAACTGGGAGCCAGACTTCAGGCCAGAGGGGGACATGGCATCTGGGCTGGGCATCGCTATTTCACTTGGGAGGAAACCAGGCTAGAAGAACACAGGGAGACAAGCGTTTACTAAGAATACATTCAGCGGTGTGGGAGCGCACAGTGCAAACAAACAGGAAATGGAAAGCACCAATTCAAAGTGTTTCACATGAAAAGAGAAGTGAGAGAACAGGGCTATCTTCATACTGCTACTGTACCTACATGAATTTACAGCCGTGCAGTGAGATGCTAGGAGTTAGCCTAATGGGAACTTACCTGGCCTCCAAAGGGAGTGTACGGTGGCCTCTCATTTTTACCTGCCAAAGAAAATGCCAATTGTTTGAATGATTATGCAAGTAAAACACTGAGCTGTATTTACACACACACACATGTACAGACACATGTACACACGCGCGCGCGCACACACACACACACACACACACACACACACACACACACACACACACACGAGGTAATGGTGTGTGCTAGAGCAAATGAAAAGTAGGTTTTGGAAAGTAGAAAAAGTCCAGAGATGCCCTCCCCTTTTTCAGTCGGCTCAGCTGCCTGCCAGACAAAACCCTGGGGAGGCTTTCTGCTCCAGTGCCCTAACATCCCCAACACTCAACCAATGAACACAGGCACATAGGCATGCACGCGCGCGCGCACACACACACACACACACACTTTGCCGCCTAGATAACAATTTTGTGGTCATAAAAAAATATGCACAAACAGTCATATTGACCACAGTAAAAAAACATTATCATGTGACATTTTAAAATAACACTGGGGGATAGTACAAGCCCTAGTAGGGCTGTACCCGACTCAGAATTCTGTCAGTTGAATCGGAGTTCAATACGAATATTCGACTATTCCCTTTTCTTTTGTTGTTCTTTTTTTTATAAGACTATCAGGCAATCCATTGTCACGAGCTTGTTTGATTAATTGGGACTTGGTTTTACGGTATTAAGAGGCTGATACTTATACCAAAATAGGCTATATATCACAATCTATTGGGAGAAACCAAGCAATTATATGTATAAATCAAGACATTCAGCACCCCCATATAGCCGGAATGGAATGATCCTTGTTTCATAACCACCACATTTTGCGACTATTCGACTGTGAGATTGGCAGTCGAATCAGACTCCTTCGAAGGAATCAACAAATCGTTGACGAATCGGCACTCGTGAGTCGTGATAGCACACACACACACACACACACACACACACACACACACACACACACACACACACTATATAATGTTTTAAAATTGTGGCACTCATACCCGCGATCCCTGAACTGAGGAACGGAGAGGACAGGCCTTCATGCTCACTGTAGTGGGGTCCTTCTCCATAGCCCTATGTGGGAACAATGACACACACACACACAACAAAGTGATGAGCCAAAAGAAGAAGGAGCTATGCATCCACTAACATTAGGCAGACACACACTAACACACACAGACCTGCATAATAATAAGCAGTGCTTCAAGGCCACCCCCGTCTTGTTCTCACTGTATGGCTGTAGTGTAGTAGTGGGTACCCTCCCTCTGCCTTCCTGTCCAACCGACAGGACCCGTGCCAAGCGGATCTGCATCCGCTCGCTCGCTCGGGGGATCTCAAACACCGACTTTCTTAATTATCAACTTGTGGTAATCAAAGTCTGCCGCATCCATTTCACCCCCTGTTCCTTGTATTTACACAGAGTTGTGCCAAGACGGTTACGGCGGATGTGAAGCTGCAATTACCGGTGGGCTTCCACAGAGGTTCAGGGCTAGCAGAGAGCGTGCCAACGCACGAGTCTGAGCCAAGGTTATTAGGTAGAAAGTAAAACTACCACTTCAAATCAAAAAGGCACGCAGCATGCCAAAACACTAAGCTGTTATGGTGGCTGGGAGGGGGGGAGAGGGGGCGCGCGCGTGCTCCTCTGTGGCTGAGCGGACGCATTCATATGCGTATGACCGAGACAGCGTGTTGATAGTGTCATGCTATCAGATATTAATGTGCACATCTCAAAAAACACATTAAATGGTATGTACTACCTAGAGTGTGTGTGTGTGTGTGTGTGTGTGTGTGTGTGTGTGTGTGTGTGTGTGTGTGTGTGTGTGTGTGTGTGCGTGCGTGTGCATGTGTGTATGTGTGTTTAGCGCTTACCCGTCCTTGGTTGAAAGAGGGACTGTTCTGTTCTGCCGAGCCCCAGGACCCGGAGCCGCTGCGCTCATCTAGTGCTGAGAAAGACACGTTGTTAGATTGATAGGCAGGGAGACCAGTGCGTTACAGCTGACATAAACAAGGAGGAGGTTTGGCTACTGCTGTGAAAGAATGTTAGCATTCTCCAAATGACAATACAAGATTATGATCCTATGTGTCACTGCAGGTATGTGGAAATGTTGCGATGCCGGAATCGTATCAGTCAGGGGAACCTGTCAACAAGTCCCCCTCTAAACTAGGCAGTGTCATTAACTGGTCTCACTGGGCTTGGACCAGCCAGAACACAGAGAGCATCACTATTGATCAACAAGCATGTCGCTGTCGCATTAACGATGCGACGCAATGTTGGGCTATTCCTGAAAAACCTATGGGAGCTGCTGCTCAATATAGTCATTATCAAGCCCATCAATAAGTGCTCCTTATGGCCACTGAATAGTAGAAAACGATTCATAGTCTCTAAAGAAGCCCAATAGGATACAAAGTGCCATCTAAACCACATTTAAAATCCATTCGGTAAAATGGATCGAAAATAAAGACATAAACTAAAGACATACAACAAATGTGTGAAGCTCAAAACATTAACCAATATGTTTTAGGTAAACAAAGGGCCAATGTGTGGCAGAAGATGGGGGAAAAACACGTCCAAAAGATTGGTGGAGCAGAAAACTCCAAAATACCCTCATCATCCCCTTCTCCCTGTCTTATGCGCTAATGCTATCCAGGCTCTCTGGAGACACAAGGCTTAATTGCATGCTGATTTGCATAATTGTGCATATTAATGCAGTTTCCTTATGAATATTCATATTCCGCCTTTGATTTTTGCCTAATTAAAAAAATGTGTGTGAGAGAGCGAGAGAGAAAGAGTGAGTGAGGGGATGGAAGGAGAAAGCAAGGGGACTAGAGAGGGAGAGGGAGAGGGAGAGAAAGAGATGGAGGGAGGGGGAGAAAGAGAGAGAGAGAGAAAGAGAGGGAGAGAGAGAAAGAAAGGGAGGGGTGAGAGAACGAAAGAGAGGGAGGGAGATAGAAAGAGGGAGAGAGAGAGGGAAAAGAGGGAGGGAGAGTGAGAGGGGTCTGGGTGAGATCAGCAGCCTGGCTGACGAGTGAGAATGAGTGATGAGACTAACAGAGCGGTGCAAGCACCTACACACGCTGCGACAGCCCTGATCTATGGAGCTGATGCCAGTGGCATGGAGAATCAGGCAAGCAGGGAGAGGGGACCTCAAAAGACCAGCCTCCCTCACTGTCATATCTGCCCTGCTCAAAGGGAGGAGAGGGGACCTCAAGAGACCAGCCTCTCTCACTGTCACACCGGCCCTGCTCAAAGGGAGGAGAGGACCTCAAGAGACCAGCCTCTCTCACTGTCACACCAGCCCTGCTCAAAGGGAGGAGAGGGGACCTCAAGAGACCAGCCTCTCTCACTGTCACACCAGCCCTGCTCAAAGGGAGGAGAGGGGACCTCAAATTAGCAGCCTCTCTCACTGTCACATTGGCCCTGCTGAAAGGGAGGGGAGGGGACCTCAAAATAGCAGCCACCCTCACTGAGGAGAGGGGACCTCAAGAGACCAGCCTCTCTCACTGTCACACCAGCCCTGCTCAAAGGGAGGAGAGGGGACCTCAAATTAGCAGCCTCTCTCACTGTCACATTGGCCCTGCTGAAAGGGAGGGGAGGGGACCTCAAAATAGCAGCCTCCATCACTGAGGAGAGGGGACCTCAAGAGACCAGCCTCTCTCACTGTCACACCAGCCCTGCTCAAAGGGAGGAGAGGGGACCTCAAAATAGCAGCCTCCCTCACTGAGGAGAGGGGACCTCAAGAGACCAGCCTCTCTCACTGTCACATCGGCCCTCCTGAAAGGGAGGGGAGGGGACCTCAAAATAGCAGCCTCTCTCACTGAGGAGAGGGGACCTCAAGAGACCAGCCTCTCTCACTGTCACATCGGCCCTGCTCAAAGGGAGGAGAGGGGACCTCAAAAAACCAGCCTCTCTCGCTGTCACATCGGACCTGCTGAAAAGCCGGCCGCAGCACTAATAAAGCACCACCGTCAACCATGTCCAACGATACAGGACACTGGTGATGATACAGGACACTGGTGATGACACAGGACACTGGTGATGATACAGGACACTGGTGATGGGGTCGCTGCTAAATAAAGATGACAGACTTTGTATGACACGTCTGCCAACGCTTGTTGCCAAGAGGAGTTATGACAATTTAAAGCAGATAAAATCCAGTTCAGACAAAAGACAAATCTGAAAGCATCAACAATGGGCCAATAGTCGAGTTCTATTCACCTTATGTAGCCCCGCCCACTTGACCCGTTTGTGTTCTGTCTGAAATGCAAGGAAGCTGCCTACGGTGGCATTTCTAGGTAGGAAGTTGTAATTAGGCCGTCTGAAACCAGTTTGATACATAAGGTCACTGAATTTGCAACCTTTCTAGGTACCTATTTTTGGCAAATTTTCTAGGAACCATACAATGGTACCTTTGGTGGTTAGGATATCCCATAATACCATGCGACCCTTCCAATCGACAAAGAACAACAAAGCTATAGTGTAAACACAAGTGGATTCAAAGTTTGGCTGTGTTAAGCAGTTAATTTTGCATTATGGTAATGACAGAGCAGGGCTAATCTGATGTGTATGGATGTTCACTTCACACATAACACAATAAGCGTTTTGGCATGGAGAAAGTGCTGCCTGGAACACTTTGTGAGGAGAGATAAATGGACGGAACATAAGTTGATCTAACGTTAGCTTAGCAGCTGTTAGCCTACCTCAGTAACTCCGGCGGTGGTTGGCTGGTTAGCGCTTCTTTCGAACAGATAGTAGTGTTATCGCCATGAAGTTTGAATGAGTTTTATTGGGCGTGCATTATGGAGAAGCGTGCGTGAACTGTGTCGCGTTGTCTGATAACAGATGCCATCAGGGTAGAGAAGCTTTCCCAGCTCGTCATGAAAATGGTGGCTGGAGATATGCCCCCGTTAAATGAGACACAACAAGACAGACGCACGCTTCTCAATAACGCACGCCCGATAAAACTCATTCAAAACTTTGCACTAGTTTACTGACTGCACTGTCGTTTCCCATAACGTTAGCCACAAGAAATACAGAGAAAGAATCACGTTTTGGGAGACAATGGCTTCTTGGCGATCACTATTTAGCAGCTAAGGTAACCACTTGTTTGCAGTTTTCCCTCTTTGGCAGAACACCAGACGTAATCGGTGGGTTTACGTTACTGTAACAGTGATCATAAAGCAGTACGGATTATACCGGACATGTATTTGGAATATCTGAGCTATCGCTTGGTCCACAAGACTTGTCTGCTTGAACGAAGTGCTAACCGGCTGACCACCGGAGTTACTGAGGTAGGCTAACCGCTGCTAAGCTAACGTCACATCACCTTATTCATGGTCCGTCAGTTTATCTCTCCTCACAAAAAGTGCTCCAGGCAGCGCTTTCTCCATGCCAAATCCTTTCCTCGTTTTGGTCGGAAATAACGCTACTTCCAAACATGACTTATACGGCGCCATGCTGCCTGTAGCACCAGATCCACATGACGAGGCGTGCGTACCCTTTTTAAAGGGTTGGGGGTGAATACCCGAACAGCTGAAACGTCACTCGAGTAGTGACGTAATGAAGGAGTACTCTCGAGTACCCGAGAACTCCCGTCCATCCCTAATAGTAGGAAGCGTCCTACCTGACTTTAATCTGGACACCAGGCTAGGTTGCTAACTAGCTGCTACCTAACTAGGTAACTCGCTCCGCCGGGTCCGCCCGAAGCGCGGAGTAAGACTACACACAGCCAGGAGGATAGAATGGCAGAAGTGAAGTTTGTTTTTAACCATGCTTATGATTAGCTGCTGTTATTACGTCCCATATATTGGTGAATATGTAACATTTCGTTAGCTGTTTTTACGCTTTTAATTTGAAGGAGGAAAAGGGAAATGGTACATGTGTCAATTCAAACTTCTATCACTTCACACGTACCATTTCCCTTTTCCGCCTTCAAATTATAAGCGTAAAAACAGCTAACAAAACATTAGCCGGTGAAGCCTCAGACCTGTCTGGATTATAAAAGTAAGTAACGTTAGAGAAAACAGACATCAGCCATGCTGTTTTATACTAATTTATTGACAAATGCTTTGGGATTCAACTTGATCAAGCTTGGTGAGAAAAAGTCTGTCTATTCAATGGAAACAGCACCAGTGCGACCTGTCGCGTGCGATGCTACCTTCAAGCATGAAGACATCTGAAACGAGTTATTTTTAAGTCACCTACATTCAAATGAGGTACCCAATTAAGCAGGCACCTAATTAGGTAGCCAGGTGATAGGCAGCTTCCTTGCATTTCAGACAGAACCATTGTCTCTGGTCAAAGCTAGTGACTCACTGGAAGCAGGCTGCGGGGATATAGCTCTGCCACAGGAAGTGTAAACACAATCCGGTATGGATTGTGTTTACACTACCTGTTAGTCTCTCTAGCCAGTCTCTCTTCTACATAAGGTGAATAGCATTGCAACAAATAAACATATTTAAGTTTTAAGTAACTGCCACCAGACACTCATCTTACTTCATCCAAATTTGCTGGCAGTGGCATACATAAAGTATTTTTCACAAATACTGCACAATCACAAACGTCCACCAGGTGACACGCAAAATTATACATTATCACTGTCAATAAGTAATCTGCGTTGAGTAGGCCTAGCAGGCCAACAATCTGAGATTATAAGGTAACCTCATAAGCCTCACTACCATTTCCAATGCACCGCTCAACCTCCTATGAAGCCTCCATTTGGCCAGCGGGGGAGCAGAGGATAGAGAGAGAGAGCACGGCTGTGCAGGAGAAGTCTGACAACATTGTTTCACACTTAGTGGAGTAATTAACTCAGAGGCAATTAAAACAAGGTGGAGAGCTGCTGAGGTGACACTGAAGCTCAGCCAGCCTACCAGAGCCAAACACCACCATGCCAGAAGAGCGGAGAGGAGCAACGGGGCGAGGATAGCTATCTTTATATTGTTGTTGATCTGTTGCCATATAACACATTTAAATGTCACTGCTGTCAACCAAAAATTGCGAACAATCAATATCTTTTGAATGATAGCCAAAGAGATACACTGGTGACATAACAAATGAGTTAACTGAACACAAGTACCCAGATTTGCTTTGTGTCTATCTAGGGTCTAAAATTAACACCCACCAAATGCCAAATGGTGCTAAAATTGGTCTTAAATAAATAAATAACGTCACCAGCCAGACTGGCCAATAACTTTTTGAGACAATAACATTTGAAGGCTTCGGTTATGGTTTGTCCTTCTTTTTTTCTGCCTGTTCTAAAATTTTAAACACACTTCAAACTGTAGTGTGAATTCTTCTGCACTGTGTGAATTGCAAACTTGCACAAGTGAGCTAATTTTAAATTCTGATTCTATGTACGTCACGAAATGCCAGTGAAAGCAGATAGGGTGACAGATTTCTATGAAAGATGTATTACTGTGTATATTTATTCATTATTTTGGCCAGTATCACAGTTTTTCAAATTTACCAGCCTTTAGCAGGTGAAAAATTTTACGAGTTTATTTAGTATATAATATAGCATTAGTGCATATTCTCAATAGTTGGTGCATATTCTCCTCAATTATTAAATTTAATGAATGGTGCACAATGCACATCAAAATTCCCAAGGATATGCGGTTGGCAACCTGTTAATTATTTGAAAAGCACAGACAAGTTCTCTGGATGCGTATCCAAACCGATTGCATCCACCCAGAGTTTGGCAAGCCTAGTGTGAATAAACCTCCAGTGAAAGTTACAAAGCAAGACAAATACTATTGAGTCACAACCAGAGCCCAAAGAAATATTTATTTTCTGAGCCACAAAGCCTTCTCACAGTTGCAAGCTCAGAAAAGATCTAATTTAGTTGAAGAAGGAAGCCAAAATCCTTTGCGTCTTCTTCAGTCCCAATACTTAGGCTTTCCAGCTACAACACACCAATACACAGTACAAAGCAAGTGACACAATACTGTGAGAGTGTGCAGGTGTTAGTGCTGGGCAATTAACTGAAAATGTATCAAACCGACATTTAGAACCTCTTAGCGACTTACTCCTGTTCATGTTGATTAATTTATTATTAATTTGGTTAAAATGTTTCCCAATGCATGCGATCATGAACTGTCCCTTTAAATAATCTTAGGTAGGCGTAAACGCAATCCATACAACGTGACGACAAACTCCTTCTGTGATTCGTCTCTCAGCTTTCCTCTCGCTCCATTGTCAAGTGAAGCGACCGAGTGAGATGCAGAACGTCCGGTCGGCCCGTTTCAAAATAAAAGCCATGCCAACAAACACGTGTCCAGTCATATTTTTCCAAATAAATGCACTTGCAGTATTGACAAAACATGTGTTGTAACTGTTTTGTAGAGATGGGGAGGAGTACTCGAGTACTCCTTCATAATGTCAGTACTCAAGAACTCCTTCATAACATCAGTACTCGAGAAATGTTTCAGCTGTTCGGGTACTCCCCCCACCTCCACCCCTTTAAAAATGGTAGATCAACACATGCTGCTTGTCACGTGGATCTGGCGATACAGGCAGTATGGCGCCGCATAAGAATAATGTTTGGATGTATTTTGACAAAAACTACGAAACCACAATACAAGTGCAAGATATGTAAAGTTAAATTTGCGTATCAAGACATACCAGTTCATAATAGAAGCAGACTACTCAAATATTGAAATGACTTAAAATGCCCATCCCTACCGTTTTGTTTTAAGCTCAGTACAAAAGTGCAAAAGCCTGTCCTACACATCCTCCATTCACGAGTGCTGGTGTTGGTGCAAAAATCATACGTCTCCAATTTCAGCTCGGGCAGGCATTTGATTGGCTGTACGTCAGGCATGTGGTGGGAGTAACATGGGCAAAATGGCCGACAGCTTTAGATTAGCTAACAAGCTAACGCTAAGCTACTGATGTTATTAGACATGATAGACATAAAAAAAAAAAAAAAATCCGGGTTAGCGGTTAGGTTTGGGTTAGACACTGTTGTGGACCCCGAGCCGAGCACTTCCTGTAGGGCGAACAGAATCGGTAAATCAAGTAGATCCAGTACCTACACTGTCTGAGGAGAAAGATGACATGAAGGTGACTAAAACATGACAGTACAGACCTTGTCAGAGAACTATGAGGGCAGCGTTAAACAAAAAGCAATGAAGCATATCAAATAATAATCATTCATTAATCACAATCAAGGCAAAAGTCTGAAATAAACGTGATATTGATTTGAAGTCGCATCGCCCAGCCCTAGTATGTGTATACAAGTGAGTGTGTGAGCGTGAGAGTCAAAAGGAGCGTGAGTGAGTGAGTGAGAGACAGTGAGAGGCCGCATGTGTAAACTCGCAATGTTGTTTGTTGTGATGGGGGGGCAAGCCTGTCGTATCGTGTGTGTGTGTGTGTGTGTGTGTGTGTGTGTGTGTGTGTGTGTGTGTGTGTGTGTGTGTGTGTGTGTGTGTCGGGAGGGTTGGAGACATTGGCAGCAGCTGCAGAGGTGACAGAGGGGACGCCTGCCTGAAGGCTTGTGGGCTTGGCCAGCTCCCACCACACATCGTCACACTCTGCCTCCCCTATTTCTCCAACATCCCGCACTTCCATCCAATCCTTTCCTCTCCACTCCACTCCTACCCGAACCCCCACCCCCACCCCCACACATGCTCTGGCCACTGAGGAGGGGAGAAGGACGCCTAATGCAATTAGCACCCCTCTGAGCACTTTTGTGTTGATGAATAGAGGTGGTCTGGTGGGCCACTAGGCAGCTCTCTGCTGTTCCCGCGCTGCTGGCTCTCCTAGCATACAAGCCGCCAAGGTGACGTCATAGATGGACGTTGCCCTGCCTTCCATTGTCATCCATGCATTTCGGCCATCAATCGTTTTCATACATAATCGTGTAATAAGCAATGCTGTAAATGCAACCCTGCACCTTAGGACTGTCTTTAGTGTTTAGTTAATATATATGGGAGACACGTAATTACTGTATTGTTACCTATTATTGTAGTAATTATTGCATAATCTATAATGCCACTAAGTATAACATTAGTCCACTTGTGTAAACCTACATGTGGCTTACAGATACCATTCCCACTCTATGAGATAAATCCTTTTCCATCCATCTTGCCCCTTGGACATTATTCCCACTAAATCCCTCAAACAGGCCAATGGTACAGTTGGCACCGAGACCGAGACCCAACAATGTGTGACCAAAGCAGGCATACAATGGAAGGAATAATGTACACCGGCATCTAAAGCGCCTCTCTGTTCTTCTTCACCTAGAAAGACCGGGTACTATGTCTGTACTATATAACATGATACAGATCTAAGAAGAATTCTTGGCCTGGAATTTGTGGATGTTAGCACTTTGACTCTCAAGTGCTATTAGGGGGTACCTGGAGTTCTCTGAAAGTTAAATGTGACAGCTTGAAGTATCGCATTCAAATGGGTGTCAATGACCAAGGGGCACACTTTAGGACTTGGTGAGGAAGGGGGGGGCTGCAGGAATTAACTCCTCACTGCTAAGTAATTGGCTGCCGTAATAGAAACAAACAGAATCCTGCCTTCCACAGGGCTGATCCCTCTATTCAACAAGCTCTCTCTTCCACTCTGGCCACTCGCTGCATGCTGGGACAGTTTAAGAGGCTGCGAGCTGGGGGTGAGGGGCATTGTCTCGGGCTCGAGCCATTTCCTGCAGATCAGTGGGGGTAAGAGCCCTGTGCCGTGTTGGGGGAGGAGTGTTTTACACTTCAGGGTGGGGGAGTCGTTTCAACTCCATAAGCCCCCTTTTTTGCCTTTGTTCCTCGGCGGCTGAGTTCTCACTCTGGGGAACGTCGGGGAGTGTGACTCGATTTCACACGACAGGTTGGCAGGGTGACAGAGGAACGCAGCGACACGATTGGCTAATAACATTCAGGAAGAAGAGAGAAAGGCTCGCTCAAAGGCTTCAGGTGTTTTGGAGCAGAACACTGAACAGGCAGTTTACACTTTAAAATGGTGAAGTAAAGAGAGACAGATTCTAAATAAATGACAAAATCATTGTGATAAGAGGGGTATTGAAATTAATAAATGTGCACACAATAGTCTCAATTCTTTATGTTAATACTATCTTCTGTCTTCTTCTGTAGGTACCTTTACATTTTAATCTACAGTTCTATGCTTCTGTTTCTCAAAAGAAGTGTCATACAGTTACATCAATGCCGAGGACATAATAGCTCACAGCTCATGATGGATGGATAAAAGCAGAGAGTGTAAACAGGAGAGACCACCACACAAACAGGCACAGAGCAAGCTGTTGCATGTCCCAAAATGAAAAGTACCAGGGTGACGAGCCCGATACAGTAAAATAAACAATTGCGTCCCTCACCCTGCTTAGGTAAAATACAGAAACATTACTTCCTGGACACAAATGATCCAGAAATATCCATTCTCATTTTCCTACAAGCATTTGCCAATTCCTACCAGACATAAATTGTGAAAGTATGCTGAATGCAGTGAATTTCTCTTTGATGTGGCCAATACAGAAATGAGGCTTTGTTGATCTATGATCAACAATACACAATACATTTAGTTTTGCCAGAAGGCGCACACAGCCACAGAATAGTCGTCTCAAGTGTAGTCGTCATTTCAGGGCTTTTGGATTATATCCGAATGCATTTGGATGCTGTATCCACCCCCACTCCCCCACTGGTGATAATGAAGGCTTTTGATCCCATTTTGCCAATAGTTCTGTTCTTAAAATGGGTGAAACAATGCAAGTAGAAATTGAATAATTATACCAAAGTTATTTTTTTTTTTACATGTTTCTGAATTAAAAATATATATATTTTTCTAACAACCATGGTGTGGATGTTGCATTATCCTCCCTTCACAAAGACACAAAATGCTGGAATGCTAAGCTAACTATGGTCAGCACCCCCCCCCCCCCATTGCCGCTTCAAAACCCATCAGAATCTACCTCCATAAATTAAGAAATACATAATAGAGGAACCCCAAAAGCAAAAATAGACTCAATATTAGTGCTTGATCAATTAGGCAATCATTATACCCCTATTCATTTTTGTGTTAGACTGAAAGGGGGTGGGATCTGGAATCCCTTATTTGGGCCTACAAAAAATGATGTCACACTTGAGATAATATAACAACAAAATAATATATATATATATATACATATAATTCAACATTGAGCAAGAATTTCTTTAGACTCATTGGTGGGATAAGTGAATATGGAACAAAATTCTATATTCTGATGTGGGAATCTTACCTGATCCACCAAACTGGCTGCTAGCGAGTGTTGTTGGTCGGTTCTTGCCGTTGGCTACAGGAGGTGCGAACATCTACAAGAGAGAAGGGGGAAGATAAGTAAGAAGGCACGGGAAGGCACACTTCACACATCCTATTTCTACTAATAAGCGAGATCACATACTTTGTCTTTTCAGTTGTTCCTATGTGATTTCTATTGAATTATGTGTGTGTTTGTTTGTTTTTCTTCCTGTGGAAAAACAGCCTAAATAAACATTTATGGAGTGTCAGTCTAAAAGTGAGATATAAGCAATTTAAAAAAATGTGATGCCTCCACTGACAAAATAACTGCTGGGAAAACTTGTTAGTAGATACCATCAAGTTATTAGCATTTCTGAGGTCCTTACTTGCAAAATAGTAACATTTCAAAAAGAAGTCACCATCTTTTCTTTTCTCGTTTTCAACAATAACAGGTGACATTTTCCCCAAAATAAATACACAGCATTTTAAAATGAAAAATACTGTAAATGAGTATATTCAAAAAAATATCTAAAAATGCATGAAATACTTTGGCTATAAGTATATTCATAAATATTTAAAGGCATGAATAAACAGGTCAAAGTCTCAGATGAGGCCACAGCGAGACTGTGGGCTCGACATTGTGGCCACAGTTTGGTCTAAACGTCTGCTGAGGGCCGTCTTCCGGTAACATTCATCAAACTCCACTGAACCAACCTTTCTGTATCTAGGCCATCTATACCACAACCCAATCTGCCACCACCGCGTCTGATCAGTTTGTTTTACAGGGTTTGGCTTTATAGCAGGCTGAGATCTGATTTGGAGACTTTCATTTTTCTATTCGTGTTGGTTCCCATCGCATTTGATTGTCAATAACTCAAATGTGTTCAGTTTTTGCTTTTTCATGTCCAATCCATTATGTTCACTGGCTAGCCAGCAAATAAACAAAGAGGACAAAATTTGGTTGTACAGTGTTGACAGTTTCTCACCCAATTATCAATGTCATATTTAGACGGAACATCTGCTCATAGAAACTGGCAGCTGATCAATCTGAGCATCTCTAACGCGAACGCAACCGACTAACGAGCACCTCCTACAAAACCCCCATCAGAACAAGGAATGTCCCCCCCCCATCTTTCCTTTGCATACCGTTAGTGTGGCAAAGAATACAACTACATTAACAGAGCGATTGACTGCATCCAGCATGCCATTATAACACACAGGTCCATTGGCAATATCCATGCCCTAACAATCCATTTAAATTCACTTTAAAATAAGACGAGTCCTGACAGTTCCACAATCTTACACATGATAAGGCTCCAATGACTCAAGCAACGCTTTTAATACCTCAGTGTTAATCAACTGTAGCTAGTTAAAAGAAACCTCGTGGGACATTAAGTCTGCTGACAAACATTTCATTCATTACGATTCATGGTGGGGAATTACCTTTTGTCCCCCAATAATAATAATTATCCTGAACGGACAATTTAGTATTTGCCAACTCTTCAATTTTGGGGGGGGTGGGTGGTTGGGAGGGGGGGGTTGGATTGCCACTGCTCCATTGGGCTTATGAGATGTGTATGTCAATGCAGAGCTCAACAAAGGCTTCAAAACAAATGAAAAACACAGGTAAATAAAAGCCAAACAGAATAACTCCAAGCACTCTGGAGAGAATACGTCTGAAAGCATCTCCGTGAAAATCATCAGCCATCAAACTAGGTTTGCCGTGAACAAAACACAACTGACAAAATAATCCTCCTAAAGACTGAAAATGTGACACAAAGAAATGCATCTCCCCAGAATAAAGCATAAGCTGTCAGCTCGGCCCAGATCATATAACGCAATGTTTACCGATTGAATTTCTGTTAACAAGGCAAACGGGGGTAAATTTGGTTCTGGGACTAACACCACAATTACTTGCACTATTTTCTGCATTTTTAAAATGCCGCTAAGTTAAATTATGTGTGATTTACCTGGTATTCTACATTGTCTGTTTAGATGAATACTTCATTTTCATTGTCCCTATTTTTCTAACAGTGGGTATAACATCCCTGTAGTCAAGCTCCACCCCCCCCTGATGTATGAATGAATGTAGCTGAGCATTGTATCACCTACCCAGCCGACTAACCTATATTTAGGCCCTGAATGCATTTAT
This sequence comes from Poromitra crassiceps, assembly GCF_964638095.1. Lineage (NCBI taxonomy): Eukaryota > Metazoa > Chordata > Actinopteri > Beryciformes > Melamphaidae > Poromitra > Poromitra crassiceps. The sequence continues at coordinate 18,110,819 of NC_139632.1, forward strand.
AAACAGTGAACCTGAGGTATAGCTGTATTTCCTGGCCATGCTTTGATCTATTCAGTGCTAGCCCGGCCATGCCCAGGATGAAGGATGGGGGAAAAAATCTTCAGTGGACTCTACCTATTGTTAAACTGCATTCAAATGTACAGTTGTAAATCTTGAAAAATTAATCTCCCCACTTACTCCCGCCCACCCCCCCCCACCCCTACCCCACTTTTCTCATTCAGACCTCCACTCTCCCTCCTACTGGCACCCAAGCCCCTACCCCACTGTCTTCAGCTATTCCTCCCCATGCCACCCACATCCCACTGCCACCCAGAACCACCCAGGCTGCTCTCCCACTGTCTTACCGCACTGAAATCCAGGAGGTCGTTGAGTTCCTTGTCAGTTCCCACTGCAGCCATTCTTTGCTGCTGCTGCTGCTCGTTCATACCCTTCAGTCTCTAATAAACCCTACGAGAGAAATTTGCAGATGCGGGATTTTAATGGCACCGGCGAGTAACAAACACACACATTAAATGTGGCTCTTAAAAAAAAAATGGGGAGGAAAACAATGATGCATAATTTCAAACTACCACAGGTTTGTTATATCACTTACAACAATCATGTAGGCGAGTTATTCTATAAACATGCCAATGCTGCCTGGGCTAGGTGTTGCACTATTCTTAAAAAAAACAAATGCCCCTTACAAAGCAAATCCCACCCACCCACCCACCCCACCTCCCACCCCCCCAACCACAACTATTCTATCATGGGAATTCAAATTTGAGATTTAAAAGTATCATATCCATTCACGTCCTATGCAAAAGAAATGTGCGCATTTCAAAATTTGCAATATGAAAATCAACGATGATCCATTAAATCTCAGCCAGCCTAAACCCAAGTCATTTCCATACTGACATACAGACTAACACGGGAGACAACATTAGGCTATTTAACACTATTGACTCCTTTAGGCATGTCTACTCAAAGATGCTAATTTCCCTCAGACACTGCCTTGCCATCCAAGCAGTGGAAGAGACACTGACATGAAGTGATGAATACGCTGCCTTCAGTCAAATCACTACCAAGTAATCACTTAAAATGTGTCTTTCTTTTTATGCAACCCTGGCAAATAACACAGCCATATGTTGATCATTTGCTACATAAAAGAGAATGTAATATATTTACAATTACAGACGTAATTGGGACCATTGTTAGCCCAAGGAAATAGGGGTGAAAGGCAGAGTTAATGACTGTATGCAAACACGTCATTACCAAATTACCATATGTCAACTCAGAAGGAACCTTGTCAAATGACACAGAGCTTCAATGCTGGATTTACCCTGTGTTTTGCATTCCAACGCAAGCCTGAGGCAGCCCTGTGATGCCGAGCAGTGGCTCTGCAACCTCACTGAGAACTGGTGGTAAGGGGAGCGAGTGGAGGAATAGAGGCACTTGGACACCAACAGGTGGTGTGCTTTTACAGCCTCTTTTGTAATCCAGCACTAGCACAAATTGTTGTTGCAATAAAAAAGGGGGAAAAAGAAGGCCTTATAGCAAATGTAATTTATAAAATGTAAACACAAGGAGATCAGAGGATTCAAATGACCCCGGGAAAGAGTTTCTCACCTGAGGATCACGTGAATACAAATTATAATGGTGAAAATTAACAAGAGTGTGACACGTAAAATCCCTTCTCCCACAGGTATGAAAACTGACACACGTCACCTCATGGGAGCCAAACGGGGAGTCTGGGTTTAGTGAACTCAGGCTAGCTGAACTAATTTAACCTTGAGACAAGGGAAGGAAGTAAGCAAACACAACACACTGCCCCAAGTGTAAAATAGTCTAGGAATATGCCTGCCATTGCCTTTCCAAACTTTTGGATAACATGGCTAACGGGAGGACAAATAAAATAGGTCAAACACACCACTATTCACAAATATAATGGGCACATGATCTGCCAGTTAAATGGAGTGGAGAAGGAGTATGGGGCAGCTTATTGTAACAAAATGGCATCTTCAGCTGGATCAATATTTGAAGGAAGCAGATTAGGGGTCTTTGTCACCCCCACACAAGGCAGAGAAGGCAGGTCACCCACCACCAAAGAGCGGAGGGTGGTAGCCTCCAGTGAAACAAGCCATTGGGGAAACGAGCTAAACAGATGCTGTGCAACAAAACTTCATATTAGCACTAACTTAGTTCATGAAAATGATGTGTGTGTGTGTGTGTGTGTGTGTGTCTCTCTCTGAGTTATTGACCACGTTTTGCAAACATAAGGAGGATGGGTCAAATTAAGTTCCCTTTACCTGTTTAACAAACCTGTAATTAGCGTTACTACTATGTTGACTTTGAAATATGTTATCATTAAAAAGCACAATTCTGTCCACATAGATAGACTATGGACTATTTTAGTTGTGTTATTGTTCCTAATAAAAATGTAAAAACAACAAAAAGCTAAATAAAATACTATGTGTTCATCTAATTGCTATTACTGTGGGAACAAGGACGTTCGTAGAGTAGAAAGGCATGTTCAACAGTTGCTACAAATAATAGGCCTTTTGTACAAAAGAAACAGATGTCAAACGACTTCCACCAAAAACACATTAGTAAACGTGCCAAAATAATAACCACCGAGTCCAAAGATTTTTAACAATGGCTGTCAACATCTAAGCTACTCCAGGGGTGTATACTAGCTACATTACTAGATGGTCTCGCTTTGGCTAACGTTAGGCCACAACATCCAGGGCCAAGCTACTGCTGACAACTAACCCATTCACGATTTATTTTGAAACATCTCGAAAATTATCCTGGGACCAAACACACGATAATCTCAAGTATCTCTTCCTACCTATAGTGAAAAGAAATGATGCGTAAAAGAATCCCCGTGGCCTGACACTCGAGGATAAAAGCAATGCTCCAAACTTATGCAACCAATATTGGGCTCTTTTCTTTCAGATATTAGGGTTCAAGTCTTGCATTATGAGGGAGTTCAGTAAAGGGGACGGTGGGGGTGGGGGCACAAGGAATTTCCTGCCAAATGTGCAATAAAATAAAGTCTAGCTTGGGACCCAGACACTGCCATAAAGGAATGTTTAAAGGGCTAGCAAGGCGTTTTTATATCAACTTTGTTTCTGGTTGTATGGAAAATACTTGTATAACAGAAAGTTTTAAATGCTCGCCAACATTACTCAACGCAAAGATTTCATATTTCCATATATTGTCTAGTGTGCAAGTAGGCTAGTCGAGACACACGGTGCAAATCAAAACGAGGCTTGACGCTATTAGACGGGACTAACATTTAGTCGAGTCTTTTTGTAGAACAAAGGAGTAATTTCCTCCTCTCCGTGGTCGATGCGGAGACCATCACACACTTGGCTCGCCACCTCAAACCAGACAAAAACTTAGCTACATCCCCCGCTTTAACCACACATTCCCCAAACTTTTCGAAAATTGCAGGCGTCAAAATGTATGTCAATGAAACCTATCGAACTCATGCAACTTTCCCCCAAAACAGTAGTGAAAGAATTGTGTTTTACCTCTCCTCTCCAAATGTGTGATATCCAACAGTAAAAAGAAAAGCGGAGAGACTCGCAAGGGGAAAAACATAAAACTTCAAGAGAATTTCGACCTCAGTGCATGAAACGCATTGGATCACAGTAGATGTCTTCCTTTTGTCCTGGTAAGCCTGGTTTTCATACAGCGCCCACGTGTTTGATACAATGTAACAAGTCTGTGTGCAAACAAATCTATTATAGTAACTAATCTCGCGTCTTCCTTTTTTGTTGTTACAATTGAGATGATTTCATTCTTCTCGTAGACATCTTCACCACCTCCGTCCACATTGTCAGACGCAACAACGTATCCCTCCGCATAAAGTGAGGGCCTCAACGCCAGCGGTGTCCAATTTCAAACGCCTCAAAGAGACTGGCTATTTTTACGGATAAGGAAATATAGCGTCAATAACTTCCAAGCGCCAAATCGATGTATCGGTGTTGTGTTGAAGCTCGGTGTCTCTCCGCTCGTGCTGCAATCCTCAAAATGTAGGAGCGCTTCGGGCACTATGTTCTCCGGCGGAAGGCTATGGTAAGAAAGTTAGCTGCGATTACACAGCAGCTTGACGAGATGGCACGATAAATGCGAAGGGGTTTAGCAAATGGAAAAGCGCGTTTAGTTGATTGGCGGCCGTATGAGCCAGCGGGTGACTGCATACCAGCCTGGACCCTCCCTCTTCTCGACGCTCACTTTCCCTGTGTGTGCTCAGGGAGGCTGGCTGAGGGGGGCTTCAATATGCCCGCTGACATCATTTTATTTCTGTGGTTGGTGAGTCCTCCGCTTGCTTTTTTTAAGGAGTATCTGCATTAGGCTCTCAAATGATTTTCTTTTCATCAAATAACTGTAAATTGAATTATGATTTACATTTGTAAAAAATAATGACGTTATTACACTGTTATGGTCAAGGTTTATGTCAATATTTTTGAAAACATCAGCCTAAAGGTCACAGGAGCCACAAATAGTATTAGCCACTAGCTTTGAACTTGGCTGTCAAATTGAAAATAATTCATGAATGAAGAACTGATGGATTTAATAACAGACTTTAAAATACTATTGTAGAAACCATGGTGTGCTTGGGAGCACTTTTTCAGTTTTTCCAGTTTTCACACTAATCAACTAGCAGAATATGCATTTCTATTCTGCAGATGCATAGCCTATGCATACATGTAGATGTATCATGTATGTAATGTATGTAGCCTATGTATATATATGTATGTATGTATGTATGTATGTATGTATGTATGTATGTATGTATGTATGTATGTATGTATGTATGTGTATGTATGTATGTATGTATGTATGTATGTGTATACATATACATGCATACATACTAAAGATGCATGCATCTTACAATTTGATGGACTACAAGTCAGCTGATGATGAGCTGTTTCATTAGAGCTAATTTGGTACAGAGACATAAAACATAAAAGAAGACATAAAATAAATCCTGCCGACAGATAATCATATTTTAACCTTTCACAACTCTTGGCTTTTGCATCAATAGATAATGTAACATTGTGTCCACATAGCCACCGGTTCACGTTGGGTTTTCTGTAATGATCCGACAAACATAACACCAAGGCACCCCTAGTAACTGTGCCTGCTCCAGAGCAGAGTGGAGAGGAGGGAAACGAAAGAGTATAGGATCACAGAGTAGGGGATCATAACAGAGAGCATGGATGTGGGGGGAGGGGAGAGGAGGAGGTGACAGAGAGGGATAGAGAGAGAGAGAGAAGGAGAGGGAGAGGGAGAGGGGGAGAGAGAGAGAGAGGGGGGGGAGAGAGAGAGAGAGAGAGAGAGAGAGAAATAGTGCAGAGAAAATAGTTAAAACAGGCAGGGCCGGATGATCATCGGGAATTTGTCAACAGTATTAAGATGATGCTTTCATAAGCTTACAGGATAAATACAGATTTGAAATGAACTGCAATTCAGTCAGGATGACGGTGGTGATCTACTTCCATTAGAATAACTTTGGATTGCCATGTAATTTCTGTGCTCCCTCCCTTTATTCAATGTGCACACAATATGTGATTTGGCTCACATGAAAACACAATAACCAGTCTATTGAAAACTGTATATGTAGGTGTTAGACAGCTGCTGTTTCTACCCTAAGGGCAAACTTTGACAATGAGGAGGGACGTTAAAACGGCCCTTCTCCGTTTCCTGTCTACAACCTCAGAAATGGCCATTTTATATTTACAGGGGGAAAGTAAAAACAAAACAAAACACAGTTGTCAATATCAATCACTGGACATCAAATATCCTTTGAGTCATTATATAGCCAGAATGCATACACAGGCCTTTGCCCTGGTGTAAGCAGCAAAACCATCGCAAATGGAAATTCTGTGTAACTGGCTAGCATTATTATAAACCTCCCTCTAATGCCTCAATCTGTCTGTTTGCACAAAGGTTACCAAGGGAGAGGGGATTGGCTGTCAATAGGACATATAGGTAAGTAATCCGTTGGCTGTCTCTTGGGTGAGGAGAACGCCTCGGCACAGAACATTAATTAGTCTCATGGACCTTCTTTGGAATGTAATGGGGTTACTACTTGGAACAAACGCACATATGGGCCATAAATACCTTTACAAACACACCATTCACACATCCACACACACAAACACACAGGCATATGTACACAGATACACACACACACGTACACACACACATAATGCACTAAGCCAAAAAATGAGATGACAGCCGCCGCAGCATGAGAAAATAATCACAGCTATCAAAGAAAGGGCATCTTGAGTTATTTATCTAACACCTATTTGGAATCCTCTCATTGAGGAATGTATTAATCAAAAGATTAGATTTGAACAGATGGAAACATCTGTTTGGGGAAATTAATTTCTAGTAGAAGCAGAAAAATCTCTCAGACTCTCTCTTTTTCCAGTAGACGTTAGGCCTTGAGTAAGAATAGTGCTGTTGTCAGTATTAGCAATGAGGCTTGTAAGCCCTCCAAGTAGTTTGTAGTAACAGCTGGGTCTGACATGGAGAGCATGTACAAGGGCAGCCAGGCTGAAGAGAGGGAGGGGGCGGCAGAAGAAGAATGGAAAAAAATGAGAATTTTCAACTAAACGAACACAGAGTGCATCAAACGGTTACAAGGTTAAACTGAAATTAGTTGTAAAACAGGCAGCAACGACTGAGGTACTGAGCGATGCAATCAAATGTTTATTGAAGCATAACCCCCTCTTTCACAGTATCAGCATCATACCTATAATTGTCTTTTTACAACTGAATTCAAGTGACACAGCATTCTCAATGGAGCTGAGGCCAGTTAGCTGGATTAATATGTCATTTGGTTAAATTAACAACAATGTATTTTTTTTTATTCAGCTGTTTCAAAGCAATTTAATTAGTGTGGTCCGAAATATATGAAGGCTATAATGGTATTGTCCTTTATTTTGTTTATTTTGTCAAATGGCGTGAACATAAAATACCAGATGAGAACTCTAAAAGCAGATTCAGTTTGTATTCTAAATGTATGTTTCATTATCTACACTGACTAACTATGGGTAAGCCACCACATGGTAACCTTAAAACGTACAGCATCATTATGCAGGAAGGAACAAACAAAAACAAAAACATGTCGTCCATCATCTCAAAATACATTCACAGTACAATGGACAGTTAAAGACAAATCCTGGGAGGGATTCTGTCACACATGCCCTCGTTGATTCCTTCAAGCCATTCCCCGCTTCATATCTGTAATTAACGACAGATGCACATGGAAAATTAGCATATGTTTGGCACATCGGTGCTAATCGGTCATATATTTGTGCATATTAATGAAATATTTATCTATGTACGCATCTTTACAGTCACATGAATTCACACAAGAAACAACAGTGTGTACTAATGTGTAATAAGGACTTAATCCTGCCTGGATTCTTTCCCCCCCCCAATCAATAATATAATATAAATAATATATAAACAATAATACTTTGAACAGAGAATAAAGAAAGGAGGACAGTCCCGCATTGTTGTGGAACATCCATGCATAATGGATGTGTTACACATGCTACCATTGATTCTTCTCCTCTTGAACTCCAGACAAATAGCCACAATTTACACTTACATTGGACCTTGCCATGGTCAGTGTGATGACTGTTTTATGCTAGCTACCTGTCTCAACACACCTTGCCACGGTCAGTGTGATGGCTGTTTTATGCTAGCTAGCTGTCTCAACACACCTTGCCACGGTCAGTGTGATGACTGTTTTATGCTAGCTACCTGTCTCAACACACCTTGCCACGGTCAGTGTGATGACTGTTTTATGCTAGCTACCTGTCTCAACACACCTTG
>NC_139632.1:18123660-18203660 GCF_964638095.1 Poromitra crassiceps
TGACCTCTGTCACCCCGCAGGACGGCCTCAGGGAGACCGACTCTGAGACAAACAGGAAGACAGAGTGACAATGAGCCTGTGGTTGGTGTCTGGCAGCAGACTTCAGGAATCACTTATTTCAAACGCTATAGTTGGGTTAAAGATACATTCTAAATCAATGTGCCTTATATATCTAGTGTCCCTCTGTTTATGAAATGTCCTTCAGGCACCAAACAAGGTGAGAAAAATTAGTGTTGAACCATGCACATTATGTCGTTTGTGACCAAAATGAGTCATGCGACCGTTACATGTGATGATGCTTTATGACTGACATTTCAGTTGACTGCATTTGTGTCAATTTTTATGCAGGACAAGATGTAAAACAATAAGTTACTCTGTGCTATCATGTGTGTGGACGAGAGCAAGCAAGAGAGAGAGAGAGAGAGAGAGAGAGAGAGAGAGAGAGAGAGAGAGAGAGAGAGAGAGAGAGAGAGAGAGAGAGAGAGAGAGAGAGAGAGAGAGAGAGAGAGAGAGAGAGAGAGAGAGAGAGAGAGAGAGAGAGAGAGAGAAAGCAGTGATGTGTGGCAGCACCGAATGGATCATAACAGTGATTATACTGCCACCTTCTGTCAGAGTTAGAGAACTGACACGCATGGATTTATGTCTCTAGAAGCATTAGTCATGATTTCAAAATGGTCAAAACGTTACTGTTTAGGTGGGGTCAAACAATGTGGTCAAATATTGTCTGATTGAACACATTCTTGATAAACATAATATGGGATAAAGAAACTAAAGGTTAAGATATTTTAATAGTGTACGATAGATTATGTTAAGCTACAATAAGAGATCCACACAACACTTTGCAACCATTGTTTTTAATAGAAAGATTTCATATTCTTTAAACCAGACAACCAGATGCCAGACATTTTTGGATATATTAAAAAAAAGGAACAGAACAGAACAAAAATTGAAACAAAACAAAAAAAGAAACAAAATGGAATTATATGGTTTAGACTGTGTGGATTTAGTGGTCTCATATACAATACAATTTCTTTTCGTCGCCAAAAAGTGCAAATTCTCCAAAATCACCAATATCCCCCCCTGCAGCTTCCAACAGATACGGACTGACAGACTGCTATGCTAAGGAAAGACTTCTGTGAAGAGAAAGGGGCTCTTTATTGTCCTGGCCTGAGAAACAAGACATGCCGCTTTAAAATGTACACCAGAAAAGTTTTAAACTTCTGTAAAGGATTATCATAATAATCACAGTTACAAATCAATCTATTATAAATAGTAGCCTATCTCGTTCTCTCCCAAGTTAAACCATTTACTGATCTATGGATTTATTGGATGTATATTTTGATCATTATTCTTTTCACTCTACTACAATAATCTTGATTTGACATAGATGGCAAGACCAAATATTTTCTGTACTGATTTGCAAAAGTGCATGATGGTCATTTGGCCATTTCATCTTTCTGTCTTTCTTTCTTAGTTATGCACTATATGGATACCGGATCCAGCCATTGACTTACTATAGACAGGGCGTTATTGCAGACAAAGACAGATTCTGCAGTGGATACAACACTGCATGTTTAACATTCAGCACAGCTAGCCTTCTCAGAAAGCTTTGCAACTGTTATATAGGCTTCTTTACAGGAAAATAACTCTCCCAAAATGAGATCAAATGACCTTTCTCGCAACAAGATCTGAGATAGTAAGCAGAGAGCGGGTAGGGGGGAGACCCATCCTCTACCCCCCAATGTGTATGAATAATATGCAATAAAGCTGCATAATAATAGGTATGGTGGTGGTATAACAGAGATGTGTTTGTGTCCTCATGGGGCGGCAGCGTTAGCCACCTTGAATCCAAATCAAATATTCAAGTTTTTCTTTTTTTCCCATTCTCATCATATTGTTATATTTTTTGCATTTAAATAATCTGTAATGCGAAAAACAAAACATCGACAAGAACAACAACAAAATAACAACAATAGTGATAACCATAAAACAACAGCACACACAATTCTGGATGGCCTTTTCGCAAAGTGCTTTGTTACAATCGCAGAAGCTGAAAGCAGGCAGTTGGACAGCGAAACACTGGGTGCCGTGTGGACTGTCTGTCTGTATGTAGGCCTCTATCTGTCTCATACCGGCTAGAGGGATAGGGAGGAGAGACAGACCGACTGCAACAGCCAACTGTAAAATGTTGACCATTTTCCTCCTGCTGTCTCAAACTCTCCTACCTCGCACCTGCCAAGACTCCGAAGTGGGAATCACAGTATGAAGTTATGGAATGTCTCCTAAATTGGTTGGGTGACTGCAAACTGAAACTGTCTCTTCTCTTCCTCCTATCTCCTCCAACCTCCTTCTCCCTCCGCTCTCCTGATAGATGCTGCGGCCGTATGATCTTTGATCAAAGGCCAGTCAGCAGAAGAGATGTAACGTAGACTCTCGGTCCGGAGAGTGATGGAAGAAGAAAGTAAGAGAAAAATACACACGTTTCAGAAATGTTACAGACTGACTAATAAGACTCAATCCCCAGTGCACTGCTTCCCTTCCCTCTGACAAACAATCACTGGATCAATATCAGATGGAGTAATAGGCTGGTCACAGTGCTTTACAACGAGGGAATTGTTCCTGCTTTGATCTTTCTGCCAACCATTATGTTAAATATTGGTATGAACACGAAAGGCCAAGGCGGAGAAGGAACTCGGAGGGTGGTTAGACACACCATAAACTGAGCAGACACTGAAACCCAATGCATAGCAGTGTATTTTCCACCTGAGAAGAACTTTACTAACATAGACACAAAGGAGATAAAGCAACATTCTCAATGTTGCAATTCCCCAATGTGAGATCTGCGATGACCACCTTTGCATTTTCAATGCGTGTCATATCTGTAGCCATGCAATTCCTACCAGTCATATGATACAACAAACTGAGAGGACCCAAGACTGAAGCACTGCTCAGCAAAGCCTCAGTCTCCTGGACTCCCTCAACTCGTCCCTGAAAACACCTCCAGCATGGACGCATCTTGCCTCCCCCTCCCCACCCCAAATCCTAATCCTCCTGCCGCTATGCCAACCTTTGCATCCTAAGAGACTGAGAAAGACTCCAAGTGCAAACTGTCCCCACTGGGCAGAGAGCAGCCAACAGACAGCAGCCTGCCTCTCTGAAGGACCCAAGGCTGTCTGTGCCATTGCCAGAGCCACGCTGCGCATGGTGCCGTACTGCATATGCCACACTCAGCTTGCTGTGCATCAAGAGCCTGATGGAAAATACAAAAATTCAGGTGTGCAGCAAAATGACGAAGCAAAGCAAACAGTCCCCCCGCCCCCACCCACCCCCTTTCTGCTACCGCGATCACCGTAACAACTGTCACCCCGACCTGCTTCTTCTGATTATTTCATGCAGTTATCATTGTTATCATAGATGTTGGTCGTCTTTGTTTTGTGGCCTTCTCAGATAGTTTCACGCCCTGATTCTTCATAACAAAAAAAACCCCATCAAGGTCAATTTGGGAAAAACACTAGCCATGAAGTTTGAAGACCTTCTCAGTGTTGCCTCTGTCAAGAGTAACCTTGTCTGGGGCTGAGGCTGGGGAGACACCAGTTCTGGAGCCAGAGGGGCTTAAAGACACAGCTCTGAACTAGTCGCTGCACATTGAGACATCATCTCAATAGTATTACAAATTAATTCAAGCTTGAACAACTGACTGGTCAATTCCAGGTGCATTTGAAGAGAATCAGTTCAAAGTGGACAGAGTTGAGTATCAAGCCAATCGACTTTTGCAATTTGATCTCAACATGCGGGCTGAAATGAAGCATTTAAAGTGTCCCATGAGGAGAAAAGAGAAGTTGCAAGTGTTGTCAGTCTCTGTCCACTTAAGGCACATTTTGCCCCTTGATGTTGTGTTTCCACCTGGTGGGAGTGAGCCTCAGCCCCAAACCACAACAGTCTGGAACCATGAAAATAACAAGCTTAGTCCTCAGACAAAGCCCCAGAGAAAATTATACATGTACAACAATGTCCGCTTGGATTAGGGGAAATTTAAATTCAGTTCAATCTTTATACAATGTACATTGAAATGACTCGAGTCAGTGATGATCAATAACAGAGAAGAACAATCTTTTTCAAATATTCATCAACTGACACACATGAGAACCGTGTTTAAGAACAAAAATCCAATTTCTAAATTGAAAGAATTCAAATGGAATTTAATTCCTATTTAGTTAGTGTCCACCGGAATACATTGCAACCATGATCAGATCAGGACAAACTCAGTGTTCAGAATGTTTCGGAGAGGCCTCGCTACCTTCAAAAGGCATAAGCGTGGCAACTATAGCGTACATGTTTGGAACATTTAGTCATCAGGAGAGCAAACGTGAGATCTGCCATTGTCGCGCTGCTTTTAGTTTCACCAAACGTTACAGCCAACATCTCTTTTAAAGAGCCTTCACACTTGACATTGATATGTCATTAATCCAACACAAAATTGGTAGCTTAAAATGTGCAATGACTTGAATGAAAGTCATTTTCTTTCTCCTTTGGTATTTGTTGTTGGACGTTTGTATATCTCTTACTCTACTGTACATGATTATTTCTGTAGAGGGGTTGGATGGACTCTTTATGAGACCATTGAGTAGCTATATAACACACTGCTCTGTGCTCATGGAAACTCGCAGGCCTTTCTGAGGTCTCCTGCCCTCGTCCCATAAGCAGGACAAGGACATTTTTTACATTAGTGCAAACTCTTGCTGTCTCAGCTAAAGCACTATTTCCAGTGCTATCAGGCTTTATATCCATAACCCCACCCAAAATACCCCCTACCCCACCTCTTAGATACCCCACCCTCCTGGCACCGCAACCCAAAACCATGATCCCAACCCACACACACACACACACACACACGCACGCGCACACACACACACAGCCATGTAAAATTGTTAGAAAAAAATAGCTGTAGCACAACACCTTTTTTTTAAGAAAAACTTGAGCAAAGACAAAGAAATAAAACTATTACCTCCGTAAAACTCTGATTCTATCGTCCACGAGGAAAAAAGAGCGAAGAGAGAAAGTGAACTCAAGTATCTGTACGATTCTACACACATTTCTGCATATTATGTAGTCAAGAGGAGGGCATCTGTGTGTGGCTTGGTCAGAGTCCCAGTCTGGATAAATGACAGACATACTTTCAATAGCTTTAGCCTACAATAGACATTAAGACTGAGCGCAAAGCGTACGGATCTTCTTCTAAATGAGACACGAGAAGCTTTGGTTAATCAACAAACAAGAGAGACATTAAGACTTAAGGGAAATGTTAAGGTCCAAGAAACAGACGTTTTGGATGGCTCATAGGTCTCAACAGGTTCCGTTACAATCCTGACACACCGAGACAAAATGGCTTTCAGCAGTCCATATCAAGTACCACAACGGTCACACGGGACCAACAGTTCCTCTCACCGTTAGCATTTGTCCATATCTAAAACCAGGGAGACCATTAGCTTACATTAGTCTACTTGTGGGAGTCAAACCGTGTAATAATGAACTCAATTTCTAATGTAATGGAGGAGCCAAACTAGAAACTAAACCCCTTGAGACTTAACCCACCCCCAGCAATGATGAACGGTAAACCAAGAGTTATGCAAATAATATGCACTAAGAGAGCCTGGCCATAAAGTAAACAAGCAACGGTCCTACGTGTTGTTTGAGAATATCATATTCTTGCTTCTGTGGTGCTGCAGACCTACAGTATTCTCACTGTGGTCGTGTTCCTCTGTGTAGTCATGAGGAGCTGGTGAACAGATGGGGTGGACACAAAGTTTGTTTCTCCAAGCTTGTCCTGAGACCCTCCAGCCTGCCAGTCAGTGACGCATGCATGCCTGTCTGTGCACGTGCATGCGTACACGCACACGCACACACACACACACACCAATTCACACACAGTGCCCTCTCTTCTTTGCCCATCTCCACCTCCTATCCACTTGCTCTGCATTTAAGACATATAGACAACTCACTAGATTTGTTTACCAACTAACTTCAAGTGCAATCAGTTACATGGGTTAATTTTGTCTTTTTAAGCAATTTTTTTTAAGGTCACAAAACCCAACACGGTCCCTTCCGAACCCACCTGGCTTCTCTTTTAGAGATCTGAACTCGTATAACATTTTCTCATTTTGGCAGCTTGTCGTCAAAACCTGAACAGAACCAGCGAAGGAGCTCAACTTCACCGCCAGGGACAGGAGAAGGCATTGATCTCATTTGCAACTGGTTTGTTTCAAAGTACCCGTTTCGTTGACAAAAGTGCCCTCCTCAGTAACAAAGTGCATTCAGAACCTGCTTCTTTCCAATTAAGGTGCAAAGGACTGATACTCCAACTACAGCGCTGCTGCAGAGATGATAGGGGAACTCCAAGCTACCTGCCCGTCCTCTCCTATACTCAAACGCTCAGTGTACTAGTCTAGGGGGGAAAAGACATTGGGTTTGGACTACAACAGCACAACCTGGATAGATTAAGACTAGCAAATCCAGATGCATGGAGTCACTGACAACATTCAAACAGATCTGTCAGCTCTGGTGTTTTCTTCTTGGACCCAGCGTGCGTGTGTGTGTGTGTGTGTGTGTGAGAAGGTGCATGGGGCTGGCAGTTCAGGGTGCATGTTTGAACAGGCTGCAGCTGACTCACATGGTGATGATGTGGCCAGAGGGACCCTGGCTGCCACGCACACACACACACACACACACACACACACACACATACATACACACACACACACATACACACACACTCACAAAGACATGCATGTAAACACACTCACACATGCACTAAACTGCCAGGACCAGGCATCCTACCAACAGTAACACCAGGCTCTGATATATCATCCGTCCAGGCTGGTGGTTGGGGGGCATCAGAGGACTACAGAGGGAGCGAGAGGGGGAGAGAAACGGCCTGATTTGATCCCCTCCTGCCTGGAAACGTGGCTGTGCTGGGGGAGATTATTTTTTGGAATGCAACAGACATTGTGAGATCCCCCTCCCCTTCCCGTCCCTCAGCCTCCCCTCCCCCCCATCAACCAGCTGCAGCTGTGCTCTTATTTGGCCTTCCCGACTCTGACAGGTATTTATTGCTCTCTTCATCATCATACAGGTTGCCTCATGGCTTCGTGGTCCCTAGGGCAAAAAGATTGGAATAAGCATGGTCCATAAACCACCTTCTCATTCTCTTCTCCCCAACACCAGCCAACTTCCTTTAAAATATACCTCTCTCGCTCTGTCGGATATCTTTAGTAAAGCTGTGCAAACATAGAAAAAGGTGCTCATCTCTTCTTCCTACTCGTGTCACTCCTCGCATCCGGGCTCCCTGCCATTCCGTTAACCTGCTGTTGGTTAAATGCTACCCGCGCCTTGTCACACAAGGACAGATTCCGAAAAACTGCACAAAGTCAAGCACATTCATTCATCCCATCTCCTCATCGTCTTGGGCAGGAACTATAATATAGGTCAAGTGTTACGTTTAGGACCAACGGGCGACTCGATTCAATGATTTTCTTTTCATCCGACATTCATACAGTTTGTTCCGTTCACCCACGAGCTTCACTCTGTGAGAAATATGACATCAAGCCTAAGAGGAAAAAAAACCCCGATTGGTAAGTATACCTCAGCATTAAGAAGGGACCAATGTCATATCACCACCTGCTGTATATACATGTATACAATTATAAAGTGTCAAGTACCCGAAGCAGTCAACTCAAAAAAGGAACAAACAACGACAAAAAAAAAATTAAGACAAAATCAAAAAGGGAAAACAGAAATGGTAAAACTAAGAGGCAACATGGACGATGGTAGTGCTTTATAAACACAGACGCTCCTCGCCTCGTCTTCTTAGTCCTGCATTTATAAACACAGACCCTCCTCGCCTCGTCTTCTTAGTCCTGCATTGGAAGAGCCCCCAATAATGTGGATTCGACTCCATAATGATTTTGTTTTTTTCTCAACAAGACAAACCATAGATTCTTAAAACGCATTTTATAGAGTAAGTAACACTTCAATCAAACCCTTCGTCCGATTCTTTCTGGAGCATTTAGAGGGAAAAAAAAACTGTTGCATCAAAATGGTGGTGTGAGTTTTTCTTGCATATGCCGTCGCGTGGCAATGTTGTTTCTATGGTAACTGTACATTTTTCAGACCTGCAAAAGAATAGAAAAAGGGTTGTTTTCACGTGGAGGATTTGTCCTCGCTTCACCCGTACAGCAGCCAGAAGATGCTTGACAGACACCTTGCTTAGAGCTTGAAGGCTGTGAGGACCAAACCAATACAAATCTTAAATCAACTGCATAGTTGCTCAGAGTTTCTCTGTATCTATTCTACATTTTGCCTAAGCACATATGCCAATGTATAAAACCCCTAAGATCATGAAGAGAGAAATGAGCCAGAAAGTGGACGTCATGGGTGTCTGATCTGAAGCGTTCTTTGCTCTTTAAACAGATAAACCGACTCAAGTGCTTGCATGTCTACTCCATTTCCTAAAGCAAAAGGAGAAAGAAACATAAACATTAGATTTTTGTGACACCCTGATTTGGTTTATAGAGGAATAGTTAGTTGTTGTGTTGTTGTTGTTGTTTTTTTAAGTACGGTATGCCTTTGCGTGTTTTTTTACTCCTCTCTGTTCAGTGGCCCGTCTCACAGGCGGTGCAGAGTGACTATGGCGTCGGTCCAGCAGTGTCCTTGTGGCCCCTGGAGTCTCAGGGCCCCGCCTCCGCAGCTCCCTCCTGTGGCTCAGGACTGTGTGCGCGGGCGCCGGCGGCCCCCTCCATCTCCGCTGCTGAGGCCGCCTCCGAGCGCCGCCGCCCCCTGATGCCGCGGGGCCCGGGGCCCATGCCGGGCCCGGGCCCCAGCAGAGCCAGGGGGGCCTCCAGGAGCCCGGGCTCGCGCACCCGAGGCTTTCGGCCCCGGCGGGAGGGGATGCCGTTACATCCGTCCTTCTTGAGGTGGCGATGCAGGTGATCGGAGCGCACAAACGTCTTAAAGCAGCTGGAACACTGGTAGGGCCGCAGGCCGGTGTGAACGCGCATGTGGTTCTTCAGGTCGTAGTTGTGAGCGAAGGCGGCCCCGCACTGCGTACACAGGTAAGGCTTCTCTCCTGTATGCTTCCGCATGTGAACCTTGAGCTTGTCCTGCCTGGGTGGGAGGAAAAGTAAACAGGATCAAATCGAGATACATACAAAAGAAATTCAAATCCACTGGAAGATCAGCTCATACCTGTTTGATTGCATTCAGTATAAACACACAGCACACCACTTTAGGGTTACTTTCCTGCCTTAGCTACTCATGGG
Organism: Poromitra crassiceps; assembly: GCF_964638095.1. Lineage (NCBI taxonomy): Eukaryota > Metazoa > Chordata > Actinopteri > Beryciformes > Melamphaidae > Poromitra > Poromitra crassiceps. Next base: position 18,132,975 of record NC_139632.1, read on the forward strand.
GCTGTGTAGTATCATGTACAAACTAGATTATTCTATATGATTCATGTTTATGTGCGTGTGCCTCAGCAATTAGGCTTTGGTTAATTTAGGGTGGTCAGGGACCCGGGACGTTTCCGAGCACACTTGACCCCAAAGTGAACCCAAGTCCGGTTCGTTTGATTAGTGTGAACATTGGGTTTCGTACCCGGGCATGGATCAGCGAACCGTTCCCGGGTCCACTTGAAAAGGTGTTCTCAGGAAGGGCTCAGGCGTGCCTGGGGACGGAACATTTCTAATGTGAAAGCTGACCAGCGGGGGAGTGGATGGGGGGGGGGGGGGGGTCGCTCTCTGGCACGGAGCAAAGGCAATTGTTCTTAATGTGGAAACGCTCGTGTTAAACTGTACTGTACTGCCACTGCCATCTTCTGGATCCCTTCCAATGGGGTTACTCTATGATGGCAGCCAGGCCAACTGAGGATAAGTCATAAACGTTACATCTTTATCTATGTCATTTCACACAACAGCACATTTGTTGCCTGACAAGAAAGCTCAATGTTCAGTGTCATTTGGCCTTTATTTGATTGCCGTTTCTGCTTTTCTTTGAAGACAGCTACTAAGACTGTAGAGTCAATCATGTTTATACTGTAACTGACAGTAACTGACAGTTTCCAAATTGAACAGTAAATGAAAACTTGAATGGATTCTGAAACAGAAATTTTTCAAAACACAATGTATATATTTCGAAAATCATTATCAGCTGTTTCTCTTTCAGTAGCTCTAAATATAGATGAGACTGTAAAAACTTTATCAATTTTGGCAACTAGAGATGAAACGGTATGAAAATTTCATATCACGATTATAGTGACCAAAATTATCACAGTATTGTTCAAATGTGCTGAAAATGTAAAAACAAAAAAACAACGTTACACTCACTGAAATCATTTCATTAAGTTTTACATTGAAAACTCTGAGACTGTTGCTAACTTTGGTTGATGGACAGTATTTACTGTGTTTTTCAAAGCACTGTCATCAAATAGGGTTTTAATGATAATTCAAAATTGAAACTGTACTACTAACCGCCAGGAATTTTATCACGGTTTATCATTAAGCTGGTAATTGTTTCATCCCTATTGGCAACCAAGGATTTAGGTCACCCAGTATCCTGAAAAACTAATTCTAATTGTGTGTTATCAATCCGTTTGTAAGAATACAGTACCTGTAGGTGTCCCATTCAAACACAGGAAACAGTTGATTTGATTCTAATTTCGGAATGAAACTACTTAAAAAAATATATATTTATCTTAATATTTAATAGTTCGACTGTGGAACTATTAAATATTAAGCTAAATATTTTTGTAGTGTAGTGGTTGTGGAACTGCCACAACAACTACACTCGGCATACTTTTTTCTACTTCTACTTCTGCACTGCACAGCACGTCAGCACCCACTCAACCTTATCAGGCTGCCCTGGTCTTGCCCTGACAGGTGGGTCTCCCCTCCCTTGTGATCCCTCACTATCTCCGTACTCTAGCTCTTAAATCCTCCAGCCCTTCAGCACCCAGGGCAGAGGGCACCTAAACAAACTAGCCTGGTTAAGACAACTCAATTCAAACACACATACCGACACACACACATACATGCCATCCAAGTGGATTCGTTCTCATACAGCAAATAAACACACATTGAAGCCCTTATAGGTCTGCACAAGCTTACACAGAATGACACAAATTAGAGACATGTAGGCATGTAGAAAGGAACACATGCACACATGCACATACACACACGCCGGCCAAAGCATTGGAACGAAGTGGCACACTGACAGAGAGGTGAATTATTTAAAGGACAGGAGTGATTTATTACAGTGCGAGGCACACTCTTAACCCTGATCAAACAGGATTAAGATTACAATACCCCCTTCCCACTGCCAGCCGCATTTAGATTGCTCTACCCTACCTGCCCTGCCAGCTAATGCAAAGGGTGGAGGTATTTCTTCTGCATCTATTTCCAACGCAGCTCCATTGATTAATTAATTCAAGGAATGGTCTTGAGGAAGGAGCACTTTTAAATATGGAGAAAGCATGTGCGGTCCAAGTGCCCTGGTCCACATTCACCTGAGCAGCACATGGCAGATTTCATTGGAGAGGGAAGGGAGTGATAGAAGGGGGTGGTACTGTTCTGTCGTGGGCAATAACCAACATAACCAGAGATCACAAATGAGTGCATTGGCACAGATAGGGCAGCATTCAGGGCATGTGACCCCCCTCTGTATCATTCAGGGCATGTAACCCCCCTCTGTATCTGCTCTTTATAGCAGCCCTCCACTAGATAACGCTGCCACGGCACAGCCCACTTTTATAGGACCCCTATGTTAAAATTGCAGGACTTTGCTATGGAGGCTGTCACAATAAAACAGACCTTTATGACCACCTGAACCCATCAGAGGTGGAATATTCAACGTGTTCATTTTGATTAGCATTTGGCTACAGCGCGGCACCTGAAAACAATGACTCACATAGCAGAATCATGAAAAAACACAGCTATTTGTTGGGGGATACTGACTCAATCAATGATCAACATAGACACACATTTAAATTTGTGAACTGCATTACCTCACTGCTACCTTAATGCTAAGCTAAGTGGGTTAGTGCTAATACACCTGTCCTTGGCTTTGTGGTGAGTGGTGACTCCCATTGCTGGGCTGTTTGTGAACAGGGCCAAGTCCAAGACTATTAGTCCATGTGACAAGGGGTGGTCAGTTCATTAATTGGCCTTACCTGGTAAAGCGAACTTTGCAGATGGCGCATTCATAGGGTTTCTCTCCCGTGTGCGTTCGGATGTGGCGGGGTAGCTTGCCTGCTCCCTGAATGACCTTGGAGCATATGGGGCACTTCTGGAAGGCCTTAGAGCGCATCTTCCTCTCGCCTCCTCCACCTCCTCCACCCCCACCGCCTCTCTCTCCGCTGCCACCCCGCTCTCCTCCTCCTCCCCCTCTTTCTGGGCCCGCGCTGCCCCGCGATAACCAGAGGGACGACGGCACTCCCTGCGTCACCGCGGCAGAAGCTGCGTCCTCAGGCGGCGTGCTGTTAAAATAATTCAAGTAAAATTCCATGTCGGGGTCGTCCCCCTCCCCCTGTTCCTCCCCGGTCACCGCACGCTCCTTCTGCCTTTCGATGGAGTCCATCATCTGCTGCAGGAGGGCACTGGCTGAACCCCTCTCCCTGTCCTCCCTACCCCCCTCCTCCCCTTCCGTCTCCTGCCCCGGCCTGGACTCAGTGGGGAGGTAGAAGTGCCCGTTCTGCGATGGAGGGTAGTAAGATGACCCCAGGCTTCCTCCGTTCCCCCGCGGCCAGTCTCTTGTTTCACCCTGCACCGCCTCCCCCTCCTCGTCCTCGTCCTCGTCGTCCTCTTCGTCGTCCTCTGGCTCCTGTGTCGGGGCCTGGGCCAAGGCGAGGGCCAGGGGCGAGTAGTACTCGTTGGGGCCACCGGGGGCCCCGTTGCTGCGGGGCCCCCCATTGCCGTGGTTAAAGTGCAGGTGTGTGGGCAGGTCCCTGAGCTCCGGCGTGCTGCAGCTGCTGCTCCAGTGCGCCCCCCTCTGGAAGTACTCCAGGTACTCCCGGGCCCGCAGTCGATTCCCCTGCTCCCCGCCTCCTCTGCCATTCCCCTCCTCCTCCTCCTCCTCCTCCTCCTCCTCATCTCTTGGCTCACTGCCCGCCTAGTGAGAGAGGATGAGGGAAGGAGAGAGTGAGCGAAGGAAAGGCAAAGAAAGCCAGTGGAAGAAAGATAACAGAGACAAAAACAGAGAGTGACAACGTGACAACAACAAGCCAAAACTGCATAATTATGCATCCACCATGCCAAATTATTCATATCCAAATCACATCCTTTAAGCAAAGTTTAAGGCACATTAGCTACAGTGAGGGGTGACGAGGGAAATGTAATTTCCCAGGTAAAATCTGAGGTAACATGCCTGGGCATTGTCTTAAATTCAGACCTACATTTTTGATCACATATAAAGAAAGTGACTAAAACAGCATTTTATGATTTAAGAAATATTGCCAAAGTACAGCTGTTTTCATCCCAAAATGATGCAGAAAAATGTATCCATGTTTTTATTTCAAGCAGACTGGACTATTGTAATGCTCTTTACTGGCCTTCCTAAACTGTTGATTGACAAACTCCAACTGATTAAAAATTCTGCTGCTAGACTTTTAACCAAAACAAGGAAGAGAGAGCATATCACCCCGATTTTATTTACACTCCATTGGCTCCCAGTATCTTTTAGAATACGTGTTAAGTTCTTATTGTCTACAACGCTCTAAATGGTTTAGGAGTGACCTACATCACAGACACTCATTTTATAATTCTTCATGAGCTCTTAGATCTTCTACTGCTGGGTTTTTAAACATAAACTACATTGCACATATGAAAATAGGCAGCACAGCCTTTTTTAACTATGCTCCAAAGCTATGCAATACCAGACCTAAGCTCAGTGAACATTTTTAAACAACAGTTAACCTATTTTTTTAACTTGGCTTTTAACTAAAGTCAATGGATCTACTCTTTTATCTTCGCTTTTACCTCTTTTTTTTTGCACTGTCCTTGTTATCATCTTGGTGTACTGTATTGTTTTATTTGTATGGGTATTGCTTTATTTGTATCTTTCTTTCCTATTAATATCAAACATTGTTATTTTTATTTTCCTTATTGTAAAGCACTTTGAACTGCATCATTTGTATGAAAAGTGCTCTATAAATAAAGTTGATTATTTTATTATTAACATTTATTAATTATATTTATAATAATAATAATAATAATAATAATAATTATTATTATTATTATTATTATTATAAAGGTAATGGCAATCGCATAACCAATCCATCTGCCATGCTGTGTATGATGTGAATGTTGAAGCGTAGCTGTGATATGCTACGTCTGTAGTCTGCTGTGTGTGAAAGAGCTTGCTGTCTCTCTACACACACTATTGGCTCAGCATGAGTAAGTGTTGAAGTAACCCTGCGGCTGTGGGCGCGTGTGCGTGCGTGTGTGTGTGTGTGCGTGTGAGTCTGTGTGTGCGCACGTGCGTGTGTTTGGCACAGTGAGAGAGACAGACTAATAAAGGCCATGATGCAAGCTTGACTATGCTGACTATTTAATGAAGGGGATGGCATGGTGACCAGAGGCCTCATTGCCTAAGTGGCTGAACCAGGGGAAGTAGATATGGATTGAGACGTTTCTGGTGGGCCAGCTTTTTGGTTTGTAGCAAAGTTAGCGGCAAAAGTTAATTCACTCTCATGTCAAAGCTTAGAGTTGTATAATGGCCGTACCGGCGGGGAGAGCACTTTGGTGTCCAGCAGGTGTGTACAGACGTCCTGGACCGGTGGGACTTCCAGCAGGCGGGCGGCAGCCAGGATGTCGGCCACGCTGCTGTGGCTGACCGTCAGCGTGGCCGTGTAGGCAAAGTCCAGCAGCGCCCCCAGCGCCTCTGCCGCCACAAAGTCGATGGCGTAGACGTTCTGCTGGTCGGCGGCAGCGCCCGACGTGAAGAGCTTGTGGAAGTAGGAGCTGCAGGAGGCCAGGACGGAGCGGTGAGCCGGGAACTCGCGCTCCTGCGCGACCAGCAGCACGTCGCACAGCAGCCCGCTCAGCCGCTGCTTGTTGAGGCTGCCCAGGATGTCGGCGCTGTGCTCGGGGAAAGGGATCCCCACGGGGCCTTCCTCCGCTTCGCCGGCCCCTCCTCGCCCTCCTGCGCCCCCGCCGCCCGCCGTCCCCCTGAGCCGCCTGCCGCCCCTCCCGCCCGCCCCCGACGACATCTTCCACCAGCCTGCCGCCGAGCCGCCTAGCACAGCCGCCACCCGCGTATCCGTCCTGTCGTCTGTCCGTCTGCCTGTCTGAGGGAGGAAGTGTGGGGGGATGGATCAGACAGAGGAGGAGGGGAGGAGAGAGAGAAAGAAGAGAACTATAGATCAGTTCACAGTTCATGACATTCTTCATGTGGATAAAGAAAGAGAGAGGGAGAGAGAGAGGGATATTGATTAATTGATTCACCGCAGTCGGAAATATACACAAGACCGTTTCGGAGAACAACTCCAGACACACAAAAGCAAAAGTGCATGAAGGGCACAGAAGAAAAACAACAAACTCTTTAAGTGCCATGGGCCAGTGCACAGTGTGCCATGGGCCAGTGCACAGTGTGTGACCTTATTCTGAGTCAACTGCACGCTGACCCTCATCGCCAGTTAGCCACTCGTGAAAATCTAAGAGGATTCACTCAAGGCTGCTCATGTTTACCCAGAAATATCTTAGCAACGCCAAACTTTGTTCTCTGCAGATTCTTCCACACATCAATGATGTGGATGCAGGTCTTTTATGTCTGCATGACCAGAAACTCTACTTTCCAGTACATGCTTCACTTTGACCACCTAATATATCAGATGCCCCTAAAGCATCTTTCTGGTTAGGGAGCAGCTCAGATCAAGATTGTGGTAGCAAAAAACAACCGATTCTTCCAAAACTTCCAGCAACCCAACTCCTTCTCAACGGGCCCAAGAGCCCCAGACAACTATCTCAAGTGACTGGAAAGAAGCCATATTGTAACACCAGAGTATTGCACACCACAACTGCTTGACATTGATTTTACAGCAAAAAAACTATTGGCACAACAAGTGTATTTACAGATTTACTAGCAAACAATAAGTGTGACAGTGTGTGATATATTATGCATGGCAACGGTCTCTAGCGGTGTTGAATGAAGTGTCGCTCACAACAGTTTCAGATGCATTTCGGCCTGTGCCTGCTCGTCTGTGTGTGTGTGTGTGTGTGTGTGTGTGTGTGTGCGTATGCGTGTGTGCGCACGCCTGCAAGAGCCCAAGTAAGAGGTCATGGAGGACAGATAGAGAGAGGGCAGTGGGGATCAGAGTGCATGCTGGGAGCTGGGCTGTGCAGCCTGTGCACTCCGTGTCAGTGGAAGGCCGGGGAGGGGAGAGAGGGAGGAGAGGGAGTGAGGGAGGGAGGGGCTGCCAGATACAGCAGACCCTGTGGAAAAACCCCACAGGAGGAGGTAGAGGACACGCAACACGCTACGAGGGAACAGTATTAAAAAGAGAGGTTGTCAATCCGGTCTGAGCTGGTTACCCCACCCTGCACCCTGTGCCAAGTTTCAGGAAAGGCTGTCCCCTCGCTCACGTATGGGGGCGGGGGGGGGGGAGATTACAATGATCGACTGAAGCCTGGGGACGGGGGGGGGGGGGGGGGGGGGGGGGGGGGGGCGGTGTCGACAGGACAAGCCATCCTCAATTTGTCAACGCATATTGTCGCATCCCACAGGCATCAATAGAAAGCACGCTTTTGACGCATGCAAAACACACACACACACACACACATACAGTACACACCGACAGACACACACAGGACACCCACCCACCCCCACCCCTCCATCTGCCAGGGACGCCCAGCAGGGGGTGAAGCCGTGGGGGGATTACGCTCTATAAGAGCGATGCATTCAAATGACATTCCTTCAGATCAGCCCTCCTGGTATGTACACTACGCCACGCCACGCCACGCCACACACTCCCAAACCTGCCCGACCTGGCTGCCTCTCCTCCCCTCTCCTCTGCCTACCTGTTGTGTTCACCTCACCTCCCCTCTGTTCTCCTCTGCTCATATCCACTCCCCTCCCTGTAACGCCTCTCCCTCTCCACACCTAGAGAGATCTGGCACCATGTCAGCTGTGCCCACAGGTCAGAGTTAGGTAAGGCGCTGAAAAAAGCCTTAGAGAGGCAGGCAGCAGCGGAGAGCACGTTTGTGTTTTCTCACTTCATCTTCTCTTTTAGTCTATATATATATATATATATATATATATATATATATATATATATACAGACAGATACAGACAAATCTGCAGTTGGGGCCAACTTAGTCATGATCCTAAATGGGTCGACAATGGTTTACATTTAACTGTAGGCAAAAACGTTCTAATAAAGACGTTGAAAGAACATTCAAATGATGTGCATTCAAATAACGGGTCATATTTTAGAGTAGCGTTTGTGCTTGATTCATGGCAGAATGTCTATGGCCCACCATTGCCCTTGCTCTCCTTATCTCCTCCCCTTAACCCTATCTCCTTATCTCCTCCCCTTAACCCTATCTCCTTATCTCCTCCCCTTAACCCTATTCAGCCTCGACAGGCTGCCGGCTGCAAAGCCTCGGCAAACACTGCCATTGTCTTTGGCAGAGCACAGAGCACTGATGAAAATGGCCCCGTCTGACATGGCACGGGCACATTTTATTATCCAACCCCTCATTTGAATAGGCTGAGGGAGGGGAGGGCGGCTAAGACAAAGAGAGAGGGCACGGGGAGGGAGGGAGGGAGGGAGAGGCAGAGGGAGGGAAGGGAAGAGAGGACAGAGTGAGATGGAGATGGAAGAAAGAGCTAGAGAAAGGGCAGCAACCACATGGCTACCGGTCATGTCCTTCACAGGTGGAAATAGATCTCTGTGAGCCCATCCAGACTCCAGCCAAACTGCTTTTCTCTCCCTCCCGCATGCACACACACACACACACACACACACACACATACAGTACACACACACTCAGGCTGCACCATCCTGCACTAGACCAGGCTTTGCTGCAGCCTTGCGTACTGCACGTTATTCCCAGAATTTACACAGCTGACCCTGGGTCACGGCTTTGTGGGGTAAAGAAGCTGAGCTGGGAGGAGATCACACACACACAGACACACACACAGACACACAGACAGACACACACACACACACACACACACACACACACACACACACACACACACACACACACACACACACACAAAACCTGGATTCAGTGCCAGCGAAGCATGGAGGGAGTGCTCTGCATGCAGGAGCCACCTGTCCCTAAATAACCCGCGAAGAGCAGTAAGAGAGAGGAAACACGGTGCAAACAAACCTGATCCTGACACCTCTTCATGGCTTCAAACATTCCTTATCACTAATTCATGTCTGTGGGTGACAACAAGGCCCGCAGCCGGCCCGGGCACAGAGCGGAGCGGAGCGCCGGCTAGGGGGCGCCGGCCCACTTCCAGGGATGGTCCTCCTCTCGCTGCCCGGCCCGCGGAGCACCCTGGCACCCTGTTTTGCAAGTCAAACAACCGCGTTCAAACAGCACCCACCCGTCCCCTCCCCAGCTCATGGTTACCTTCACCCCCTCCCCTCCCACCCCACCACCACCACCACACACAGGCACGAGCAGATAGCAAGATTACACTTCACGGGCGAGAGACTACCGACTCCTAAAGCAGCCAGCGTGTTACATTTTGGTTTCAGTTTGGTTGTTGTTACTTCAGTTGACTGTGCTGCCCCGTGTTCAACCCCAGGGCAAATCCTCACAGCCAGTCCGCTTGTCGTTCACTCACAAAGCCGTGACTATCGGGCTGTGTGGTGCAGTTAGTAAAAGTGGTGGTGTGCCGGCTGACTTGTAGCAGCTACAGTACGACGGAGGATTTTCCACTCTCAAAAGTATCTGTCTTTGGCTGACACATACCATTCATTCCTAAAATACAACGGAAAAAAAGCAGTTAACCCTGTGCAACCTCAGATGTTTCTTAGATAGACAAGCATGAAAGTCAAAGCAGTGTCTCATCTTCTCTTTTTATAGTGCTGCTGCTTTTTATGTGAAGTACAACAACCACTGTTTTGATGCTTTATTGAGCAGAACCACAGCAGGGGGAGGGTGATATTGTCAGGCCATTATCCAACAGGTCCTGTACGTAATACTTCCATTTTTGTGAACTTTTTGGTTTGACTTAGGGATGTCAACGGTTAACCGTTAATCGATTAACCGTCGCTAACGTCGTTGTTCGGTTATTGCTGTCGGTCTATCAGTTAATATTAATTTTTTTTTTTTTTTTTTTTTTTTTTTTTTTTTTGTCTATTTACTCAATGAGCTCATGCCCAAACAAGGCGTGTCTATTTAGATGCTGAAATGTTAATGCTTTTTGTGTTACAAATTCTAACACAAAAATAATTTGTGTTGAAATGTTGATGCTTTTTGTTAATGCTTGTTAATGCTTTTTGTGTTAGAAATTCTAACACAAAAAGCATTAACATTTCAGCATCTAAATAGACACGCCTTGTTTGGGCATGAGTTCATTGAGTAAATAGACAAAAAAAAAAAAAAAAAAAAAAAAATTATATTAAAAAATTATGAATTAACCGATAGGTTAATCGATTATTAGCGTCGGTTAATCGAAAGTGAAATTAACCGAAAATTGACATCCCTAGTTTGACTACACACTTCTTGCTCTGTTTCGTTTATCTAACACCTGCAAGTTACTTATAATAAAAAATAAAAATATGATTGCCTAATAAAAGTAAAGCACCACTCAACACTAAGTTTAAGAGGAACCAATCAGAGCCAACAGAACTGAATCACCAATCCCTTCATCTGAACCCATAAATGTTAATGCAGCACAGATGGGACACTTTCGAGCAGCGGAACACAAGGCCAAGTTATTGACCAGTAGGCTGCAAGTGTTAATTCGAGTGTTAATTCATCTGTGAATGATTGATGACTTTTTGGAATTTACAAGCAAACTATTAAATCCGCTTACTTAATTTGTGTTCCCATTCCACGAGTGTTATTCGATATCAGAATAATCCCATACATTTCAACCAGCATGGGTGTGTTAGTGTTAGGATTACAACACATATACAGCATCAAAGCCAAGTGTCAGAATACTGAATACATTAGACAGACAAGCCAGAAGAAGAAGTTGGCCCGCCCCTTTCCTCTCCTCTCCTCTCTTCTCCCATCATGCCTTTCTTTCCATTTCTCTTCCCATGTCACTGAGGTTTTCACCAGAGGGTTTCAAAGTGGGAGGCAGGCCTCCCCAGGGGGGCTCCAAGCAGTTTCAGGGGAGGCTCAGTGAAAAGTGAAAACAATATTACATTAGTTATTAAAAGGCAAGATCATAGAAGAGCCTAAATGTGTGCGATTTGGTTAAAGAAATACTTCAGAGATACAGTAGTTTGGGGGAATTTGACAGTTTTCCCCACGTTCCCAGAGTCAGAAACAAAAAACGCCTTCAGACAAACCTTTCTATGTATTTGGTGTAGTCTGAAGTATGTCAAACAGCAATATCAGGCTATCTTGGGCTGGCTCAATTGTTGAGTGTCTATGGGATCAAATAACATAATCATGCTCCCATATAGGCATCCAGGAATTGAGCGAGCGGGGCTCCTTATTACAAGCTGGGGGGAGGCCCACAGTCTCATATTTTGAAAACCCCTGGTCTACGCTGACTGGCTTCTGTAGCAGCTGGCCTGCAAAGAGAGAGAGAGAGAATCACGAACACACCACAGGTCAAAAAGGTTCAAGGTCGCACCGAAAGGATATTGCAAGATAATGGGAAACGGTATGGAGAGGGGGGGGGGGGGGTGGCCACTTCCAAGGAACAGGGGGGTTTTGAGCAAAGGCCGTGGCCAAGTGACTCACTGCTGCCAGTGCAGGGAGGAAACCTGATTGGTCGTATTGGGAGTGAAGCAGGAAGTGGGCAAGCCACTGATAAAAGTGAAGTTGTGATGCCTGGTTGCAGGCCTGACTGCTTCGCTCCAAACTAACCAGGAAGCCTGGCCAAAAGTCAGATACAATGCCAGTGAAAAGGTGGTGGGCGAGGCAGAGGGTAAAACAGCCAGTGAAAAGGTGGTGGGCGAGGCAGAGGGTAAAACAGCCAGTGAAAAGGTGATGGGCGAGGCAGAGGATAAAACAGCCAGTGAAAAGGTGGTGGGTGAGGCAGAGGGTAAAACAGCCAGTGAAAAGGTGGTGGGTGAGGCAGAGGGTAAAACAGCCAGTGAAAAGGTGGTGGGTGAGGCAGAGGGTAAAACAGCCAGTGAAAAGGTGGTGGGTGAGGCAGAGGGTAAAACAGCCAGTGAAAAGGTGGTGGGTGAGGCAGAGGGTAAAACAGCCAGTGAAAAGGTGGTGGGTGAGGCAGAGGGTAAAACAGCCAGTGAAAAGGTGGTGGGTGAGGCAGAGGGTAAAACAGCCAGTGAAAAGGTGGTGGGCGAGGCAGAGGGTAAAACAGCCAGTGAAAAGGTGGTCTGCGAGGCAGAGGGTAAAACAGCCAGTGAAAAGGTGGTGGGTGAGGCAGAGGGTAAAACAGCCAGTGAAGAGGTGGTGGGTGAGGTGGAGCGTAACAGCCAGTGAAAAGGTGGTGGGTGAGGCGGAGGGTAAAACAGCCAGTGAAGAGGTGGTGGGTGAGGCAGAGGGTAAAACAGCCAGTGAAGAGGTGGTGGGTGAGGCAGAGGGTAAAACAGCCAGTGAAGAGGTGGTGGGTGAGGCAGAGGGTAAAACAGCCAGTGAAGAGGTGGTGGGTGAGGCAGAGGGTAAAACAGCCAGTGAAGAGGTGGTGGGTGAGGTGGAGCGTAACAGCCAGTGAAAAGGTGGTGGGTGAGGCGGAGGGTAAAACAGCCAGTGAAAAGGTGGTGGGTGAGGCGGAGGGTAAAACAGCCAGTGAAAAGGTGGTGGGTGAGGCAGAGGGTAACACCAGTGAAAAGGTGGTGGGTGAGGCGGAGGGTAAAACCAGTGAAAAGGTGGTGGGCGAGGCAGAGGGTAAAACCAGTGAAAAGGTGGTGGGTGAGGCAGAGGGTAAAACAGCCAGTGAAAAGGTGGTGGGCGAGGCAGAGGGTAAAACAGCCAGTGAAAAGGTGGTGGGCGAGGCAGAGGGTAAAACAGCCAGTGAAAAGGTGGTGGTTGAGGCAGAGGGTAAAACAGCCAGTGAAAAGGTGGTGGGTGAGGCAGAGGGTAAAACAGCCAGTGAAAAGGTGGTGGGTGAGGCGGAGGGTAAAACCAGTGAAAAGGTGGTGGCGAGGCGGAGGGTAAAACAGCCAGTGAAAAGGTGGTGGGTGAGGCGGAGGGTAAAACAGCCAGTGAAAAGGTGGTGGGTGAGGCAGAGGGTAAAACAGCCAGTGAAAAGGTGGTGGGTGAGGCAGAGGGTAAAACAGCCAGTGAAAAGGTGGTGGGTGAGGCAGAGGGTAAAACAGCCAGTGAAAAGGTGGTGGGTGAGGCAGAGGGTAAAACAGCCAGTGAAAAGGTGGTGGGTGAGGCAGAGGGTAAAACAGCCAGTGAAAAGGTGGTGGGTGAGGCAGAGGGTAAAACAGCCAGTGAAAAGGTGGTGGGTGAGGCAGAGGGTAAAACAGCCAGTGAAAAGGTGGTGGGTGAGGCGGAGGGTAAAACCAGTGAAAAGGTGGTGGCGAGGCGGAGGGTAAAACAACCAGTGAAAAGGTGGTGGGTGAGGCGGAGGGTAAAACAGCCAGTGAAGAGGTGGTGGGCGAGGCAGAGGGTAAAACAGCCAGTGAAGAGGTGGTGGGTGAGGCAGAGGGTAAAACAGCCAGTGAAAAGGTGGTGGGTGAGGCAGAGGGTAAAACAGCCAGTGAAAAGGTGGTGGGTGAGGCAGAGGGTAAAACAGCCAGTGAAAAGGTGGTGGGTGAGGCAGAGGGTAAAACAGCCAGTGAAAAGGTGGTGGGTGAGGCAGAGGGTAAAACAGCCAGTGAAAAGGTGGTGGGCGAGGCAGAGGGTAAAACAGCCAGTGAAAAGGTGGTGGGTGAGGCAGAGGGTAAAACAGCCAGTGAAAAGGTGGTGGGTGAGGCAGAGGGTAAAACAGCCAGTGAAGAGGTGGTGGGTAAGGCGGAGGGTAAAACAGCCAGTGAAAAGGTGGTGGGTGAGGCGGAGGGTAAAACAGCCAGTGAAAAGGTGGTGGGTGAGGCGGAGGGTAAAACAGCCAGTGAAAAGGTGGTGGGTGAGGCAGAGGGTAAAACAGCCAGTGAAAAGGTGGTGGGTGAGGCAGAGGGTAAAACAGCCAGTGAAAAGGTGGTGGGTGAGGCGGAGGGTAAAACAGCCAGTGAAAAGGTGGTGGGTGAGGCAGAGGGTAAAACAGCCAGTGAAAAGGTGGTGGGTGAGGCGGAGGGTAAAACAGCCAGTGAAAAGGTGGTGGGCGAGGCAGAGGGTAAAACAGCCAGTGAAAAGGTGGTGGGTGAGGCGGAGGGTAAAACAGCCAGTGAAAAGGTGGTGGGTGAGGCAGAGGGTAAAACAGCCAGTGAAAAGGTGGTGGGTGAGGCAGAGGGTAAAACAGCCAGTGAAAAGGTGGTGGGTGAGGCAGAGGGTAAAACAGCCAGTGAAAAGGTGGTGGGTGAGGCAGAGGGTAAAACAGCCAGTGAAAAGGTGGTGGGTGAGGCGGAGGGTAAAACAGCCAGTGAAGAGGTGGTGGGCGAGGCAGAGTAAAACCAGTGAAGAGGCAGAGTAAAACCAGTGAAGAGGCAGAGGGTAACACCAGTGAAGAGGTGGTGGGCGAGGCAGAGGGTAACACCAGTGAAAAGGTGGTGGGCGAGGCAGAGTAAAACCAGTGAAGAGGTGGTGGGCGAGGCAGAGTAAAACCAGTGAAGAGGCAGAGTAAAACCAGTGAAGAGGCAGAGTAAAACCAGTGAAGAGGCAGAGGGTAACACCAGTGAAGAGGTGGTGGGCGAGGCAGAGGGTAACACCAGTGAAAAGGTGGTGGGTGAGGCAGAGTAAAACCCGTGAAGAGGCAGAGTAAAACCAGTGAAGAGGCAGAGGGTAAAACAAACTAAGCAAGCTCACTCATAACCCCGGAGTGAGAGTGTGGCAGCGCAGGAATCCAGCTGGGATGTCAATGATAAACTCAGACACCTCTCCCTCACTTACCTATGTAACCTTCATCAATAAGGGAAAACTTAACCACCCTCAAGTTGGTCAATAAAAGTTTCAGATGAGGAAGTTAGCAGGGGTTTTTATGATGTGCGCTTACAAAGGTCTAAGGTTTGCATCAGCAATGACATTACCAGAGAGCAAAGGGACCGGTGAATTGAAAACCAGTAACTCTCTACAGTATGTTCTAACACATTATAACATTATTAATACTTGTAACATTATTAACACTTATACCATTGTTGTCCTAAAACTGTGTGGATTTGGTTTTCTTGCTGCAGTGCTAGAATTCCTAGTCAGAGTCACTGCATTAGCCAGACTGGCATGTGTAGTTAAACATTATGAAAACAGTGTGGGCAGCATTCATTTTTAAACGCATTATCAAATGAAAGTGTTTAATTGCATAATGTTATCCATTTTTCCAAAATGAATAGCATTATGTTGTTTGTGATGTGACATTTCAAAATAAGCACATGGATTACACGCACCAATTAAAGGTCTTCACATCACTAATTATAAACCACCACAGTAACATTTACTTCCATGGCAGCAATGGCTTTGTCAGAGGGGGCGTCGCCCTTTTCAGCTGTGAGATATTTCAGTTTGGAATGAAAGTCATCGGTGCTATGAGAAGCCCTCTGGAACATGTCCTGGGTTAGTGGCCTCCTTCAGACTACAGTGTAATACAACCACAGCCACGGTCTGAGGTTCCTTCCAGCCTGAGTAACGTGCTCTCACACCGCTGTGCTGCCAACCAGGAAGTGTAACAGAATCTAACACGTGGCTTCAAAAGCAGCCCTCCTCTCCCCAGCGTCCAGCAGAACCCAAGCCGGGCCCCGCCGCACGGCTCGGCCCGCAGGTCCAGTGTGCCCAGGGCCCGCTGCACCATCCTGTGCGTGCGCAGCCCGACGGGGAAGGAGCACTTCCTGTAAGTCTGTGGCAGGCGTGTAACAGAACCCGCTCTGTTATCAGATGACCAGCTCTCTCTCTCTCTCAGTCCCCACTCTGTCTGACCCTCCCTCTCTCTCTCTCTCTCTCTCTCTCTCTCTCCCTCCCTCCCCCCCTCCTTTGCTTCCTCTCATCTGTCCCTCTCATCTCATCATCACTCCATCTCTGTCTCAGACACTGCACTGCACGGTGCCCACCACATCTCCAACTTCCCCATTCCATTTGCCGAGGAGGCCAAGCACAGACCCACCCACCCTGCACTATCTCACCCTGCTTTTTAGGCAACCCACCCATCTTCTCCCCGGTGTCACGTCGAAACCGTTTCGCCAAATCAACACGCCGATAGTGACAGATTAGCCGCATTCTATCCTTCCTGATGTGGGCTCTGTATGTACACAAACAAAATAATGATGATTGAATATCAGTATGTTAAGTAGAGGTACTGCTTAAGGCAGAATAGGCTTCATCGTCTACAGTAGAACCAAGGAGCTTGTCTTTGAAATGTCGGAAAACCCCCGAATTAACAACATATGACCAAAAGAGAACTCACCAAGCTCCGAGAGACAAAAATGTAAGAGTGTAAAAAATAATAATTAAAGTCTAGCTTTACCCCCACTCAGAAAAACATCCCAGCCTCTCCTCGTCTAATTTGATCAGGTTGTGTTGGCCTCTCCATAATAAACGTCCCAGAGGAGAACAGAAGAAGCCCCTTCACTCCCCCTGGACTTCAGCACAACAACAGAAACACAACAGAGAGGGGTCTGTCTGTCTGTCTGCCTTGCCAGGCTGGAAGCTGTGGTATACGGAGCAGCTGACCAGGGAAACCAAACTCAAGGGGAAGTTACTCTACTAAGGAACAGGCTGACGGTAAGTATCCAAGCTGTAGAAAATGTTGTAATGTTGGAGCAGTCAACAAGGCATACAACTGATGCTGCTTGGTTTGAAATACAAAAAAAAAAAGAAATGCTGGTTTGATTCCACCATAAAAAGGCCATAATACACCATTTTGACCACATAAACGAAACTTTGACCAAATAAAGTGATTGTTACATGAAGTGTATTGTATGTAACCAACATTTCGCCCCTAAAATAAAGCCTCAAACTGCCACGGCGACATCACGCAACCTGTCTTCTCAGTCGTTCTGAACCTGCTAGTTTCAGGGCCGTAGTGGTGCAGGCACAAACATACAGGAATATCAAACTGTATTCAGCCTCACCGCCAAATTGATGGGTGGTGTCTTGGACCAGCCCACAGCCACTGAAGTCCCCTGCAATTCCTCTGGAGTCTATTGTTGGTAACGCACACAGACTCACGCACACAAACACACACACATGCTCGCGCGCACACACACACACACACACACACACACACACACACACACACACACACACACACACACACACACACACACACACACACACACACACTTATAGCTACGTCCCAGTTTAACCTCTTGCTGGAATTTACTTGAACTAAAAGTATAGTCACTTCTCCTCCGCAGTGGTACCCAGGAAGTGGAATCGAGGGCAGCATCAGGACATAAACATTCAGCGTTTATGTGACATTGGATAGGATGAGAAATGTCAGGCCCTGGCGGCTGCTGCTGCTGCTGCCTTCTGAGAAGCATTCCAAACACTTTCCCAGGATTTGGGCGTCTTCATCTACGGTGCTCGCCTCGTGCCACTCTCCGTGCCCACACACTTAAAAACGGGTTCGACAAGTATGGGATGCCAAAAAATATGCATCTGGTTATCGAGCGATGCAGTCAGGGTTCCTGTGAAGCCTTCAAACCAACCACAAGCAAGCAGGACATGACAGCCAAGATTAGAATCTGCGTTGAACAAAATGCTGGTGAGAAGGGGGGGAAGAAAAAACGATGTCATGATGAAAGTGACTATGGTGTGAGACAGTATAGCTGAGGAGAAAAACTCAAACCCGTCAACAAATGCAGAAGTGCCCAAGCATAATAACCAAAGTTTCCAGAGTTTTTTCCCCCCCTTCTTCTTCTATGGATTTAGTTGTGGCGGCTTACGCTACCAACGAGGTCCAGTTTCCACGAGAGGTGCCCCATATTCTCCCCCTCTGTGAGAGCCACAGATTTCACACTCAGTCATTTCTTACATCAACTATAAGTGAGAGCGCCTGTAGTCTGCCAGCTATCAGCGCGCTCCTCCTCGCTGCCGTCGATCAAATATTGGACGCGGTGGTTTTAGTGGAATTACTTCTAACCCCTCTGAAGAAGCCACAATAAACACATGTGCAAATCTCTCCATCTAATAACAGTGCCATCTGATCGCAGCAGTACCCGTCTCCCGATGACGGCGTTAAAAACAATGCGGTGCCTTAATAAGCTAACAATAACACAGATACAAGATCAGTCCCCGGGAATAGCCTGGTTAAAAAAAAAAGTTAAGACTATGCGAATAAAAAAAACTTGGAGAGACAATAAGCGCTCTCCTGCGCTGCATTCTGTGCAGCACCTTACTCTCTCAGCACTGACCTATTTGCCATTCCCTCCTTTATCTGCAAGTGGGTCAAGAACTCTGAACTCTACCAAGCCCCATCTCTCTGTCTCCCTTTCACGCACAATACACTATGGTATTTATTTCCTCCGCTCGCCTCTCCTCTCCTCTCCTCTCTGTCACAGTGTAAGGACACTGTGTGTGTGTGTGTGTGTGTGTGTGTTTGTGTGTGTGTGTGTGTGTGTGTGTGTGTGTGTGTGTCTTTCGGGTGCTTACCAAATAGGCAGAAATGTTCCCCAGGCCCTATGTGTGCCTCCCCTGCCTGCCTGGCGGCCTGCGTCTCTGGGCAGGGCTAGAGAGCTTCAGCAGACAGGAAACTTGCGAGTGGCCCTACTCATACAGGCAAGCCCTTGCCTGATCCCACACAAGCAGACACCTACCACCACCACCCCCCGCCCCCCCCCCTCTATTTTCAGCCCACAACTCGGCTTCGCTTCCCCCGCTCTCATTGGCTTGACAGCTGCTCAGTCGCCACACCTCCTTGCCGGGATAGGCTGGCGGCTGTTCCCTTTCCTGTATGGCCAAGGGCAAGGCACTCTGGGATATGGAGTCCTGAAATCCGATTTGACCTGCTTTGCAGCCCCTGCCGTGGACTACGAGTCCCAGCTCTCTCTGCCCTCACCACCCCCACTATCTCCAAGCCTGCTCTAACGTAAGCACTGAGGGCTGAATTATACACTACAGTATGTTGCTAGCAGGCTGCCAGGTATTAAAAGTACAGACCAGCCATCACACAGGGCCGTGCTTCGTACGAGAAAAACATCTGAGCCACAACTGTCACAGCAGTGGCCAAACGTTAGAGGTGGATTCTATCATACCGTCTAAGTCTAGTGACATGTCAGAGACACTTAAAACTCCTGACCTAAATTAACACTTATTCCTATGCTGGTCAATTCCAAACTACAGGAACAGTCTAATGTATCTAATGTAAATACAATATGCACGGCGCACACAACGCATCATTTGCCCCGCAACGAGCATTTGAATTGACACTGTCCCGAAAAGTTGTTGCTATTGCGTGTACCTTGTCCAATATAATTATTTCTGGTTCCTCCTTCCTCTCGTCCAATACCCCCCACCCTCTCTCGAGAGCCCCCATCCCCCTCCTCCTCTAAGTGCTTCCACCTGCCTGAAAAGTTAATGCCTTGAACACATCCAATAAAGTTTATCTCAGGAATGCCCAGAGGTAAAAAGCAGCACAGAGGAAGTACTTTAGGGAGGGTAAAAAAAAAAGGAACCTTGAAGAGGGACTACTGCTGCGACCCACCTCTCCTCCCCGGCCAACCCCCCCACCCTGCTCTCCTTTCTGTCCCCCTCCCTCATTCCTTTCTCTCCTCTCCTCCTCTGCCTGCTCCCCTCTGGGCCGACAGGCCCGGGGCAGACAGCAGGGGGTAGCGGGGTGCCTTTAGCTCACCTGCGATGGCCGTGGTGGTGCTTGTTGTGGGTTAGCTCAGCCCTCTCCTCTCTCCTCCTCTCCGGAGCTCTCTCTCTCTCTCTCCCTCTAACTGTCGTGCAGCTCAAAGCCCCGTATGCGCTAACCAAGCAGCAGCAGATCAACTCAATTCCCTTCCTGGTTTCTGGAGGGCAAAGAGGTCCCTCCCTTTCTCTCTCTCTCTCTCTCCCTCTCTCTCTTTCTCTCCCTCTCTCTTAAAGAAACAGCATTCCCCCTCCGTCTCCTCTCCCTCCTCCCCTCTGCGAGGCAAAAGTAAAGTGGAAATGTATTTGCGCTCAAAAGTGGACAGTTGTCAAAGTAATAAACATAATCAGGGATGACACAAATGATTAACCCGTGACTTCCCGCCCTCCTTGACTTTACAGTGAGGATCGGCGAATGTCTCCAATGTGTGGCCAGTCAAGTGAATTGGGCATATGGTGAAATGAACTTGTAAGTCTTCTCTCACCCGCCTCATCTCTCACTACTCTCTCCTTTTTCTCTGTGAGCAGCAGAGTCGCACCCACCCATCCTATTGCCTGAGGTCATGGTGTCCCACCCCAAAAACAAGCCTTGGCACATTCCAGCACATACAGTAGGGGCTGCCAGCAACCCCCTCCATACACAGGCTCCGTACATAATACCTGCCAGGCTGCTACAGGTGAGGCATCAGGGAAGACATTACCAGAAAGTGGCGTATCCACTGTGAAGTCCCCGTGTGTAAATTTACAGCTCATGCACTTGACGTTGCGCCATTTCAAACCGCCCACCCGCACGCCCCCTCAGTCGCTCCTCAGCCAGCCATTGTGCTGTTGTGGGACGGGGCAAGGTGTAAACCAACCATTCTGTCATACTGTCTGTAGCCTACCTGTGATCTGACAGCCCTCCAGCAGCACACCTGGGGAAGCACTTTATAGGAGTGTGGCGTGCGGGACGTACCTTAAACAATGCTGTCACCCCGCCCGCGCGAAGAGTCGCCTTTTGCCTCCAGTCTCACAGGAAAGTCGCTGTGTCCCACAGTGCTGCAGGGCTTGACACCGGCACTTGAGGACATCACCATGCA
This sequence comes from Poromitra crassiceps, assembly GCF_964638095.1. Taxonomy (NCBI): domain Eukaryota; kingdom Metazoa; phylum Chordata; class Actinopteri; order Beryciformes; family Melamphaidae; genus Poromitra; species Poromitra crassiceps. The sequence goes on from NC_139632.1 coordinate 18,153,626, forward strand.
AGAGACTCAAGGGGGGTTGAACCATGGGTTGAACGGGCAGGGAGAGGCAATGACACGCCCCCTGCCTAGAGGGCGCTGTTCAACGCTGCTGCTGCTGCAACATCAACATTACAGCAGGTGGTTAGAAAGCGCCCAAACTTGAGGAATGCAATATTATTTGGACGTGTTGCATGTGCCACAATTTGAAACGCCAAGAGTAGGGAATGTAGGTGATGAAGTCCTTATGGAAATGAAAATACCATACACTTTCACAGAAATACACAATACTTACGGACAAGTTATCCTTCATTCAGTGTCGCAATAATTACACACCCTCGAAATTGGTTGTTTTCAACCCATAGCAGTCTGAGATGATGTCAGCCATTTTTATGGCAATGTCGCCTTTCAGGCCAAATATAAACTGGTCCTCCCCCACCCCAGACACCCCGCATCAAATCTGCGTTTGTCATTACTGTCTGACTGATGGTTTTGATTAAATCTAGACAAAAAGAAGGCACATGACATGAATCCCAGGACACAGTCTTAACGTTTGCAACATGGTTTAACTGTTGCCGACAGAGGCTGCTGCTACATCAAATTAATTGTTTCAAGAAGGCTGTTAATTTTAAGATCTAGCACAGTGTGGAAATCTGGCTATGGCTGATAAAGACTGTTTGAGCAGTGATAATAAAGTAATAAAAGCCCCACCACATCGGTATAATTTTAGATGTGGACCCGAATGGTTTGTTAACATAACGTTACCAGAGTTCCCAAGGGAGGTTCCGAGTTTCCCCGAAATTTGACTTTGCCCGGCTGACACACTCTGAACCTGTCTGTCGGTCAACAACCACGTGACGCGGAAATTAAGGGGGTGGGGGGCGGGCACTTTCAAAAACAAGAAGTTATGAGCTGGCACGCTTTCAACATATGAATAAATAATAGGATCTATATAATACACACAACCATCCTACTACCCTACACTATAAATTGTGTTTGGCATTTATTTAACAAGGTATCCATAAATGAGACAAGATGACAGTGAATCATATCAATTGCTGTCTGAAATTATGAAAAGCTTGAAGTACATTCACAAATAGGTTTTTATTTTAAACTTTTTATACATTATAACCATATCCAACACATTTTTTATATTATCATAAAATGACTCTTCTCCCTTGTCATTTACATAAATCAAAAATATTTGTATATTAAGACTGCAAAATAGTACTCCTGTACTTTTTGATATAGCTTTGTACACATACAGGTGACAATGCATCCATTTTGTTCTGAGTGAACACAGATTTTTGGGAATAAGAAACATCAGCCATAAGCAGAGAGAATAGAGGAGCTCTTAGAAAGACAGCAGGCTAGCAAGTCACACCACCACCATCTGACCAAAATGACCTGCGGGTCAAAACGTTCACTAAAACCCTTTTAACTATACTTGAAGCATTTGCTTCAGCTTCAGTCTGGAGTTCCACTTGAGGTTGGTTTGCAATTCCATCACAGTTTGGTTAAATCACAGAAAAAAAGAGGTGTGAGGGGACTTTCAATAGTATTTCAACCCAAGTCTTTGCTAAACAAGGCTGGTTGTGTACCAAGAGAAAGCTTGGAGCGCACATCGCATACTCACACATAGCAGTACAGTGGAAACAGAACCAAATACACTTTGGGGGAATTATTCAAGTACAGACCAACAACAAAGCAGAAAAAATTATAGTCAACGTGATTGAAATTTCATATTGACATAAGAGATTCAGGCATTTGATAAAACACCAGCTAATCATCCCCATCATGATCTTGGGAAATAAAATACACACAGTATTAGAACGATAATAAACCATGCTATATTGTCAAATGAGTACATTTTGATCATTGCTTTCTCAAAAGTCACTAAAGACATTGGCATAACTCAGGCCTCAATAGCATATGCCTTCTGCCATGTGAAGCATGTCACCCGCAGTGTGGGATGTGAATTGAAATGTATGTTGAGGAAACAATGTCAATACAGAGTATTTACCACTGAATGAAAAATCTAAATGTCAACATTCAAAGTACATACATATACTGTTCATGAATGTGCATACAAAAGGAAAAAAAATCAAATAAAAAAAGAAATCAGGCATTGCATCCAAAACTTTAGTAGTCATGAGTACCCTCTTTGGTTTGTGACATTGTTCACAAGTGATCTTTATAGTGATCTCTCATTTACCAAAAAGAGAAAAGCACTCCTCTTCCACCCATTTGTCCTGCACTCTACTCACAAATGTAAATATTGTTTTGCAGGTAATTACAACATCTCTGCTGGGAACACGTTTGCATGGATAAGTTCAACGAAAAGGGTTTTAAATGAAAATAACTGCATTTACCTTCAATAAAACCCCATTGCAATTAGCAAGTATAGAGAATATTTGTGGACCTCTCCCGATCTTTTTCACCCCAACAAATCTCTACAGCAGGTAATTATTGAAAAATACAGTCCCACAAGCCAGCAACCGTTGCCATAGAAAAGATTAATACAGAATATTTGACAATACAAAAGAGGCGCCGTGATATCGATGCAAATTCAACTGACACACTGGCAGCCCTTGAGTGCCTGATACGTCCTCTGTAGCAGTGTGGCAAAGTGAGTTGTGGCTACTCTGACACTGGCGTGGTGAAGCTGTGGTCTTAGTACAGTACACCAACTCAATGGGCCCTGCTGCTATTGGCCAAATAAACAAAAGGAAGCCAAAACCGTTTCACCCAAGGGCAAGATGAAAGGAGTGCCAATATGTGGGATGATCTGTGTGTGTGTGTGTGTGTGTGTGTGTGTGTGTGTGTGTGTGTGTGTGTGTGTGTGTGTGTGTGCGCGTGTGCGTGTGGCTGTGTGTATGAGAGACCCGGAGGTGTGTCTAAGGGCAGTGCGGCTTGTTCGAAGCCCGTTCAGTCGGTGCCGCGGGTCGGGGTGCTTGGCTGGTTGAGACCCATCGTTTTACACAGGTAGCCGGCAAAGTCCACTTCTTCCACCTCTGATCGCTTGATGAACGTGTGACTCTGAACAAAATGTAAGGGGAGAGGCATATTTTTTTTGTATTAGTGTAAATACTGTTGATATACAAAGTAGCTAGGAATCAAAGTATCAAACAAGTGAAACTGAAAAATTAAATGTGCTTCAAAAGTCACTACAGCAGCAGCAGAGTTCAGGCACCCACCATCAGCATCTTCAGATCTGCCCTCTCAGCTGGGTTCTTGAACAGACTGCAGACACAAAGACATCAAAAACATGACTCCAGAAAATACTTTGCCTCTTGTCAATGAAGGACATTTGTTTTGTCTGAAACAGCTACCTCTGAGGATTTCACTACACCAGCTTCTACAAACTCTTCATACAAAAAGGCAAATTGACCCATTTCAGTCAACACCACATCTTTTATGGTCACACCAGAGGATATAAGTGTTGACATCTATACCTGGCTGATGTACCGGTACTCTCATTTTGAGTTGGATGCTTTGATTTGGTATCTCTCAATCTGAAAAGGCCATTGCTGATGCTCACCATTTTGTCACAAATTCCTGGAAGTCCGAGGTGAAGACACCATGTGGCAGCTTAGGAGGAGGCTGAGGAGAAGGCAAGAATCAAACAGCATCAATACAAACAGAAGGGAGAGAGGGCAAGCAGCCATGTATTGAGATATAAGAGTGTGTATATATAAGATAATACGTTGTACAGTCAGCAATTCCTCAGACCTCATTCACGATGTAGTCCAAAAGTTCGAAGATAGCCATGGCAGGTCGACTGTCCATCCCATGTCCTGTGGAGGAGTCATCGCATATCATGGACACAATCAGACATTTTTCCTTTTCAAATTCGTTCATACAATATGAATGATCTTGTTCAATTTCACTTTGAAACCAATATATTCTAAGAATTGAAAATAGAACATTTAAAGCTATGAAAGCACAACCGTCAGTGCTAAGGTTGTGTATCAGTATAAAGATTTTTTGTTTTATTTGAAGTGTTGTATGTTTGTAGATACATTTGTGTCCCCTTACCGCTTCCGGGCCTGCCCGGTGGTCTGGGCCTCTGCGTGTTGGTGTGAGGTTCTCCCTCGGCCCCATCCAGGACGGGCCGTCCGAAGATGGCCTCCAGCTCCTTGGCGTCTGGTGGGGGGATGGGGTAGCGGCCGATCGCCAGCTCCACCAGAGACAGACCCATGCTCCACACGTCCGACTGAACCGAGTAGTGAGTGCCCTGCAGTCTCTCCGGCTGTTGAGAGACACACAATCTACGTCAGAGAGAAGCAGGGAGAGCCTCGGCCTGCCAAGACGCCAGGCAGGAGGAGAGAGGGTTGGGCAGAGGGCTGGGAGGGGAAGGCGAAGGCAGAGGGGAGGGGGGTGGACGGGTGGGTGGGCGGTGTGGAGCGGGCATGGCAAGGATTGGTGGGGCGTGGTGGGGGCAAGAGGACAGAGGATGGGAGGGTTTGGCAGGAAGTGAAGAGTCGCTTTGTTCCGTTTTGAGCTGGAGAAGGGTACGCAAGGGCAGGTGTGTGTGTGTTGGGACTTATGATGAAGGGGGCAAGCGTCTTTAAACCACTGCTGCTTAGTGGGCAGGGGATGGGACTAAGATGGAACAAGCCGCTCTGGGCACTGTGCACTGACTGTACCCTCCAGGTGTCTTAGAGGGAGGGGATAGAAGGAAGAGAGAGAGAGAGAGAGAGAGAGAGAGTGAGTGAGGATGATATAACACAGTTGGCAGTGCCTACCCCGGTGCCAAACAGCCCTTTCCTGGGCACAGCCCCGAGTTCTTGGCACGGCCATGAGGGAGGGCCAGAGGAAGGGGGGAGGGGAAGGGGGCGGGGGCAGTGAAAGCGAGAGATGTGAGAAAAGAGGAGAAGGAAAGTGGGGATAGGGCCAGAGGAAAAGGGGTGGGGGCGCAGGAGCGCGGCGCTGACTCACCGACATGTAGGAGCGCGTTCCAACAAAGGAGTTGGCCATGGAATCGATGAGCTGGCCGCTCACGCCAAAGTCACACAGCTTGATCTCCCCGCGGGAGTTGACCAGGATGTTGGAGGGCTTCACATCTAGGTGGCAGAGAGAGACGGTGGACACACACACACACACACACACACACACCCCTGAGTTTCCAGAGAGACTAACGACTCCATGTCCCTACTTCATGCGGTACCTCCCCTATCCCCTGCCGGTGTCCTCCATACTCAAAACACCTCACTACTGACAAATGGGGCTATCACAAACATTGAGGAGGACATCAGGAAGAGAAGCTGTCTCTGGTAATGGGATTGCTTACAATAAATAATCCTGCCTAAACAAATCATGAATAAGAAACACTGCCTGGGTGTGTTAATACCAAGAGCCCGAGCTCCCTGGTGGATAGTGAATTCTTGAAGTCTTGTACATAACAAAACTTTTCTTGCAACAGAGAATCGCCTTTGAGACAAATATTTAGACCAAGACGGTCTGCCTCCAAGGCCGTTGGTGGCGTGCTGCTCAGCCCCCTCCCAGCTGTCTGTGGTGCCGTGTTCGGTGAGGAAGGGAGAAAATAGCTCCAGCTATACTATTGCTGAGCCCCTGCTATAAACAAGGCCGCTCATCGCTGGAAAACATCCTGCAAAATAGCGGGCTAAGATGGAGCCCTGCAATCTATCCTCTGCGGTCTGACCCCCTCCCACCACCCAAGGACAAATGAGCCTTGACTTAGGTGGCATGAAAGAGCGGGAGAGCGATGGGAGGGAGGGAGGGGTCAGCAGGGCGTGGCCGCTGCATAATCACCACTGAGAGGCTGTAATTACCGCCTGGGCTCACAGACAACTGCCTTCTACACGGTACCACCGACCCTGCAGCACTGTGAAACTTCACTGTGCTACGCTACACTATGGCGGTCAAGACGCCGTCTTCACCGAGACTTTTCATGACACACTTTGTACTTCTTAACGGGCAGCGGGTGGGAAATGTGCCTGCTTCAGAGTCACACTGAGCTGTGTTGCTGCGTTGCCATTCTGTTCTAATGTAAAGACTGAAGCATTTAGTGCTTTGCTAAGCCTGCTTTTGCCTCATGCTTCCCATTTATTTGTATGCCCACGACGGCACCATCAGCAACCACGGCTGCAGTAGAGATGGACATTTTCAATGATAAGAAACGTAAATAAAAAGGCTTTAGTAGGCCTAATGTCCTCCTACCTCTAGCAAACCTTGTATTTTAAAATCAGCTCCAACAGTGAACTAGAAATATCGCATTGTGGTTGTGTATGCCTCTGCCAACAAGTCAAGTTGCAGTCATGTCTGGCCATGTCCAGACTCATAAGCACAAATACCTTGAAGCCCACGGCACAGTAGTGTGGACATTATGGCACTTTAGGCAATGTTTGTGTGGGTACCTCAACAACACGGCTAATCATTTTCAGCATGGAAAATGCTCCTACCCCTACACCACCCACATCCCCCCAGCCAGCCCCCCTACCTACACCTCGACTTTCTACGACCTTCCCATCTCTAGCTACGCCCCATTTTCCTTAATCCCACCCCCTTACCCCCCCCCCCCCCCACCACCACCACCACCAACATCCCCCTACCCACCCCTCAAACCCCAACTCTCTACGACCATCCTAACCCTAGCTACTATGGCCCATTTCACCTAGACCCACCCCCTTCCCTCACCACGCCCTCCCACCACCCACACCCCCCAACTCTATACGACCTTCCTATGCCTAGCTATGGTCCATTTTCCCTAGCCCCGCCCCCTTACTGACCACGACCTCCTCCCACCAGCCACACCCCCCTAACCACTCCCCCAACCAACCCCTTGAATCCCCACTCTCTACCCATCTAGAGCCCCGCCCCCCTTCCTTGGTATCAAATAGAGGTGCTGAAAGAATGGATTTCAGAAAACTGAAAGCCTGTGGAGGTTGGGCTGCCGTCAAATTGAAAGTAAACCACCAGTCATGAAGCAAACATGAAGAGAGCATGGTGAGGTTTTGTGTGGGACCATTTTCAGTTAGAAGATGACCTAGCTCACTGTAAACACTGCGATGCCGTGTAATATAAATACAATACAGCCATAATCATGTACCACTTGAACAACGTACATCCGACCCTGGGTTAACAACGAACCCTCAACCTCCTCGCTCTCACCCTACCATCATTTCAGTGTTAGCACGGCGGATGCCCATTCCAACGAGCAGACAGGGGAGGGCCAGAGGCAGGCGATCTGCAAACTGATCCGAGACAGATATATGCTGCCCACAAGTATTGTTAAGTGCAACAATTTTCACTACCTGATCAATGTGATTGAGCCAGCATATTGCATTATTATTATTAATCAAAAAATGATAATTTTCCAGATGATCGATTATGGATTTTTTTTCGAAAGCCCATTACCCACAACAAACAACCTAAAACAACACAGTTTTAATGCTAAATGAGAAGGATGACTTTCCTGAAATCTGGAAACACGTCAGGGTTATCCCCTCTGACTTCTCTAAGTATTAGCCGTGTGCAACTCTTGTTCTGAGTATGGCTATTATCAGACAACCAAAACAAACATTACAGATTCAACTGGTTCTTAAACTGCTTTATGGCCAAGGAACCATCTGTATCTCAAGTGAAAAAATAGAATTTAGCCTCAAGTAGCAGGCCTGTAGTCACACAAGCCTAATAATAGATGTAATGAACTCGTAGGGAGTGGAAGGGCTTTCCACATTTTACTTATAAAAGTCCTACTTCCAGAATTTAATTGATCAAACTCGCACCAGAAAAAGCTGTCAATATTACAAACTCGTAATCCACACACCATAACAGACCAGAATACTGTAAAATGTCTGTTGCAATCTGTTGCATGATTTGCCGCCTTCTTCTTTCTTTCTTTTTTAAATAAAGCTCCATTATGTCATAACATATCAATGAAGCATTTCCCCCAACCTAGATGTTTTTCCTGAACCCACCCTTGTTTTTTATTTCAAAGATTATGTCCAGCAAGTTCTCCAGGGTGAAACCAGCAGAGCAAAGTCAACAGGAAAGCAATTCAAAGATGCTGGGCTGATAAATAAATCAAGAAATAATTGTCCAATAGAATAACCACTAACAACTAGAAATAACCGCCTCGTGATTGTATGCCTCCGGCACTCTTCGACCTTCCTATCCCAAGCAACGGCCCCTCTCCCCACGCCCCCTCCCACCACCCACATGAGCCTAGCCAGTCTCCCTACCCACCCCTCGAACCTCGACTCTCTACAACAGTCCTATCCCTACCCTAGCTACGACCCATTTCCCAAGCCCCATCTCGCTTCCTTGACCCGCCCCCACCACCACCCACATCCCCCTATCCTCCCCTCGAATCCCGAGTCTCTACGACCACCCTATCCCTAACTATGGCCCATTTTACCTAGCCCCGTGCCTTTCCTTGATGGAATGGACAGGCGTGAGGTCACAGTGACCTTGAACTTTGACCACCAAAACCTAATCACAGTTCATCCTTGAGTCCAAATGGATGTTTGAGCCAAATTTGAAGAAATTCCCTCAAGACCTCCGAGATAACGATCATGGAACGGACGGTCGTGAGGTCATAGTGACCTTGAACTTTGACCACCAAAATCGAATCAGTTCATCCTGATGAGTCCAAGTGGACGTTTGGACATTCCTGAGATATTGTGTTAACGAGTATCGTACGGACATACGGACGGACGCGCAACCCGAAAACATAATGCCTCTGGCCACGGCTTTTGCCGGCGGAAGCATACAAATGCTTGGGCTATACATAAATGCCTGTGACTCACATGAATCGACAGTACTGTGATAACACGTTATTGTACACAATACTACACTTAATTCCACAGCAAAATTAACAAACAGGGCCCCAAATAACCCCTGGCTAGCCACATACGCCCCCATAACACTTTTGGTCAATCACCTATCATGTCATCTGTGCATCTCCCTTTCGCCTACATCTTGTTTAGCCTGTGCTTTGAAAATGTTGTCTACAGATCTGTGCCTGTCTCAATGAATTATGACGGTAATGCAGCCACTTCTGGGGCAGCAGAACACCGTTACCTCTGTGCATGATCTGGTGCTTCTCCCGTAGGTAGGCCAACCCCCTCAGTACCTATAAACAAGAGAGGAGAACATTTAACACACAGGCCCTCCATTTCCCAGATGTGGACGAGAAAGTCTATTCTTGGACCACAAACAGAATGTAGACCTCCATTTAAAATCCTTAGGATCGTGGACTAAGTAAGCACCAGATATTTGTCTGAGAAAACGGGTATAGAAAGTCAGCATTCCCCCTCCAACTAAATACGACTCATCAAAAATAGGTTGCGTTTGCGACTCGGGTGCATTACTGCACAAAGAGCTGCTTGTGAAGCAACACCACAAGAGACGCCCGCCCACAAAGGAAGAGAGGTGAGAGTACATAACAAGCATGTTACCGGAGCAAAACCACACACATTGTAATAACTGAAGTATTCAAAGGAAAGTTTCTGTCATTTTCACCTGTTATTTTGGGCCTTATTTTCCCAGTTTTTGCTGATGATTTATTATGTTCAAAATGCTGTCACTTACTTCACTGTAGAAACAGGGAGCACTGCTCTCTCCAACACACACACACACAGGGCCAATGCAAACTACTGGACTGGACAGCTTATTTGGCTAGTGCACTGTTCCAACGACACTAATGCCACATTCATGTCATATTGGATTCTCTGTAAATGCAAACTGCTGACTGACTGAGTACATCCATACATCAACAACCTCCTACTCCTAGTGATAATTACAAGTAGGATAGTGGGAATGTTTTGCAGGCTCCGTTATCTCCCACCTAGCTAAGCATCAGAAATTGTGGAAGTGTGTCAACCCAAGCGGTAAACATAGCAGCATATATTCACATGAACACAGTCGTCCGTACATCTGCAATATCTGCTGTTTGTTTTTGGTTGATTTTAAATTCATAAATATCAACAATGTGCGTGGGCGCTCGAGAGAGTTAAACATGTTCAGGCCTGAAGCAATGAAATTCAGTTCTTCTGATATGACCTGAATGCAGCATAAATCGAGCAGTCAGCAAAGTAAACAAGGAAGTGTGTGTCATCAAAGACTAAAAAAACGTATCAAAATGGACTATCATAACTGAAATGTTGTGATTAATGCAGTGTGTGTTCTTGTGTTGAACAGCCATGTTTTACTGGTATTTTGTGTTCAACTGTTGGAGCTTGCTTTGGCCCTCTGGGTGTGTATTAGACAACCTGTGACCTGGAGCAACCTCAAACTCTTACAATGAAATAAGTGACAATTTATTTTCTTTTACACAATCAATTGAATTGAATGCATGTATGTAAATTTAATGTATTATTAATAATTGTTATAATGTCAAAAAACGAATAAGATTGAAAATAAAATTATCTTTGAGAATCATTGCACAACTGTTTGTGCAAACATTTTGCATTAAAAGACAGGCATCTAATATACTACCTGCATTATTAATACCCTATACTCCTCTCATGCCAAAGAAGAATCTGAGTACTGAACGGAAAAGACAGAAATTTGCCATTAAACTTTACAAAATAAAATAAGTAAACTACTTACAGCTATGCTAACTTTGCCTAAGATTTCCTCTGGGATTCTTCTGGCTTCCTTCAGCACCTGGTCCAAGGATCCACCATCCTGTAGTGACAGACACATTTCAGAATCTCACATGCATCTAAAAAAAAAAACAACATTAAGTGCAGGTGGCTCTTTGGAAACAAATAAATAAATATTCTGAAGAAATATTAATGTAGTTGTTACGAGTTATATATAAATTACTGGAACCTGAGCACATTAATTCTGTTCATTCATAGCAGAGTCTCTCACCATGTGCTCCATACAGATACTGATCTCTCCATCGCTGTAGAAAGCCCCATAGAAGCCCACGATGTAGGGAGAGTTACACTCATGCAGCACCTGCAGCTCTCTGATAATCTGGTTCCTGATAGCAGGCTTGATTTCGAGGTGGATCAACTGAGGAGGGGGGCAGGGGGAAACATTAAACTGCTGATCTGACAAAGACGGATGAAACAGATGAACCACATCGTTCTGACTTCCCCGTATCTCAGGATGCCACTGGTGCATCAGTAAATGGACTAATTAATTCCCACGTTTGTCTGTGCCCAGTTAGTATTTGAGGTTGCATCCTCCTTTCAACCCACTCAAGTTAAGAATTCATAGGTGGAAGTTGTTTCATTGACAAAAGAGCAGGAGAATTAAGTTGTACACATATGTACCAATATTTTCAGAAAATATGTCTGGAGTAGGCATCATCAAATAGAACTGTACTATTGGTGTGACAACACAGATTTGAAAGCATGACATCCTACTCTCATGTCTGAGTCTAGGAAACCGTCGTTAAGGTGTACTTGTAAAAACGGAACTGTGCTGTAATAAAGCATATTTCAGGACTGGAATATGTTGTGATTCAGTTCCTATCGACTGATACATTTCAACTTAATATTCCTTAGAGTGGAGCTTCACCTTGCGGGCCATGACCAAACTCGAGGGCTTATGGCGAACCTTGTTGACCACACCCCCATTCCCAGCTCCCAGCTCACAAATGGGGTGGAAGTCATCATCCTTCAGCTCCCCAACCTGAGCTTTCTGCGTGAGAAAAGCCTCCAGTCGTTTTCTTTGCTGTTCATCCAGGTCCAGCTCACCCAGTTTCTTTTGTAAGGCCTCGAGATTGGCTCTGTCAGGCACAGACAGAGGAGGAAAGGGATGCAGTGAAATTAATACAGAGAGAGAGAGAGAGAGGGGCATCTCTAGTCCAGCACTGGATACAACAAATCTGTGTAGACTGGTGCACCTGGACTAGGAGGTACCAGTAAAGGGTGATAACACAAGCAACAACATAATACAATTCTGAGTAATTATTTCATATAGTAATGCAGCATAGTCTATACTTAAAATCAAATAACGTTACTACTCACTCAGATGCAGCATCGATGGTTGTTGAGATGGCCTGTCCCTCCCCTATGGGCGTTATGTTCAGGGGAACGGGTCTTCTTTTGGCAGGCATTTCAATACTAATAGCTAGTCTTGCTACCCTGGACGACTTTCCCAAATAACGCGATACGATGCAGTGAGATGGTATCGAAACTCAGTCAGAGAAAGCAACAGGATCAGCTCTAACTTGGCTGGCTAGTTACTTGGCTAACGCTAGCAAACTTAGTTTACTTTTGCGAGCATGTCAGTCAGCTACTTGGATAAATCACATCATATCAGTTGCCCTTTATGTCAGGTCGTTATTCGGTACTACCGTGACATTTACAGTCAATACATTGCTAATTGTTTGTCTTCAAGGCTATCTACCTGCTGCTACTGGCCATTAGCCACCTAGCTAGCTGCTACTTGCTAGCACCAGCTCCTGGAAAATCGTGCCCTGCAAACTCAGAGCTAAATGTTCAGCCCTTGCTTCTCAGCTTTCACAAGACGGGGCCGCCGCGAGTATTGGCAGCTACACCGGGTAAGCAACTCTGCTGGCCTTCGCAGGACAGGGGCGTGCAGGCTAGAAATCCCTCCGTCTTCGGCTGGGGCGTGGGGTTCGGATGAAAAAAGGGCTTCGGCTTTGGTGCTTCAATACAGGAAGCAGCAGCTGCAGCAGCATCAGACACGCACAGGGAGAACCCTTTCTAAATAACGCGAGACTGGACTGTCTGACGAGTTGATGATTGATGCAGTGATGCAGACTTTCTCTACGCCATCTGCATTAACACTTCCGGATCGCTTCTTATAAAGTATAAAAGGGTCAATTTAACAATTTCTTCTCAACTTCATCTGCCTTGCCTTGGAATGGCAATTGGCATGTGAAGGTGCATTACTGCCATCCACTGATCTAGAGCAGGAATTGACATGTCTCTCTCCACTACTTCAGTGGGGCTGAATGTGGGGCTAATTGCTAAATGTCACTTTGCCCTCACCTTTACGAATTTCCCTTCCTTGATCTTTACTGTTCATCCTCCTGTGTTGTCTCATCAAAATGCAAACACTTTACTTTCTCTTTTATCAAGTTACAAGCACTTGTCCTACATTATACCCTCTCAGAGTGTCCATATTTTCTCACTCAGCAACTGACATCTATTTCATCTGACATCAATCAGACTCAATTTCCTCCTTTACTCATATCTTGAAATGATGGTTATCACCTTGCTTTGCACACAGGCAACTTTTCTGAAACTTTCAGCACTGCAATGAACAGAAGTAGGCAAATGATAACAACTTCCTGCAGTGGTTTGGTGGAAAGACACTAAACAGAGACACCCCAGGCCGTGCCAAAGGTCACAATCTCTGAAACAAAAGCCATCACAAACATTTACAGTTGTTTAACTGAATGGCTTTATGACAACTTAATAAGACACATTCATCACTTGTCATTTTTTTCTTGATTTGGTTTAATTTCTAAATAATGCAGTGTTGTGCTTTCATAATTAATACAGTAGCCTACCACCATCCCTTGCCTGTAAAACACAAAGTTAATCATGCTATTATTTTTATTAATACGTTTTGACCTTGGCATGATCAATATAAAATCTGTTCATAAAAAAAAACACTGCTTGAGTGAATAAATGTTTTGTTGTACAAGAAAAAATTTCAGTATTCTCAAATTCAGCTATGATGCACTGAGAGGACACATTATTAGCTTTGTTAAGAAGAAGAAAATTGACACTTTCTAAAGGAGAACCATTTTGCCTACTATAGCCTAAAGTTAAAATGTGAAATTTTCCTTTATTTGCTTGTGAGCTTTTTGAGTGAATTTAGTCCAAATGGAAGCCCCCCTTCTTCTCATTTGAATCTTCCTATTAATTACAAATTACCTTCACACTGACACACACTTCACATTGATATAATAGGCTAATTAAGCTGTATCCTGTACCTGGAGGCCCAGGCAAATTTCTTAACCATGCCTAGACTTAAACTCAGTGAATTCTTGAATTAGCAGTTAGTAGTTTGGTGTATAATAACTCCCCTCATTTGTAATTTCCTTGAGCCGGGTTGTAACATATGAGGGGAGTCAAACCCTAACCCTAACCCACCAAAGTAAAAGTTAAAACAATGTATTAACTAAAACTATATGGGAAAATAATAGACAACACAAACTACATTAAACAAAAGAACATAACAAAAGGTGCATCAGTGAGGAGGGAGAGAGACTGATGGTCTGAAGGTTTTCTTCAGCCCAATGAGTGCACCGGGCCCAGGTGCACCCAATCAGCATAACGACCCCAACACCAGACTCCTGCAAGACAAGGCGAGGAGAGTGGGAGGGTCATCACACTTTTAGATGTTTTATTACAGAAAGTGTAGCCTATGAAACCCATGATCAAAATAGTCATACATTCTATTTTTGCTGGGGGCCTCCTGGAATCCCTTCAAGAGGACTCCACTTTGAGAACCATTGTCCTAATGGGCCCATTTCACAGCACCCATTTGAGTGTAAAAGCAGGGTAAAGACGGCCAGGTGTAATAACCAATAACATTCATGAGGGCCTTGGCACTGGGACACCTAAATGTAATGGAACAATCTTTAATGGTATTGGTTACACCTGTGCTTGCCCTGCTTTATACCACCTCAAAACGGTTGCTGTGAAAAGGGTCTATAGTATCTGGCCAGCCTATTACATTTGAAAGTTTGAACTTAACTTTCCAATATTGTTGGCAACTAGGTTGTGAATACTACTTGCAGGAATGCAAACTCATGGGGAGTGAAAAAGGTGACAGATACCAGGCAGACGTAAAACCACATAGAAATCCTCCTATTTTGGAATGAAAAAGGTGACTGTCACGTTGTCACCCAAAGGTGACTAGTTTGCATCCCTGTACTTGTAGAATAAATCACTAAAAACTTTGTTTTTCTATACTGTACCTTTATTTTGAAAATAGAACTACAAAACCGGAAGTCTAACGTAGACTCACTCAGCGGCGTTTTGTTTGTTTTAATTCAGCCCGTGAGAAATGTGACCCCTCTTGGAATAAAGTAGAATTACAACTCAAGCCAGCTGCTCCCTGCCCATGGGTACCGTACAGTACACATCTAATGTCAGCCTGACCATAATGTGCAAAACAAAGAATCAGCTTGAACAAAATGTAACCCAGACCCTGATGACAACCACAGACAGTGGCCGCAATGTGTTGATTTTAATCTTGCCATCTCCAAATAGTCTTTTAGATTTTGCAAATTACTTTCACAGACACTGCACAGGACAATCCATTACAAGTTAAAGCATTTTTTTTTTAACTTTTCAATTACTTTCAAAGAGCACCTGCAAACCTACAGCTAAGACCCAAGAATTGCTTGCTTCCCTATTCTTTGTTTTCAGCATTAATTGACTTCAGCCCACATCGAACACTTGCTACTTTCAAAATTAAATGGCGGCACACACGTTTTTAAAAAATCATTTTAATTAATTCCACACGTCAATAACAGCTGTTAGAATATGATAGTTTTAAATTTTACAGTTTATTCCTCATCAGGCGACAAATGTGTCTCCAAGATCTGAGCAGTTTGATACACGACATCACAATCTACAGCTCAAACAGCCCTCAGTGGCACCAGCTGCACTGCTGGTACCCAAGACATTTCCTTATTGTGTCAGTTTGCCTGTAGGAACAACTGGAGGCGATTCAAAGCTTAATAAAATATTATTTAAATTTTATTGTCTTTTAATATGAACATATAAAAAGACACAACAAACAAAACATTTACATCATGGATTGTAAGCCTCTGCCCATGCTACCTTATGCATTATTATAAGAAGAAGAGATGCCACTACAAAAGACCTGACCCTCTGCTCTCTCCAGCCCCCTAACAACCTGCAAACCTGTCTGGCTCAGTTCCACAGAAGCAACTTGCACCTCCTCTCATCTTTAACCATAAGGCAAAGAAAGGTTTAGGAGATCCATTCAAATTATGATCTCCTATACCTAGGGACAAATGAACAATGTCATTAAATATGTATAGCAGTTACTTATGAATCAAAAATCCCTAATTAAAGATGGATATTGGAGTATTTTTTTTACATTATTTTGCTTCTAAGCAACTTAGATAGAAAAGGCCTATTCAGGGACAGATTTGGAATTATTACAGGCAAAAGTGCCATTGAACAATTTGTAAGCTAAGTCAAAGTGTCAAAAGAACAGGAAAAATGGAAGACCAGATTTGACTGAACCTACTTTTCCAGTCATCAACTGTATCAGAAGATGAACGTATAACAGTGAGGACCCGGATCAATTCCCTGTGCTTTCGCAGTTTGGAAAAATCTGAAGATTTTTGGCTAATCAAAACGCAACAAACTGGGTGAAGAGAAAGGCAAACATACCATGCAGAACTCATCTAGGTCAGTATTTTTCCAAGTGTCTCCCAGTGGAATTGGAGCGCTGTTTTCCTAGACTCACATTTCATTTTCGGATCTTCATGAATGAAACGGTTGAGGAGACCTGGTCACAGTGGTCAGAGATCTCCTAGTATCGGAAGTCAATATCGGCCTAAGACGGGCCCAAAACTTAGGCTGAAGTATGATGAGAAGGAAAAACCGTAGGCTCTAGTAAAGTGACACCTTTTCTCATCTGTCTCTCCAAGTAAAAGCTGATGACCTGAAGAAAAACTGAAACCTGCACATCCAGCCTAAGTATCATCACCTAAAGAACAGCCATCTCTTATTGCCAGTACTAGCACAGGTGCAGAGGAACATTAGCTATAGGCCTACAAGCATGTCAAGGACAATTTATACTCCATCAAATAGATATGCCCTTATCTGCACTGAGATGAGGGTGAGGGGGATTGTTAGTTGAAGCGGCTCCACTTGTTCCAGACAGCACAGATAGTAACTGAAGCTCGGCGGGGTAAGACTTATTGATTCATGACTGATTCATTATGTTTACTTGTGTCAGACATGTTGAATCCACCGCAGCAAATAACTTTGTGTTTGACCGAGGTTGGATGAATTCAGAGGAAAAGAAAAGGAACAATTTCATCACCAGCAGCACTGTGGGACTGGATTAGATACAACGGCACACTTAAGCCACAACATCAGAAGTGTCCTGCTTTCCACAACTCGGAGCTGCTGACTGTACAGCACCTTCACCATTGCCAAATATTATATACATTTACTACAAACAAGAGAATGTGAAGCAATTAAATAAATGCTATACTTTGAGACAAGGAAACGAAAATGTGTAAGAAGGATGTCATCACTCATGAATCCTATTCCACAACTGCCCGTTATCATTTTTTCGGCTTCTCTGTCCATTTCCCCAACTGGAAAAAAAATCTAGCAAGTGATAAACTATAATTGGGGGGAGGGGGGGGGGACAAACAAACAAAACTAAAAACTCAAGATTGGGGCGTCCTCTGCTAGCCAGCTCAGCTAGCCTAACGCCTACAAGCTCCAATCTTCACCATTTAAAACGCAAAACAAAAAAGGCACCCAAATCTCATGACTATTTCGCATCGATGAAATCTTAGAATAAATTTGCTTTTGCACAACTGCCACAGAGTAATCTCGATGAGTTTTATCCAGACTTGGTAAATCAACCCTCAGAATTCCTGTTGAAGATAATTGCAGCAAATGCAGCACTGTTCCAGCCACAACCTTTTACACGCTTCAAGGCCAGTTTATAGTCCAGCGATTTATGACGGTCGCCACCGACCAAGCATGATCATATTCTATCATCGATGTCCATTGGACATCATATTCTATTGGATTGCATTGGCCATCTACTATAGAATATGGTAAATCACTGTATTATAAACTGCCCTTAACACCTACAGTTAGCTTGGTTATTCACTCACTATTTAGCCTTTCACCAACAATTTGCCACTCCAGCGGAGATAGGGCTGCATGGAACGCTGGTGGAGGGAGGGGGAGGGGTGGGGAGTAAAAAACAAAAAAGAAAAAACATAGGAAACAAAATCTCCAGTGTAAAATTGGCTTCAGAAAGACTCCTCAATGCTTCTGTTCTCCTGTTCTAAGCTACTCTCTCTGGTCAGTCCGCTAAGTTTTATGACTGAGGTAGGTTCTCTTTATCTAAGGATAAAATAAAAATGGAAAGCATCACACATCAACGGCAGTTTGTGTTCCGCCCATTCATTATTAAAAAGGACAAATTCCTGAAAAAACTGCTTCAAGCTTAGATTTCATTCTTGGAACAAAGAAAACCAGAACAGCAATGGGAGAGGGGGTTAAATTTTGCATCACACTCCAGAAGTCTCCGACTTGTCCTCCCCAAATTATCCGTGCTCCTTTCCATTCATTGTTTGTGTTTTGACCTCCTACGAAAAACTACCGAGGTGCATCCTCCACTTTCAACTTGCCTGTTCATCACAAATGTGACAGAATTCGGAGACGCAAACATCGAACGCCCGCGGCTAAAAGAGCCCGTAAGTCCAAGTCAAATACAAACTACAGAGGAACGGGGTGGCGGAGAGGAGTAAGGAATAGTCTGGAGGGGAGGGGGGTTGGTACTCTATTCATTCTGTCGCTTTAATAGAGGGAGGATGATACAGGTATTCACTGCAAGGTGGTGATCGACCAAAAGGGGTTAGAGAGCTGTTTCCAGTGGTGTACAGTACAAACACCAACTGCTCTAGATTGGAGATTCATTAACAGTGCACGTGAGTGTTTGTTTTGTCTGGATATATCCCAGAGGTGGCGAAATGCTCTAATGTTTGGGCATAAGGGGGATGCATCTAGTGGACTAAAGTATTCCTCTCCTCAGGTTTAGCCCCCTGCCTCTCGCTCTCTCTGTGTCTCAGTCTATGAGGGAGGAGGGCTGGGGGGTGCAGCCAGTCAGTACGCAGTGACCAGGTCCTTGTCATAGTTGTATCTGCCCCTCTTGGGGGCAGGACTGTCAGCGCTGTCCTCAGTGTCATCAGTGTCTCCCCCAGCCCCTCCCCCTTCCTCATCAGAGGAGGAGTCAAGAGTCAGATCTACCACAGTGCCTCCCCCATGGCCTCCGGCGGCTCCGCCCATGCCTGTTAGACTGGTGCTGCTGTGTGCTGGTGAATGGCCATTTGCCTCAGGGATGCCTGTAGAGAGAAACGCCATTATAACAACACATGAGTATTGTAGCAACCTAGTATACAGTGAGAAAAATATCGATACAATTTCAGATTAGAGGTAAATGTGGCAACTAAAAGACACACTTACATATATCAACGACAGGGTAGTCGGGAGTGTTGCTGCGTTCTCTCTCCCTGTCCCTCTCCCTCTCATCTCTGATGGGTCGCCAGGAGCCGTCAGTTAAGTACTCAATCTCCTCAATGTCCTCGTGGGTCTCTTTCAGAATCTCAGATAGCAGCCTGAAATACAAAGTGCTGTTAGGGTCTGCCCACGCATCATCTTTTATCCCAGAATAGGAACAGAATAACTCCAAACACTGCAGAGCAGAGGTCTATATGGGTTGGCTTTTTTTTATCCAATTTCTGCCCTCTCCTGTGAGTTTTCCACCCACTCTCTGCAGACTGTCCGTCTGTCATACTGCACTCACAAATGGCTGTCATGCAGCCACCCAAAAAGTCACCATGGAAAAAGACTAATAATTTATCATGTCTAGCAAAAATAATGACTGTTAGATGTTTCATTTGACCAACAGATATAGATGTGATTAGTTCAGCTATCCCGCTATAAAATATGCTTCAAGTGATATGCAACCTTGAGCTGTTATTGTTATACTGATTTCAACCATGGGCAATTGAGGGTCAAGTGTATGCAAATATTTATTCAAATCAATCACTACACCTACTGATTTCACAGAGTAGCACACCTTCAACCAGAGGATAGGGAATTAATCCATGAAATCAGCTGATGAAACAGCTAGTGGTTGTTTTGAATGAAAACTTGCACTCTCCTGTCAACATAACTTAGTTGAGAACTACTGGCTTATTAAACAGACGTCCCTCCATTTTCCACTTGCCTGGTCATCAGAAAACATTGGCTCTATCAGCAATCAGCATGGGAACGCACATTTGACCATGTCCACATAATAATTTGTATTAAATAGCATAGCAATATACTATTCAAGTTGTTCTCTATGAGACAACTACTAAGAAAGTGTGTTTGCCTCAGCCAAGTCATTCCAAGTCTGATGACACACAAACGTAGTTATATAAAATAAATAAATAATATATTCACAGCCTCAAAACTCCCCTCTAAAAGCATACAGATTTTGACATTTGGAAAGCTATGGAGTGTGGATATCCAAGAGATAACACCTAAACTAGAGAGATCAGTTAACTAGGGGATTTCGGACTGGAAGTCCGGTACTTTTGTACAAACGTAATTTCAGGAATGCAAACATACCTCAAAGACAAATTTTAAGACCATGCTTTCAGTCTGACTTTTTGAGAGGGAGGGACTGTCAGGAAACTGAACATACAAATGACGTTGATAAATATATTTTATCATGACATTCTTTGATCAAACGGACAAGCGGTTAATCTGCATTCATTGTTAGTAACAATTACCAGAAAGTGAAACAGATAAAACAGCAGTGTTCACCTATACACCTTGTTAACGGAAAGTGATGGATCATTATTCACCTTATGTAGCCCCGCCCACTGGAGCCATTTGTGTTACGACTTCCTGTGCAAAACGCAGGCTGTTTTTTACCTGGTCAAACCAGAGATCATCTCTGGTCAAAGCTATCCACCTTATTTTTGAATGCCCCACTGTAAAAAAGAATCGTGGGTACAAGGTCCGGTTTAACGTGACTCATTGTTGCAGCTTGCCATTTCCTTTGTTATACTCTGGCTGCAGACCCGAATTATAAACCGGAAGCTGGAGTCCGCTATAAAAGTTATAAATATAGTCACGTTATAAACAACTAACCAACGCTGGAGGTCCGTATGGAAACTCGAAATGTGTGTTACTCGAAATGGTTAAAAGTTAAATCAATTTGCTGGCGTTTTACTGCCATGTAACATAGCTAGCTAGCCGCTAACATTAGCCACAGTTAGTAGCCGACTACCCACAATGCATTACGTTATCCCAGCACCCGAACGACACGGCTGTAGAGCAGAATAGCTCCGCTGTAAAAGGGTAAAATCCTCATAGACTTTTTTTGGTCGGGGGCTGGGGGGTTATCTAAATTGGTTACACCGGAAATAGAACCCATAGTTAACGTAAGGCAAAATGGCCGCCAAAAATAAGGTGGATAGCGACTCACTGGAAGCAGGCTGCGGGGATAAGACCTGCCACAGGAAGTGTAAACACAATCGTTCCGATTGCGTTTACTGACCATTGATTTTTTTTTTACCTTCCAGATTCCTATGATTACAGTCCTCTAAATTATAGCCTTGTTGGTTCAACTAAAGTAAAGAGCCAACAAATAAACTAGTACATACTAGTACATACTACAGATGTAGTATACAAAATAACATGGATGGTCACCCTCCCATGCAATTCAAAACATGGACAGCTTTTTAAATGCATGCACTCAAGGTCAGTACAGGTTTTAACTTGTATCAAGAGTCCTTTTTCTTATCTGGCTTCAACATGCAGAAAAGTGAATATTTTCAAATAGTGAGAGGAAGTCAGTGCTGCTGGTGAGTGACAAGTCTGAGCGTGTCTCTGTCTCCTTACCCATCGATGGTGAGCAACTCAAAGGGAGCGGGCTTGTCACATACAGGGCAAGTCCACGTGGGCTTCTTCTCGTTCATCTGCAGGAAGAAGACCGCATCGAAACACTGAAGGTGGGCACAGGTTAAAACTCGGCATGGCACCTCAAGCCGCATCTTCACCAACTGTGGAAAAGGGAGAAGAGGAGGAAGCATGTTAGCATGATCTTACTACTGGAAATTTCTTGGACGCAGTAATGGTGTTTCCTATTAACTTTTATGATTAAAATGTCATCTATAGGCCTAGTGGATGAAATTCAACTCGTTTGCTAAAAGTTGTATGTTGAGCAATTTGAGTAATTAGCATAATGGGTTAATTATTTATAAAAAACAGGAAATGGCTATAATATTGCTTCTAGTTAACTTAGAAAGGCCAACGGCTAAGAGGCCATATACGCCTGGCATTAACATGCATTTTCTGTGATCAGATTGCATTCAGATAGTGCTTGACCACTTGAAAGTACAGGTGTAAACACCCCCAAGACACATTGAAGACGGATTGCGATCTGATCGGCCAAACCACCTCCGGAGGTGGTGAGGGACGCATTGTGACCACATTGAACACAAGTGTAAATGCAATGTGTCCTCTCAATCCGCAACTGTATGCGGATTGAGAGGACACCCATTTTGGGTGATCAGATTGCAATCTGATCACCCAAAACGCATGCTAACGCCAGGTGTAAATGAAATCAGGCTAATGTGGTCAAGCACTATCCGATTGCAATCTGATCACAGAAAACGCATGTTAGTGCCAGGTGTAAATGGCCTCTGAGGGGGTGGCCACACTGATCAGTGGTGTCTGTCCATCTGCCTTCATTTCTCTGTTCACTTCCATTCATTTTCAAGACAGCTGTCCGATTGTCCGTGGAGCACTGATGAAGCGTATGTATCCAGCAAATTTGCATTTGTTTTGATGGACAGAAAAGTTCAAGAGGGCTGAACTTTTTCTGGATGATGGACGTATCGGATGGATAGTGACTGTCCGTTTAGCCAAAGAGAGAAAAAACGCGCTTCAGCTGACAACGCCAGACCAGTGCCTCTCAGACAAGGGGACTGAGTTAAAACTAGTGAAACAAGAGGATCTGTCCATTTAGCCAATCAGAGTCGAGGAGGCGTTCTCAGAGTGGAAATGGCTGAGCGGAAGACACGCCATGACAGTTGTCTGCATCGATAAAAAAGCTATTTTAGAGCCACAATGCCGTAATAATATCAACAACTAGCCAACAGATAAGTTGGTTCCCTTTATGGAAAGAGCATTACTCGAACTGGCTGACTGTTACATCAGACTGGTCATCAGTGGCGTTTTATCGCCACATTAGTAACGTAGCACACAGAGCTACCAGCTAGCTAACGCCAGATTTCTTCTTCGCTCAGTTTATAGGCGGGTCGCTGATACCTTCATGGTGCTTACCGCCACCTGCTCCAAGTAGGTTACTTGTACTGTACATGCAACGGACATACATCTATCCGTTTTATAATTCTGTCCACTTTCTGACGGATCAGTGGCCACAGGCTAAGAGTCTCAGTCCATGTTTGTGATGTCCAGAATTAACCAGAAATGCATTAGCTAATGAGGAAAGGTTGCATGACTGCACCATGGTAATAATGGTATAATACATCAATGTATGGGAATCACTGGATGACATCACATTTGCTCACATAGACAGAGTGACATCACTGATGACAAGAAATCGGTCGAGCCAGAGAAAATCTGGTTGAGCACACAAAGCTAAACGCATGAGTTGGCATGAGTTTGGTCACACCCAAGAAAAGTGCGACCATGGCACCTCCTCTCCAGAGTTTCCACCCTAGAAATCTGCGAGTGGAGCACGTGGATTTCTAGTCAAGCTTCATACTAAGATAAATATTTACGGGACTTGTCTGTGCTGTTGTGAAACAATGGGAAATACAGAGAAATTGTTAGATTTGTAAAGGCAGTGAAGACTGAGCCATCTCTAGTCAAATATCTCAGCAGTAAACTATGAAGAAATACTCACTGGACAGATGAGAGAAACCCGGAGGCCTGTGGTAGCAATTTCGCTGTCTGGGTCAAAACGTAGTTTTTCTTGGACTAGGAATAAATGACAGACCATTATTCCTCTGCAAGATAGCCCAATCGACATTATCACAGTATTCAGCAAAATGGATGAAATTAAAGAATCAATCTGGTCGTACCAAAAGAATGACAATAAGGAACAAATCAAGCTAAGAAAAAACAAAATTCAAGTGACAGCTTTTCTCTCGAGTGTCAGTTTGTCTAAATCAGAATTTCATTGCCACGTTCAGAAGAAGCAGAGCATGAAAGGAACACTTACTGCGCTCACGACAACGTTCTGCACTCTCAACAGAGCAGAGTTTGAGTTGACTGAAGAGGTCCTCTGAGGTGAAGACCCTCACTAAATACACTGCCACAGAGTATCGCTGAAAATAACAGAGATTAAAAGGCTGTGAGCACCAAGTTTAAAACACTAGCAATTAACAAGAAAGCATAATATGCACAACTATGTGAAATGGATAATAGTGTGTAACTATGATCACAACACACATCCTTATACATTCCCTCATTGTTCCAATGTCAAGGGCCCTTGGTGGTCCCTGGACCCTGGTTTAGGAACACTCTGGGAAACGGTTGCTCATGACATTGAGTATAAGACCCTGACCTTGCCAAAGTTGCCCCATGTGATGGCGACTCTGTTGCTGATAGTTGAGAGATGCAACCAGGGAGTGATGTTTACAGGACGACAAGGCCGGCGAGGTTCCACACCAGGCTTGTTAGAGGGGTAATAGCCCTGTAAACACACAGACATACACAACATATTGTGTGAAGTTCCCAAGACTTCATTTAAATGGGCTTTAACAATTCAAGCTGAAATCATAAGCATCTCTGAGTTCCCTCTTGTGGTCTTCATGACAGATTAATTTGCGTGCTTGCATTCTGCAGTTCTGATTCTTCTCAGAGAGGAGAATCTACTTACCGGCACATGACAGTAGGACTGGTTGACTTTGACAGCAATGTTGGGAGGATACTGGTCTTCCTGGACACCGATGGAGTCTGTGTAACAGAGTCTGTACAGAGAATAATAAGAGAGAGGGAGGTTACAACTTACTATTATAAGTAAGTATGCTCAGGGTGGGCGATATGGCAAAAGATATCAGTTTTTTTCAAGCAGGATCCCTTTTTCATGTTGGTTAAGGACTATTTTGCAAGTTACTGAACAGTACAACTAGGGGCTGAGAGATATGGACCAGAAATCATATCTCTGTATTTTTAGGCTGAATAGCGATACTTATCTTGGTATTTCATACAAAGTAGGCTAAATGTTCAGTTGTAAGTCGAAGCCACATGTGAGATGTCACAAGCACTTTTATTCAAACAAGACTGATGCAAAGACAGGGTTTCCTTGAACATTTTGATAGTCATCAGTCTAGAGATGTAATGGTATGAAAATTTCACATCATGATTATCGTGAGCAAAATTATCACGGTTATCGTATTATCACGGTATTCGTAAGAAATTGCTGAAAATGTTCAAAAATTACTGTGAGACTCACTGAAATCATTTTACAACGTTTTATATTGAAAACTCAGACCCAAAAAGGATTGATATACACTCACTGAAATCATTTCTCCAAGGCTGCACGTTTGCATCTGGGAGACTGTTGCCAACTTTGGTTGATAATGGACAGTATTTAGCATGTTTTTCAAAGCACTGTAATCACGGTACCACGGTTTTAATGATAATGAAAATTTGAAACGGTACGGTTATCATAAGGAATTTTATCACGGTTATCATTCAAACTGGTTATCGTTACATCCCTACATCAGTCATGTGGACTGGATATAATGACTAAGTGGGTAAAGGCAAATAATATAGAACAGCTAGAACAGTGGTAAGTTCGGAAAATTACATCACTTTAATGTAATGTAGCCTGTAAGACAACACTTATGCCATATCATGATATTACGATATCCAAAATCAAAGATTATATCTACCGGTAATCGCGATTTTGATATTGCTATATTGCCTAGCTCTATGTTCGAACTATAAGCAAAGCAACCAACCTCGTAGTACCCAACTGTTCAGATGGGCAATTCAGATCTTCCATTTTGACAAAGGATTGTGGTGGAAATGCAATTACAATTTGTCCCTTTCACTGTGGCATAAAATAGTGCACAAAAATGGGTGTGCACCAGTGTGACAATCTGTAATTAACTATAAACGTAGAGGCAAAACAGGCACCTTACAGAGTACACCATTTTGATATATATAGGACATTTCTATGAGAGTTTGAATAATGCACTCACGTGTGGAAGGGCAACATGAACTTACCTAAGAACCACTTGGATTGATTTGATTCCAGGGCGAAGCTCACTGAGGGAGTAAAAGATTGGAAGTTATAGTGTACGGCAGATATGCAGTTTGTCAATAAAGCTAGCATGAAATAAACTGAGCTGATGTACAGTAGGTGTTCAAACTTCTTACCAAGCATTTCTGAGCTGGTCTGCTTGGTGCTGTGTTAATTCAAATATGCATTGACTGTCCTGCAGTTTCTCGTTGTTCTGGGCAACTGTAAAAACAAAACCCATCAACAAAAACATTCCATTCAAAGACAATAAAGGAAACCATGCTAAGACCTAGTGTTGTCACAATACAAACATTTTGACTTTGATACCGATACCAAGTTTAATATAGCGATAATGATACGATACTTGATACCTAAAAAAAACAGATAATATTAAAAATAAATTTTGAAAACAATTTGAAATAAAATAATATTTAAAAGATATATAAAACAAGTGCAGCCATTCTGACAGCTTGGGACAAAAAAAGAACATGAGTCATGACCTGTTTGTACTTTTGCCTTTAGTGCCTTATGAACCTTGCACCTTGTTTACACTACATGCACACTGTTTTGGCCTTCGTTTAATAGCTGTGGTTCAAACTAAATTACATTATGTTGTGGCTGCTATAAATTATGGTTCCTAACCTAGACAGTGTTCTTTGTTGACTATTCTATACAGTATCCAGCATAAAGAAGGGGGATGTAGACTACTAGGGCGAAGGGGCAGAAAAGCTTTGCGGGCTTGCCACACGCAGCTCGGTCTCGCCGCAGCTCAGCTGCTGCGTGGCTTCACCTGCGCAGTGCACAATTGCCCAACTTCGCATCACTGATGACATCACTGTCACTGAGGATGTCACAATGCCTATGACATCACTGATGATGTCACAATGTCTATGACATCATCAGTGATGTCATAAGATGATTTTGGTCAATAATGTCACTAATGAGATCACTGATGATGTCATAGACATGACATCATCAGTGAAATGTTTATTATTGACCAAAATCATCTTATGACATCACTGATGATGTCATAGACATTGTGACATCATCAGTGGGACAAAAATGGAAATAGACAGCAGACAGACAGATATAGAGTACCGCAGGGATGGCATATTTCTGTAGGCTTTATCCAGAAATCGTTTACATGACACGGTGTCCTGCTGATTTTAATTTGCAGGACTTTGATGAATTTTAAAGGACAATAGCCTGCAATTAACTAACTTTCCTTTTAAAGACACAACAATGGCTTGTTAAAGTGATGGTACCGGACTTTGGGAACGTCTAATACCGAACCCTTTTCAACAAAAAGTATCAAAATAGTATTGACATTTCGGTATAACAATGATAAGACTACTATAAGACGGAAAGGGTCAGCGCACAATTGCTGAATTGCGCATGCGGTTCAGTTGAGCGCAGAGCATGCTGGTAGGAATGAGCACGCGACCTAGGAAAGTGCACGTGAAGCACGCAAAGCTAGAAATGAGCATGCGAAGTGCTCAATATTTCTAGTAAAAATAAAACAGAAGGTTCCCTTCACCATTGAGTTTGAAAAGAATCACTAACTTAGCTCAGTCGGTGGCAACAGCGTCTCCAGAGTTTGGTAGAAGGGCAGTGGCACCAGCTTGACGTCTGCTGCCGGTGCAGCAGAGAGGTGTTTGGAGATGCCGTTGAGGTAGTCTGCGCCCTGAGAGTTGGAGGAGGAACTGAGGGATGAGTAGGCAACTGGTATCCCTTCCGGACGCCGGGCCGCCAGCCAGCTGGATGTCTTGGGGAAGCGCGACTCATAGAGCTGCCTGACGTTCTTCAGCAGCTCTGGGCTGTACTCTGTCTGCACCAGCCTCAGCGCTCGACTCACCAGGTCCTGCTTCAGCCCGCTTTTGCTGCGGCCCATTGAGGCCAGCAGCGTCTGCAGGTCCGAGACCCGGAAACTTTTGACCATGTTCTAGAGGGAGGACAGGACAAAAAGATGAGAAATACAAATATGACTAAATTTACAGAAGGGGAGAGTCTGACTGAAAGATCAGACCATCTTGTGCCTCATGTAGTACACTACAACAAATTAACGACATAAATTTGCAATACCAGTGCAGGCAACATGGAGGGAAAGTAAAAAAGATTAATTTAATATACTACCGACATTGTAATGATACAAGCATTTGAAAATCGACAAAGTGTTCCTTTAACTCTTAAAAGTGATTTCCCTAATGAAGAAACATGTTCTGGATTATTTTTCTCCTATAATCATAAGAAACATGTTCTGGATTATTTTTCTCCAATTATCCCAAGCAAATTGTATTTGGTGTCAGCATGTCAAGACAAGTTCATAAAAAACTAGATAGAGAAGTGTGGGATTGCCAATCCTGCATTTAATTGCATAAGCTACACTTGCATGAAGAATATCACACTGATAGAATTGACACAGGCCCAACTCTGATCCTATACAAGGGGATCAGCCGATCAGCATTTTTGTAAACAAACTGCGTCACTGGGTGGAAACGGGTAACTCAATAATGGGACCCTATGGAGCCAGCCTTGAGTGTCTCACTGACTCACTCTAGCCAGCTGTGCCGTTTACTAAATTGACTTCATTTTCAAAACTGACAGTTCACACAACTTTAACACAACATGCTATAAATCAGACTCTTGAGCTACTTCTGCTCTCACTCGGAATGTCAAAATATAAGCGATGTGATGTATAGCTTTTTGAGAATAACATTTGTTTGGCACAATTCATACTAGTTAACTGCTGCAGGTTCCGCATTTATGGGTGGTTGTGATGTCACACTGATTCATCCTATGGTCATGGCATGGTTTTATAATTTTAGTTTGCGTTAAGAGTCGGACAAAGAAATTACAGGGAAATGTAGAAGCTAAGTAGAATGAAGGAAATGTTGAACACCACAGAATGAAACAAATAGTTGGGAATATTTCAAATTTGACAAAAGGTTTGTTGTTTCAGTCATGGACTATCTTAACTGAATATCAAAATTAAGATGCATTTTAAATATAAAACTAACCCAACTACTGCAAGACTAGAATTTTCCAGAAGATTTGTTGTTAATGTGAGGTCACCGATTGTTGTTAGCTTTTGAGAAGACTTCTGTTTGGCCAGCATAAGTGACAGGCAGAGCAAAGGGAAGGGTTTATTCGCAGAATATAAGTGTATATTTAAGCAATAAAGCCTACATGAACGATAAATAAATTGTACTCTTGATGCAGGAGTCCAAATGCCTCCTTTTCTCGCCACAATCCCGCGTTTTAAGCCATCTCTTCCAATCTTCAATGTGTCTACCTTTTTATGTAATTGCACAAATGCTAAATGGATCAAGTATTCTCAAGACAAGGCACATAAGCGCCGCATACAGCCTGGTTGTTATTTATTTATTTTAACAAAAAATCAGCAGCGATTAGTAGGGGAGCGGCGAGCCTGACTCAGAAGCCGGAGAACGGGATGTTATTGTTACGTTTACTGGAAAAACACGAGCCGGAGCATGCTTCAGTTTTGTCTCTGTGCATACGATGTTAGCTAACTGATACACAGCCGTTTTGTATCTGGATTAGACTTTGACGATAACTGTCCACAGACTGTATAGTGTATACAGACGTGTTGTGCGAAAAACGTATAACGTTACAGTACTACAAAGGGTACAGCGGCTTTTCTTCAAGCTCTCATGAACATATTGCAGCCTACGCTTTCGGCTAGCTTGCTCTAACATTACTCAAGACTGGGCTGCCAATGCCATTCCTCAATCATGGAACTAACCTAGCGTATTCATTTGACAGGTGCACAGTTCCATAAACGAATTCGCTGGCTACAAAGATTATTTCAACCCAACAAGCCAACGTTAGACATCTGCACGACGACAGGATGCTAGCAGCCAGCCACCAAGTGTTTTTATGGTCTCATCATTCATTTTATCTGTCTCTCTTCCCTTCTAGCTAGCGTGATGCTAGCTAAACCAACGCACTTAGCTAGCTAGCATTAGCTAACAAGCTAACAGGAAAGTAGTTCGTTTTTTTCATGAACCAAATATATTCCACATTTGTAAAACTATAAGCTCTTGGCCATATTCAGGCTGAAGCCCTGAGTCTCCACGGCCAAACCGAGTTTCAATATACACCCCCGCACCCTTCTCCTATCAACCCGGGCGAACCAAGCTCTACTTGCCATCGCTTCCACCAGTTCGGCCGCCATCTTCGTGCAGCAGTACCGCGAGAGTCAGACGACGGCTAGTCTTTCACCAATGGAACGCAGGGAAGCCTTTGGTCGACGGATAGCCACAGCCAATTACAGCGCGTCTTTTCCGCGAGCCTGCAGCGGTACAGAAAAAGTGGGAGTGACCATCATTATTTTAAAGTTACAGTACAACTTTTAAAAATTACTAAGAGGCAGGTCTCCTTTCCAAAATAGGCCTCAGCATTCATAAATGATAACACATGTCAAAGTATTTCGATATTTATGGTGTTTCCGTTTTATAGTATTGAGATATTGTGAATGTCTGTTGGAAAAAGTGTTTCAATTCAACACACAAGTAAAGCATGGTGTGTCAAGTGGATGGGGTCGCATGGTCCTCTCAATTCCCGTCCGAGGAAAATACTCCGGTTCATGCTTTGCAACCAGCCATTGGCTGTGGAGGTAAATGCTTTGTCTACACAACATCTTCATAATTGAGTTCGGACTGAGTAATTAACGAAATATAAGTAGCCTTCTAAATCAAGTATAGATCACCAAAATCCTGTTCAAAACGCAAGCTCCGTGGCATGCCATTCTTGTAGAAAAAAATAATTAAATTTGTGAGGGGAAATTTGCATTCCTAGTGATCCAGTCCTGTTTTTCCAAAGGCTTCTCATGTGTGGTTGTGCAAAGAATATAGCCTCCTTGATTAATTGAAATCATTTAAACAAATTACAATGATATACATAATGTAATGACTGACACATAGTTGCTTTGGATTTACTTTTGAGTTTGGGAAGTGAATAAAAAGCCAATTTTCATTCTCATCGTAAATTTTGCAAGTTACATAATGCCAAGCTTTTCATCTGTTATTGTTTAAAGAAATATGATTAAAATATTATCTTATCCCAATTACAATAAATGAATTCACTGCCTTTGCAGATGACAATGTCCCTATAGTGACAGCCTGTGTTGTATATACAATGCTGGATACTACATCTCTGAATATGTATTCATAGCTTATATATTTTATAGACTACTACTATTATGCCTTTCTAGTAGGCTATAGCCTATTTCATAATTTAAACAGAAGAGGGCAATATTTTCCATGATTTGAACACAAGGTAATTTAATCCAATTCCCTAACCAAAACTCACAGATCAGTAAACCATGTCACATGCATATTCAGATATCTTGGCTTTGACAAGCTACCAGTTTATTGCTATTGTGACATCTAATATCCATATCCTATTTTCGGTAGGGGTGTAGTGGTAAATACAGATGGGTAAATTATACAAGGTAAGTAGTTTACCCACCTGGGGACACCTTTTTGTCCAATACCTGATACTGTCCAACAATCTCTCAATTTGGAAACCAAGCAAACCTCTCAGATGAGTTTGAGATATTTTAATTCAGAAATAACAATGGAGGACAGAAGCCAACGCAATGGTGGCAAGGAAATGCTGGCCGGTACTGAGCTTTACTATTGACTGTCTTCTGTTCAATAAAGGAGAGGCTGAGTCGGGTCCGAGTCAAGTCCCCATTACTAGAATATAGTTATCTATCAATATCTTATGGCAAATTATTAGGGCCTATTACAAAAAAGATGTCTGAGTCCTCGTCTCCCACTTCAACATGGATACAACATGGATACTCAACTTGCTTTGCCACGTTTGCAAAATGACAGGAGGCCAGGGGCCAGTTAATAAACAAACAATAATATAACATTTTCTATAGCAGATTGTAGGTTTTTGGGGTGCCAGCCAGAGTTTAGTCTGACAATGTTAACGTTTAAGATTTGTACACTCTGTCATGACCTCACCTATCATCAATCTAAACCACCAAGCAGAATGCAAACAATTAATCAAAGCAATAATCAGTGACAATGCAAACACAGGGAAGTTCAATATAAATCCAGTGTATTGGAGGTACAATGAAAACATTCACCAAAAATAGACTTCAGAGTAAAAATAAGTTTGTTTACTTCAATTCAGTTCTCAAGTAAACTCTCATCCCAAAAAGACAATTCTAGTTCATTGTGTTAGCCCAGTTCATAATTGCTGCAATACTGAAAAAAATACTGATTAAAAACCAGAGGAACAGCATGCGTCATAACCTGTCGCTGAACAAGTGCTTCATCAAAGCCGATCAGAGTGAAAAATAAGAAAGGCCATTTTGGGGCGATTCACTCGTCAAATTACCAGGACCTTTCTACCACAGCCACAGTCCTACTGCCTGGGCCCAGTCCTGCACTGCACCCACAGGACGGTCCTACTGCCTGGGCCCAGTCCTGCACTGCACCCACAGGACAGTCCTACTGCCTGGGCCCAGTCCTGCACTACACCCACAGGACAGTCCTACTGCCTGGGCCCAGGCCTGCACCGCACCCACAGGACAGTCCTACTGCCTGTGCACAGGCCTGCACCGCACCCACAGGACAGTCCTGCACAGCACCCACAGGACAGCCCTACTGCCTGGGCCATGTCCTGCACCGCAGCCACAGGACGGCTTGCTGGGGCTGTCCTCTGGTCCCGGCCCTCCCTCTGTCCAGCTTGGCACAGTCACTACTGGGAGTCTACTGGGGATGGCCCAGTGTGCAGCCACCAGTGGGACACCACCCGGGCTTGCACGCCTCTGTACCATGATAGTGAGTAGTATGAATGTTTTCAGTATTTGCACAGTATGAACCCTACTGTTGGGCAAAAGGGAAATTAAATTCAACACATGATGTTTTGAGACCTGTTGGAGCACACAACCACTGGCCATTTGAGTTAGGCCTCACTCACAGAGTTGGCATGCAGCCTCTCCACAGAGGGCTTTCATAGTCCACTTCCCTGACTGATTCCAACTCCGCTCAGATGCGCTCCATCAGTAGCTAACGAATGGAGCTCTCCATGGTGCTGAACCTGTGTTCAGTTTTTGCCAATAATTAGCCATTTTTGCCCATTTAGTCAGCTCTAATTACCTGATTCAAAAATCCGGCCCTGTCACCGTCTGCTGCTCAGGACCCCTGCCGGTACCCGTGCCAAATATGAACGCTGTCAGGCCAACGGTGTCAGAGGAAAATGAAACAGATACATACACATACACATATAGGTTGGCTCAGTTATGTGTAAGATCAGTACAATATGTGTGTGTTTCTCTGTTTGTGTGTGTGTGTGTGTGTGTGTGTGTGTGTTTGTGTGTGTGTGTGTGTGTGTGTGTGTGTGTGTGTGTGTGTGTGTGTGTGTGTGTGTGTGTGTGTGTGTGTGTGTGTGTGTGTGTGTGTGTGTGTGTGTGTGTGTGTGTGTGTGTGTGCACTTGCCTGTGTGTGAACATAATAAAAGTGAGCCCAGTGCTAAAATATCACCTGGTCTTAGCTGCTAATTAGTCAAAGCCTGAAGAGACTAAAATCAGGCTTTCCAATGCCGACTCCAAGGATCTGAGGCCAGATAATCCCAGCAATCCCAAATAGTTTCAAGAAATAGGAAGCTTATCACACAGTGTAATCCGTAAGCGCTCCGACAGAGAGGGAGCACCGCGGGAGGTCAGGGATGGAGGGAGGAGAGGAAAGGGATGGAGAGAGGAAGCTGGAGAGACAGGCTTCAAGAGGTGCAGTAATATGGTGTCATTAAGATTCAACCTACATTCATCTCAAATTTTAATATTGAAAAACGAAGTTACACGTTGAACACATGGCCAAAATCACTGTAAAAAAAACACTATGGAGGAAGTAACATTAATGGACTTACACCTTTTAAAAGGATGAAGGCCACATGATACACTGACATAGGCTAACAAAGAGTAAGATGTTATAATAACTAACAATAACAATAATAACTGCAAGTATGTATTTCTATTTACTCCTCAACTACATGTAAAAGCAGCAACAGCAGCACATTAGTGCCATCTAGAGAAGTCAAGTGAATTTGTAGCTGTCCAGCTCTCACATCAATAGTGAAATTCCTCTCTGACTTACAAAGGTTGGCATTTACATCTAGTGCACCACCCTGAGAGGATTAGGTCACACATTGACTTTTCTGAAGTCTGTTTGTCGCAGCTCATGTGGGCTTTTTATTCGCAAATTATTCAATATTTGAATAAGGCAATATTTGACATGAAATTAGATTCTAAGAAGTCAAACAATATGTCAGAAGAATAAAGCTTAAGGAAGAGAACAGAGGTGATTCAAAACAGTTATTTTCTGGCTATGTTCATTAGAACAATGACAAATCCATCTAATTATTTTTTGTTCACCAAATCTCTCTTCAATGTCAGCAGCTAATTGGAGACCTAATTTGGGTAATTCCCATGAATTGCCCTCCGCATCAAATCCTCTTCAATTCACCAGCTTTAAGGCTTTCATTTGGTTGCATACTGTGTTTGCTGCACAGACACACACACACATGCATGCACACACACATGCATGCACACGCACGCGCGTGTGCGCGCACACACACACACACACACACACACACACACACACACACACACACACACACACACACACACACACACTCACATGAGAGTGTACATGCACAGCACACACATAATCATGATACACTTGCAAACACACAACCACACATTTACAGTCTATACTTAAATTAGTACAGTATTGTATTAAAAGTTAGAAAACTGTTAGGCTCTGTCAGTACCAGGATGGCCTAGAAATGAAACAAACAATGCAGTGACAGCAATGATAATTTATTAATACAAATTTCAGCATGACAACATGGCATTCAACAATGATACATTGTTAATAGCTTTTTACTTTTGCATATACTGTATACTGTACCAATGCACATTTCTAGGCCATCCTGGTACTAACAGATGTCTTCCACAATAGTAACACTAACAGATTATTTATAAAACACGAGTAAATCCGTTAACACTAAGTTAACTTATGTAAGTTTTATAGGTCTAAGTGTGAATTTTACCAGCATTAGCCAATGTTTGACAAAGGACATAAGATAACTTGATTCCTTGCTTATAATTCAGGTAGCCAAATGTTGAACTATGAGTACTATTGATGGACTAATCAGACTCTAACATCTATAATATAATAAGTAATTCATGTTTAATTCATCATTAACTAACTGCTTGTAAATGGATTATAGATTAAAGTTATTATAAGTGTTACAGAATATGTTTAGGTTGAATGTATCAGAATTGGCAAATATCTTATTTGTATGTTCAGCACACCAATCCTTTATGATTTGATCTGATTACATAATCTTTGGCTGTTATAGGCCTGATATCAGCTGGTGAGCTCGAATGCTCTATTATGCTAAAGAGCTTGACGATGATGATAATGAAGTGATAGGCCTACATTGGATATTATTCCTATTCAATAGCTGCAGACATAGGCTGCCATATTAATGTACAACTCATAACAGATAGGCTAGTGATATAACTTCAGTTGGCTCAAATCATGGTGCAGTTTTAAGGTTCCTTGGAAGATCAAGCTCGAAATGTCTTTGTCATTCATTAATTCAATTATGCCTATGATATAGCCTACTATAGTTTGACTAGGCTTAGAGTTTATTTAACTTTAGCTAGAAGATAAGAATCATGGTAAAACACTATAGGCCTCCATTTTTATTCATCTTTTAGTCTACTTTTGTTTTTCTTCCAGACATAGGCCTACGTTTCATCATGGTAGCGCCAATATTGCAGCTGGTTAATTTGTATGAACTTTAAATTGTTGAAGGAAAATTGCAAAAAAATTGCAAGACTATTAGAAAGCATGATTGTGTAGTGTTTAAGACTTAAGTAGCCTAGCACTATAGTTGAACCAAAACCAGCTGCTTTTCATGGTTGTGTCCCATCATGAACAATAGCCCGTCGTTGCCTCGGCTTCAAAGGCTCCATAATAGTCAATCGATCATCATGAATGCCAGGCGCTATTCTGCAGATTACTGTTAACAATAATTTGCCTCCCAGTGCACCGTTGCCATCTTTGAAGCAATGTTTTATTGCCTTTCTTTTCATCTGCATCTGTCATCCCCGAGGTCCACTGTTTGATCTCTCCCCACTAGTCTGCGCCTCCCCGGGGTCGCGTTGACCTGTTGATTGGCAGCTGCGATCAGACATATGGTGGGACGAGGCATCGACCGGAGCTCCCCGGAGACAAAAGCAGGCCTAGTGCTTTTTTCCTCCTTTTCTGCAGGAGAGGAGGAGCGCAGGACCGTGGAAGAGAGCTAATCCCACCACTAGATGGCGCACGACGCATGTGAATCTGTTCAGGACTGCTTTGACCATTCGGAGCGAATGCAAGTGGTAACGTTTTTTTCTCTCCTATTATCAAGCTATTTTCCTTTCTTTCATTTTCTTGTCACACTCTATTATGTTGTCTAGACAGTAATAACTGCTGCATCGCAGTTATTTGTTGTTTATTTATGTCTATAGCCTAATTCAGTGGTCCTCAAAGTGGGGTCTGGGGACCCCCAGGGGGTCTTTGAGGGGGGTTCCAGGGGGTCCAAGCAAAAAGGGTAATAATTTATTTTCTCTATCATTCCATCCATAAGTAACACAATGACAGAATGTATGACAATTTTGGTCATGGGTTTCATAGAACATCTAAAAGCAAAAATCTTATCAGGTGGGGGAGTTGCAACGAAATCTTCTTAAACGGGGGTCCTGTAGTAATTTTTTTTGGTCAGTTTAGGGGTCCTTTATGTAAAAAAGTTTGAGAACCACTGGCCTAATTTATCAACACCAAACTTTGGCAGAGATCATGGTGTTCTTTTGCACCATGACTTTGGCCCTGATAATGGAGCATAATGTCAGGGGTGAGTCGCCCTCTTAACTGAGAGAGCGTGACCTCAGCAGCAGTACCCAATATTCAAAGCAAACATGTTTGTTCAGTGCTCATGCCAGGCTTCTGTAAATCACTTTGGATGAAAGAAGCTGCCCAACTCATTCAGCTGTGCATGATGTGCTAGTTCAGTGGGAGCCAATAGGGGCAGCTTGACTTCCCATAAAAAGCACAGATGTGATGCTCAACCTGGCTTGTGCATTTTGCTCGCTCTCTCTCTCTCTCTCTCTCTCTCTCTCTCTCTCTCTCTCTCTCTCTCTGTGTCTCTCTCTCTCTCTCTCTCTGTCTCTCTCTCTCTCTCTCTCTCTCTGTCTCTCTCTCTCCCCCCCTCATTCTGCATGATTTTAGATTAGGCATACAGAATGCAGAACACCCCCATCTCTCCTCCCAGAGAGAGAGAGAGAGAGAGAGAGAGGTGTTGCCATGGTGATGTTTCTCCGGCCAGGGCTTGCAATGATCCCCACTGACCCTTGTTGGTGACCTCTGACCTTTAGGCCATGGCCAGGGTCAAGAGGTCAGCGATGGCCGGAGGGCAACAAGAGCACTTCCATGATTGGCACTCTGACATGCTCACTGCCCCTTCATGCAGGCCTCACCTTCCTTCCCGTTTGCACCTCTCATTTGCATGTATTACAGATGGAGGAGCAGACCAGCTGCAGGATATGAGATTCATCCCACCGTTTCACATTGCACTTCAGCAGGTAGCCTGTTCTACGCTCAAGGCAATGTAATGGTCAATATTGTATCATTTGCATTCAGTGCTACATCGTATACATCCCACATGCACGTATTGGCTACACACTGGTGCACACGTTCTATAGGTGTCTGCTTTGGTTTTGTGTAAATTGCGATGGTAAAATTCAATCTGCAGCTAACGCCGTGTATGATGACGGTTATGATAGCAGTAATGATCATCACTATTCCCATGGCTCCAGTAATCCACTGTATGTGAGGATATTTATAGTTCTATGTGTGTGAGTGTGTGTCTCTGTGTGTGCGAGCGTATGTGTGTATGTGTGTGCTCGTTCATTTCTAGGGGGGATGGGCAATGCACCACATCGTGGTCCTTCTCGTGGGGAATAATTACAGAATCGTGGGTACTAAAAGTCATGTGACCCCAGCCTTCTGCTCCCAAATAATTTATCCCCCGGCTGATAGCTCGTCAATATCAATTTATTAATTTAACAGTTCAGTTCTGGACTGATAAAAGGTAGTGCACACAGTTAGCTTGCTGAAGCAGGGGATAAGGATGAATTTTACAGTGCAATGGTGTTCGGGGAAGGAAAGAGAGAAGGCGAGAGAGAGACTGGAGGACAAAGCGCGCGAGAGAGAGAAACTGCACGGCTCCGTGAAGTGATCAATGGCGGCGCAGAGGAGGGAGATGGATATTTGCTGTGCAAAAACGGGCCACCATCGCTCATATTCCAAGGCTATTGAGTGAAACATATGAAAATTAATACACTTATTATCACCATATTAAAGATTAAGATTGAGGACAGCGTCGTGATCGTATTGATATTCAAATGTCTGATATATTGATCAGTCCGACCCAGTTTTCCCAAACCTCTGGGTAAAACTGTGCTACATTTCAAGAGGAACCAACACGCTGGATATAGAAACCTTTTGGATATCCTTTATTCGGAATTCACAGAAATTCGTAATTTGAAGAAAACAAAGAAAATCCTTCTGTGGCATTTCACAACCTGAGAACCCTCAAAGGTATCAGATGGGACGAGAGATTCCTGGAAGATGCAGCAGCCTCTTCACATCGTATAGGCTAAAACTGGACAATGAAGATGATACTCCAGAAAAACACATAAGCATTAACCCTGACCCTTCTTGACCTCCCGCCACTTACTTTGCATCCTGATTTTTAAAAAAGGGCAATAAATATACATGCGGCATAAAGCAGAACACATATATCATCTCGTATCCACGGCCACATCCTCAACCTGCAAGCTACCGTATTCCCAGAGCCATTACATAATATCCCTGAAGGAGGCTAAAAGGTATTTTAACAAGACCCACTGCTCTATGACCTTTGACCTCTTCTCAGTTGACCCCAAACCCCTGACCCCACTTACACTAGCCAGTGACAGTGGTGGACAGAGATCCCATACACTTCCTGTTGTTAGGAGACAAGAGGAGCAGAGAGAGATTAATTTACAAATTGATGCGTTTTGTTTGAGGGCCCAGCATCTCAGGATATATACGAGT
The DNA here is from genome assembly GCF_964638095.1 of Poromitra crassiceps. NCBI lineage: Eukaryota > Metazoa > Chordata > Actinopteri > Beryciformes > Melamphaidae > Poromitra > Poromitra crassiceps. Next base: position 18,192,772 of record NC_139632.1, read on the forward strand.
TGTTTTCTCTGTCAAGGGCTTGACAGATTTACACGAGTGGTTCTTGATCCATCAATCATTCTGTCCGTTTATCTTTTCTTTGATCCGTCGTCTATCCATCTTCCCCTCCACCCATCCATTAAAGAAAAGTGAAGAAAACAAACCAGGAACAACCGCTGCAGTACATATACTGGCACCTCGTTAATGTGTATTCCCGTACATGATATCCCTTCTCCTTCAGAGGCTTTGAGGCTCCCCTCACACTAACAATCCCTGTAGTGGATTCTCCTCTGCTCTTTGGAGAGCTGCTGGGTGGTGAGTGTCAATAGGAGTGGAGTGTGTGAGTGTGAGAGATGATAGACTGAGGTTAAGAGGTGTCAACACACAGCAGAGAAGAGGGCTCGAGGACTCTTCACCGGAGCCCGCCTGACACTCTGCCACTCTCCGCGGCCTCTCCTCTGATTAACCACTCTAAAGACGCCATCGAGACACAGACACTTCACGTAGGAACATACAGGCGTGTACGCGCGCGCACACTTGCACGTCAGCTCTGAGGTGTGGGAACCTGGAGATGTGTTGTTCGCAGGCACAGTGACTCTGAAAGGTTCTGGCAGACTGGGGATGGATTTGTCGCACCTCTGATGTGAGGTCTGTGTTCAGCCAAGTGTAAGATACAACAGTGCCACCCCACAGGGCCTTGCTCCTGTCAGGTGCTGCTGGGTGCAAGATGCATTACACACCCTGGAACACACACCGACATACATTGTCACACTCACACACACAGATGATCGCGGACACACAAACACTTTCAGTCACGTTCTCCCTGTGAATAATTATTTGTGACTGTCAAAAGTGTGCAACTTGAACACTTGCTCATGTATATGCTAAAAAATACAATCCCTTCCAATTGCTAGAACTTTTGCCCACTTTATTGGCTGTCCTGCACATCGTTTTGATCGACTCTGGCATTGAGAAGGCAATATTGCAATATATATTGCACTCCAAACTACAGTATGAGGTAGTGTGTGTGTGTGTGTGTGTGTGTGTGTGTGTGTGTGTGTGTGTGTGTGTGTGTGTGTGTGTGTGTGTGTGTGTGTGTGTGTGTGTGTGTGTGTGTGTGTGTGTTTTATTCATTGAGGAGTCTTATGGCTTGTGGAGAGAAGGTATTCCTCAGTCGTCTGGTACGTGTTTTGGTGGTCCTGTATCTCCTCCCTGAGGGCAGGATAGAGAACAGGCTGTTGTGCGGGTGAGTCGGTCCTTGATGATCCTCAGGGACCTCCTGAGGCACCGCTGGGTGTATATAGTTCTTGCAGACTGGGCAGCTCGCATCCGGTGACAAGCTGAGCTGAGCGCCTCACCCTCCTTGCGTTCCTTGTCAGTACAGGTCCTGTACCATACCATGTCGTAAAGCAGCCAGTCAGCAGGCTCTCTACGGTTTATCGGTAGAAGTCCCTGAGGATTTGGGGCCTCAGGCCAGATTTCCTCAGGCGCCTGAGGCCGTACAGGCGCTGTTGGGCTCTTTTGACCACAGTGGTGGTGTGAGTGGCTCCCTACTCCCTACCTCTGTGCCGTTGATCGTTACTGGCGCGTGCGTCTTAGAGATGTTCAGGGAGAGGTGGATGTCCTGGCAGAACCAGGACATCCACCTCTTTCCTGTACGGCGTCTCATCGCCGTTGGAGATCAGCCCCACGACTGCCGTGTCATCCGCAAACTTCACGATGGTGTTTGAAGCCTGCGTGGCCACGCAGGCGTGGGTGTAGAGATCATTAGAGGTCATACCACAACAAGGGACTGGAGACGCAGCCCTGCGGCGCTCCTATGCTAATAATGCTCATTTGATCTCATCTGTGCTCTGGTTCTCTGTCATTTCCTAGTTAATATAATGTAAAACCATATAATAGCTGCATATAGAGGACATTAACATTACATTTGTCTGATTAGTGCAATGTGGGAGCCTGTACTGCACTGGATCAGAAAAATCCTGCTCTTATTTGGACTTTCTCATTAACCATAGTGGATGGGTTTCCGGAGCACCTGGCTAGTTTGTTTTGGGTTTGCTTTGCTCTGGTAAAGTGAGGTTAAGGATAGTTGACTTTGGATGGCTTTGGTATTTGGGTTGATTGATTTAGTTTAGCGAAGTTAGGTTTTGTTGTGTTGTGTTTAGTTTGCTTTTTGATGTACCAGTTCTGATACCCATTGATACCGTGATAGTCAGCCCTTCGCTCACAGTCGGCATGCAGCCTCTCCTCTCACTCCCCAGAGGGCTTTCATAGTCCACTTCCATGGCTGATTCCAACTTCGCTGAGGTGTGCACCATCAGTAGCTAACAGATGGAGCTCTGGCTATCTTCTTCTGTGTTTCTGGAAATGTGCATGTTACAAATAATAAGAAAGGTGCTGAGCTCAATCTTGCTTTTCCATGCTTTGAACTATGTGTTCCATATTAAACCAAGCAGCCGAAGAGGTCCCTGTGACATGTCCTCCCTCTCCATCATGCTTTAGCATAAAGCAATTGATGGCAGCTCTCAAATGACCCAACAAAACAGTACAGAAATAGAGATATAATACGCATACTGTGTGGGCTATAGATTCCACAATGTGTGGACGTTGCATAAGTCAATACCCAAATTAAGAAAGATGCTGATGTGAACATAGATATATGACTCATATCTGTAAGAGGTGACATGCAGGCAGGCAGGTTCATGAATCTTAATAATCAGAGATGAGAAGCGACGAGGTGGAATGGAATTACCAAGACATACACTATGTCACTGAAATGACATGTGAGTATTTAAAACAATGTGTCACATCAATTGACACGGTGACGAATATAAGACCCTGACCAACATGCTGCCAAACCACCATTTCACTCTCCCGTCCCCTCCCTTCCCTCCCCATAACCTGTGAGGTAGAAAATAGGGAGATATGAAGAGGTGGGGATGGAGGGAGATAAGGAGAGGTGCAGATAGAGACAGGCGAAAGAGGTAAGGCTCCTATAGCACATGCTCCTCTTGGCCTTCTCTCGCCCCATGTTGTTTTATTAGCCCTGTCAGATTGTAATTTGCCCAACGGTAAACATACAGAACGGGCTTAATTAAGAATTTTTGAACGGGGATATGGTCAAGTCCGGAAACATTAGAGAGACGCCACCGGGTGTCGTAAAGATTGATTGAGACAGAGGATGGAAGGACATGGCTAGAAACAGAGGGTGGAGGAAGGGGGGCGGGGAGGGGTATTCTTGTGTTGCTCGGGGCAGTGGGGTGAGATAAGTTTGGAAAGATAGGGACGAATGATTTCTAATGCATTAACAACCTGGCAGTGCGAGGCAACAACGAGGACAAGATCGCCACTAAAATGTTTGACATCCTGCTTCGAGATCAATGGATCCCGGATCACCACATCAACAGGACACACAGACACAGGCCCCGTGTTCTCCTCAACTACCGGTGCAGATAACACACACACACATGCACACACGCACACGCACACACACACACACACACACACACACACACACACACACACACGCACACGCACACACACACGCACACACACACACACACGCAAATGCACACGCACAGACGCACACACCAACCTTGAGAGGGCACATGAGCATGTGGGTGGGTGTATGAGTTAACAGCCTTGAAACCCCAGGGCAATGTGTAGAAAATAAAAAAAACAATACCTATATCCATAACAATATCCGCAGGTAAAAGCATCTTTAAATCAAAACGGAGGAGAACGCGGCTGAAGTCGATTGTTGAGAGCTGTGTGGACTACGTAAAAGCGCAACAAACTAAAAGAGTAATGAGCCTTTCCATATCTCCCCGTGGACCTTAAGTTTGCATTCAATACATTATTTACAGCTGAATTTTTACTGAGGTATAGGTTCCTCTCTGGGGGTGTTTACAGACTAGTGCTCTAACTGCTTCCCACTGCCTGCAATTGACTTGACTATAAGACGTAATGCTTCCAGGTGGGCTTATTTACCCTGTTTGTAGGCCTGTAGCTGGAATGTGTAATGTAACGCATGAGGTCAATTAAATAATGTTCTCGGACAGCCTTATAAGTGAAATTAATGCGTGCAAGACAGGGAAATAATGTGCACTTTAAGGTTTGTTTGCATGAACGTATAAAAAAAGGATATCTATGAATTGACTGGGTTAAGTGTAGTCGTAGAATACAAGATATGAGTGTAAATCATTTTCTGTGTGCTGTCCATGCTGTTTTTAAGGCACCGCCCTCTGGATCAGAAGGATTTTTTAATACACCCCCCCCCCCTTCCCTTACACACTACTACTACTGTAGCCCGAGACGTCCCTATTCCCTTTGTCTTTGTAGTTCACCAGCTCCAATCCAAAATGCTGTAGAACTTCTGCGAAACCAAGAGGTCTCAGATGTTCAGAGAACACATCTAGCCGAGTCTCTTTCGCACTCCCTTTATCAAGCTCTCTCCCTCTTTCTTTGTCTCTGTCTTTTCAAATAGACTATTTGTCATCTCTGAAATAGAGCATTTTAAAAATTCAACCTGGAGCCAACCCCCACCCTGACTCCCCTCTACTCTCACTCTCAATTCCCCAGACTCTGGCCAGCTACGATCGATAGCCTATTGATCAACTCTCTCCATTCCCATTACACACCAGTGCCAAAAGAGCCAACCGTTCTCCCTGAAAAGCTGATCTGGTACAAATGTGCACTGGTACGGTTTCTCTGATTAGGTTCTCTGATTGGGTTATTATTAAACGCAGTACATGAGTGAAACTGCTTTGGTGCACTGTCGCGTTGAGTCGTAGAATGGATGAAAGATCTCACTACAGTAGATGCTGTTACCTTTTGATCGCAATGTCTTTACTGTATTTAAGCACAATATGGTACTCGCCACTTAGCTTAAGTAAAATAGGAAAGGTGAGAGCATTACCACATAGAAAGTAATCATTTTTCCAGTTGATTCTACTTCATTTCTCTCCCCCGCCCTCTGTCTTTTCTCTCTCTCTCTCTCTCTCTCTCTCTCTCTCTCTCTCTCTCTCTCTCTCTCTCTCTCTCTCTCTCTCTCTCTCTCTCTCTCTCTCTCTCTCTCTCTCTCTCTCTCTCTCTCTCCATAGACAATGCTACGGGCAAAATCAATAATGGAAAGAAAAAAAGAAGGCATATTTTTAGCCTGTTATTATATGAGCTGTATGAGGAAAACAATGTTTGTGGGAAAGACAGAGATGGCGAGCCGGTGATAAGAGAAAGACGAGGTGGGAGCGAGATGGAGCGAGACAAAAGAAGTGAAAGAGTGAGAATGATGGTGGGCTGTAAGGGATCGTCTAATGGAGATGGATCAAACGAAGGTGGAGATAAGATGGGGTGACTGTGAGAAAATGGCTGATGTCTTGACCAGAGACTTAGCTCAGTATAGCCAGGAGGAGGGGGAGGGATGATAGCAGCTATTGACGAGGATTTTGAGGCCGTTTATAATACAACTAAATAACACACTGACCGCAGATATATGTTTTGATTGATCACACTATGCTACATTTTACTCTTTCACAACAACACATTTCTCACACAAGCATTTTGTGCATACAGTGTGCAATTTTTGGTATTTTTGGGGGGGTTCTTGTCAATATAGTCAATATAGCACATCTGAAAATGAGAGCTAGCCTCTCGGGTTCTAGCATACATACATAAAGCCTAAATCATTATTATTGCACAGCAAAACAGCAATGTCAATGCCTTCTTAGTCTTACAACCACGGTTATGCCTATACACACAGGACTCTCTATGGATCACTGTACACTCAGCACTGACTATGCCACAGCCCTCAGTTGCAGTCCTGCTGCCAATGGCTTTCTGATGGACTCTCTCTCCCTAACCTCCTTTAGGGCTCACCTCCATGCAGCTGTCAATCAACCCTTGGCCCTCCTCCTATTGGCCAGAGACACTCTGTTGATCAAACGGCAGGCGCTCCAATTGGCCGGAGAGCTCAAGGGGGAAGGAAGGAATTGATTTATCTGTGGTATTAGGGGATCAATTAATCCCCATTGTGTGTGCCAGCACAGATAGTCCGATGTGTCTTATTTGGTATGGCTTGTTTCTGCTCGGCCAAGATAAGAGTCTCTCCCATCGCTTCCCTCTATGAGCAACAAATCAAATCAAATCGAAAGGGATGACGGCACGCAGAGGGTTCCTCCCCAGGCTGTGGCCAGCCGATCACAACACGGAAGGACCGTCAATAAGAGAAGAGGTCTTGTGCAGAATAAATAGCTCTCATTTGGAGGCTGCAGTGTCAGCTCTGTTGGCATGACAATCCAAGCTGGGAAACAAACAGCTTAGTGGTAGTCTCGTGATCCTATTCATTATTACACTAATGGGTAATGATACATAATCCTGCTAACACACACGGAGACTAGCACCATTCTTTATAAGAGGAATATGAAGAAATAGCACCACACAGTAAAAGAGAGAGCGAGTGAAACACTACCACCGCACGTTTATGAGTGGGAAAGCAAACGTATAGCCTGGAGAGCTGCAGTTACTTACCCAGAGATGACAGTGAACAGAATAGGTAAGAGAGACTATAGGATAGGAGTTGGTACTTGCTCAGAGATTACAGTGAACAGAATAAAGAGACTAGGATAGGAGTGGGTACTTGCTCAGAGATGACAGTGAACACTACAGAATAGGTAAGAGAGACTAGGATAGGAGTTGGTACTTAGATGACAGTGAACAGAATAGGTAAGAGAGACTAGGATAGGAGTTGGTACTTAGATGACAGTGAACAGAATAGGTAAGAGAGACTAGGATAAGAGTTGGTACTTGCTCAGAGATGACAGTGAACAGAATAGGTAAGAGAGACTAGGATAGGAGTTGGTACTTGCTCAGAGATGACAGTGAACAGAATAGGTAAGAGAGACTAGGATAGGAGTTGGTACTTGCTCAGAGATTACAGTGAACAGAATAGGTAAGAGAGGATAGGAGTTGGTACTTGCTCAGAGATGACAGTGAACAGAATAGGTAAGAGAGACTAGGATAGGAGGTGATACTTGCTCAGAGATGAAAGTGAACAGAATAAAGAGACTAGGATAGGAGTGGGTACTTGCTCAGAGATGACAGTGAACAGAATAGGTAAGAGAGACTATGATAGGAGTTGGTACTTAGATGACAGTGAACAGAATAGGTAAGAGAGACTAGGATAGGAGTGGGTACTTGCTCAGAGATGACAATGAACAGAATAGGTAAGAGAGACTAGGATAGGAGTTGGTACTTTCTCAGAGATGACAGTGAACAGAATAGGTAGGAGAGACTAGGATAGGAGTGGGTACTTGCTCAGAGATGACAGTGAACAGAATAGGTAAGAGAGACTAGGATAGGAGGTGATACTTGCTCAGAGATGAAAGTGAACAGAATAAAGAGACTAGGATAGGAGTGGGTACTTGCTCAGAGATGACAGTGAACAGAATAGGTAAGAGAGACTAGGATAGGAGTTGGTACTTAGATGACAGTGAACAGAATAGGTAAGAGAGACTAGGATAGGAGTGGGTACTTAGATGACAGTGAACAGAATAGGTTAGAGAGACTAGGATAGGAGTGGGTACTTGCTCAGAGATGACAGTGAACAGAATAGGTTAGAGAGACTAGGATAGGAGTTGGTACTTGCTCAGAGATGACAGTGAACAGAATAGGTAGGAGAGACTAGGATAGGAGTTGGTACTTGCTCAGAGATGATAGTGAACAGAATAGATAAGAGAGACTAGGAGAGGAGTTTGTACTTGCTCAGAGATGACAGTGAACAGAATAGGTAATAGAGACTAGGATAGGAGTTGGTACTTGCTCAGAGATGACAGTGAACAGAATAGGTAAGAGAGACTAGGATAGGAGTGGGTGCTAATTCCTACTTTTCAGTTTAAATAAAGATTGGAGCTGGATAAAAGCCATTAAGGGAGAAATCAGACAGGGCATGCTATGTAGGACAAGGGCTGACTGCAGGGAGGAGAGTGGTGGGATCGATACTCAGTCGATGCGCTCAACACCCAGCTCTGCGCACACACACAGACACACACCCACACACACACACACACACACACGCGTGTGCACGCACACACACATACACACACACACACACACACACACACACACACACAGGGCATGTGGTATTGCTGGGCATCTGCCTGTTTGTGCGTGTGCGTGTGTGTGTGTGTGTGTGTGTGTGTGTGTGTGTGTGTGTGTGTGCGTGCGCACATCAGTGACTAATGGAGAGAGAGAGAGAGCAGGAAAGAGTGTATGCAATATACAATTAACTCTGTTTTGAATGAGGGAATATTAAACGGGGGCTGGTTGTGCAGGCTATAATTTGTAGTGATAAAAGTATTAAAGTAAGGCACTTGGACAAAGATGGAAAGGTGGACAGCTTCATGGATGGATTTATTTTCTGAGAGCGCGATACAGTTAACAAAGATAGATGTTTCAAAAGATCATCTTCAACCCGAACTGGAGCCTCAATGCAACTGCAATCACTCTGCATTCTGTCCTCCCCCCTTTCTCTCTCCTTCCCTCTCTCTCTCTCCTTCCCTCTCTCTCTCCTCCCTGCCCCTTCCTCTCTCTGTAGAATTGATCGACTATGTCTCCTCAATCCATCTCTCCCTCTGTCGCTTAGCAACGGGTGCTCTATCGGGTGTGGAGGTTGGGAGTTTCACTTGGGGAGGGGTGTGTGTGTGTGTGTGTGGGGGGGGGGGGGATATTGGGAGGAGGGGGGTGAGGAAGGGGGGTGCAGGCAACAGCTTATTGTACTTGATTCCACACTATTCTGACTGATATATGTTTCCCTTTGATAGCCTGCCATGCGAGGTTTTACTGAATATGAAAGAAAACACAGACTTACAAGACAGCAAAACGATACTGACAGAGACGGTGCTCACCGTTTATATCAGCTCAAGAAACATTCATCTTAAAATAGTTATTTACACCAGGCTCCACTGCTGTTTTGTGTATCCACATGTGTATAATTATAAACCATATTGAACAGCCCATGCAGTCCCTTAAATGGTGTCATCATTAGCAAGAACACTCTAAACACAAAAGCATACCCATGCACATTAAATTTATCCCCATCATATACCATTTTAGTGTTCTTTATACTTTCTCCACTTTCATGTGTATTTTGACATATAAGCGCAGTATCTGCATGCAGTGCTTTTTATGTAATAGAAATTTGCTGATTATATTCCGTTGTTACAGTGTTGCTATGTAATTCACAATTGTAATGAATGTTTTTCATGTTATACATCACTATGATCTAAAACATCCCAAATTGAAACAATTGTGGTATTTTTTTGCAAAATGAATGCAATACAATGTGGGGAGTGCAATTAACTCATTTAGCCATTAGAATGATTCTCTAGCATGTGACGAAGCTGGATGCATGCATTATTCTGATCTTAAACACGAAGCTTTTGAAACACCTCCAGACAGATTCCTGCAATTCTGACTTAACAGAGGGAGTAAGAAATCTGTTTTGCATGAAGCCGTGCATTGTTCTCGTCTCCTTTTAAGACCTTATCCTTTTGATCTACACTTAATGTCTGATCCCCTTTGAGGAAGAGGTGTAGGCTATTCTTTAAGCCTAATAAATCCAGCATCAGCAGCAGTTAAGAGGAGAGAATGCTGTGTGGTTTAGAACCAAGGGGTCAGGGGAGAAGATGCTCTACGGCGCTTTCACTGCAAAAACATCAGCTTGATATATAATACACACATCGTAATACTTACATCCTAATCTATAATCATTATCTATAATCTAAGAAATACAATACATACATACATGTAAGTTATTGCGTGTGTGTGAAAGCTTGCACACAGTCACACATAGCACCACACACACACACCCACAGAACATACACTGGCATTTGCCTTTTTGCTACACAACAATTACACTGCACTTATATCGCCAGTGAAACACAGTCAGTCAATGGATTGTAAACAGAAGATAAAACATAAAATTAGTCCAAAGAGGTTCTGGTACCTGGTTCTTGTTCCTGGATCTGGTTTGTCACTTCACTCTCAAGGCAACCAACTGAGGGTTTTTTCTTCAAAACCCCACAATCAATAATAATATTGATGATGATAATAATGATGATAATAATTCAGGAGATATATATTTTATAAATCCTTGACTTAAGATGTTCTGCAATTGTCCAAAATCTACAATTTACAGTTTTATATTATTGGATTGAAAGTGAACTGACCTCAACCTTGAAGATAAGTGTAATTTATGGTATTACTTTTTCTTAAAAATATAAACTCAAATTAAATCATTTAAAAATAAATAAACAAATAAGCACACAATTATATGATAACTGATTTGGACTTCATTGGTATGGCAGATAAGTTCATACACACACACACACACACACACACACACACACACACACACACACACACACACAGACACACACACACACACACACACACACACACACACACACACACACACACACACACACACACACACACACACACACACACACACACACACACACACACACACACACACACACACACACACACACACACACTACATGTTTACATTCCTCAATATAGGCCCCAAACGTCAGAATGAAATAGATCATCCTTATTGCTCATATCGTTTTCACTTCCAAATGTAAAACATGCTTCAATATTTTCTCCTCCAGACACGAGATAGTCTACAATTGTACATAATTCACGACACAAAATGTGGATTTTGTAAAGATATCTCCATGCAGCAGTTACAGCAAATGGGACTACGAATTGTAAAATCTTGTTTGAGTTGTTTACTATTTTTCTTGTAAATACAGGAAACATTTTGAAGCCTTGCCAACTAAAGTTTGTCTATGAAGGAATTGAGAGCCATATAACATTTAGTAATCCAACCGTAATCGGATCGATGCCCT